>NC_059369.1:26248000-26559000 GCF_019703515.2 Myxocyprinus asiaticus | reverse complement strand
TCCTTTCCTGTCCCCTACCCACCCCTTACAATATGCAGGAAATGGCGTCTGGCCTCTTGACAGATAATGTGACACACACGTGTGCGGACGGAAACTGGGGCTGTGAGCCACAAAGGGCCACAGTGGGTCCTGGCCCCTGATAACATCAGGGAAGGAGAAGAGAAGAGAGGTGTCTACGGGAAGCTGCCAGGTTTGGGAAGGCCTGGAGAATCCCGGTTATCTCCCAAAGGAGTCAGAGGTTTGGAGTGTGGCCCTCCCCTGCAGCAGGCCAAGCTATGGAGTGCTGGGATCTTTGATTGTCATCACAATTTCCCCTTCATCCTGTTTCATGACCTTACAGAGTTAATTTCAAACTGAGAAGTCATTGACTGGTACTCTCTCTCAACCTAATTCAAACCTTCAGAATATGGAAGGAGTTGATCATTAGACAAGTGGACATGGCTTGTTATAAAGGAATTTGATTTGTTAAGGAAAAAGGTGTGTGTGTTTGAAAGTGTTTTGGCTCAATTGTGGAATGCACAGCAAAGGCAACATATTGTCATTTCGACTGAGATGAAATGAGTTTTCAACAAAAAATGTCCTCTACAACTTACAATTTTAAAACAATACTGGGTTGCAGAGTTGGTGGAGACATTTCCAGTGCAATTGTAATTAATTTAAAATTATTCAAATTGGTTGTATAATGCAATGCAAGTTTTGAACATTACAAATTGTATTTGAATTATGAAGTCTTTACATCATGTACACCAATGCACACCCATAACTGGATATTAAATTATGCAACTAATGTAAACTCTGAGGTTAGTAACATATTTAATACACATGCACCCTGCATGCATTAATGCAAGGATGTAAATCTGCCTTCTGTCTTCCTATGAGCATATCAAACACAGATCTTCTCTTTGAGGTTAGCAGTACAACATCTGCATTGGTTACATCTGTAAAATTGATGACTTTGTGATGCTTAGGTCCACTGCAGAAACCAAACTTGGGGAAACTGGAATCTTCTGTTCTGAAAGGGAAATTTATTTGCATGTTATTATTTTATAGATTAAACAAAACTTTTCATTTTAAATAGACAGTTCCCCTGTGTCCTTTAAAGAGCTATTTACCTCCACTTGAATTTAGGGAAAGTTGTTTTCTGGAAGACGCCCAGGTTCTCACTCTTTCCTCTTTACTGGATCAGACTAATGGCCTAAAGAGCCTATTTCGGAGAGTGAACAGATTTGATTAAGGGTTGTTTTCTGAATCACGCCACACCTGTCATAATCTTTTGATATTTGCCTATCACAAATAATGCAATATGAAACATGGCTTATGAAACAGGTGAGTGCAAGTTTAATAAATCAACCATACTTCCATCTTCCCTTTATATTTGACCAAAGTTTGCATCTGGCCACCCGGTGCGGGAACTCAACTAGCACAAAAAAAGAGAAGTAAATCATGAGTGTGTTTTAGACACCAGCTATAAAGTAAATCTACTGACATTTCCCAACGGAGTCAGTTTACATTCCTGCTTCCTTAATTCTGTCACTCCCCTAGTTCTTCTAATGTGCCAGTAAATCTTTCAGGCAATGAAAAAGGCAGTGAGACTGATTCATGAGCCATGCAAGGTGTTGTGCCTCATCAATGTTTCTCTTAAAAATGTGGTTCCACTTATAAATTTTAGCTAGCACCATCATTAGTGGTCTGTGAGGCATGGCAGCCACAAGGCAATCTTTTTCAGAGGGGTTAAAAAACTCTAGAGCGGCCAAGTCCGTAAATTCAACTGCCATTTTTTAAATATCTATAGCTGTTTTTATCATTCTGCCTTGCTTGTAATTCTACTCTTCTTCAGCTTTGAAGAAAACTTGCCCAAAGCAATGAGAGTTTAAGATCTTTTTCAATTAAGACCAAAGCTATAAGAACCACCTTCCTCAGCGAAGGTTGATCTCATTAGGAGACAATCCCCATGTCCACACCGCTCAGAGTTTGCCAGGAAGGCTTTAGGAGGGGGAATATTATTCTGTCCCCCATGGTCGTACATAACTAAAGTAGTTGGGGGGTGGAAATAAAGGTGGAGGTTAAAAAGTGCAGCTGCTCTTTAAACTGCGGTCTCTCTACCGTAAGCATGGCTTGATTTATGGGAGTCTCTCATGGTATCTCTGTCCTGATCTTTGCTGCCTTTCACCCTTCTGTCATCCCCAGCTTTAAACTCATCAGGTTCTTTCAGGGCCCCTCGTTAATCCTGGGCCCTACAAAGGAAGGTACGGCTGCAGAGAATTAAGGATTTGGGTCCTCCACCCTCTGCTGTCCCCCCGCTGACTGATGAATGATAAACTGATGAGCAGGCCTAATTCAGAGGAACCCACTCCCGCTGGCTGCCTTTACATCCCCCATACAGATGTACTCCTGGGTGGAAATTTGCCATGAAATCAGGAACTGGTTTGTGAAGAATTCCTTACTTGACACTTTAGTGAATGAATAGGTACAGTTGACCTTTGGTCCCAAGGCTTGAGAGCAACATTCCCATGTTATGCATTGTTGCATGATAGTGGGTGGGCCATAACGTAGCCATTTTTAAGTATCTTCCAATGAGAGAGATCATGTATATTTTTATGAGATGGATCAGGCTCTTCTGAACGTCATTCCTCAGACATCATAAAATATATTTTGTATCTTTTCCATTGGCTCTTAAACGGAAGTTTGCTTCTTCTTTGGGACACAAAAAAGGAGATATTAGGCAGTATGTTAGGCACATGTCCACACTAATCCATTTAAGTTTGAAAACATTTTTCTGTTTCCTAACATCATAACTTTCAAAAGTATGAAGTTATGGAGAGCGTTTTCAAAAGTCTCCTTTTTTCGGTGGAGGAACATGCTGTTCCAGCATGGATGAGAGGTGTAAACATAGCAAAATCAATCTGTTTTTAAATGAAAAGGTATTAGTGTTGATGTGGCCTTAGTCTCAGTAACAATTTACTTTCATTGCATAATTTTCCATTAAATGAATTTGAATGGTGACTGAGGTTGTCATTCTACCTAGCATCTCCTTTTTTATTCCACAGAATAAAGTCATATCATGTATATGGAAAAACATGAGAGTGAGTAAATGATACCATGGTTTATATTTTTGGGTGAACTATACCTTCAATTTTCTCACTCATTTACAGGAAGTTTAAAATCAACTGCTACTCGCAACCTACAGTTAGGCCAATACTCCTTATTTTATCTGTAAGTAATGATATAGTTAAGTTGTAAAGTGGTATGTAATATGATCATTTTGAAGCTTCAGGAGACTCTTGGGGCAAGATCTGAGCCAATGAGAGTGATCTTCATTGTATTACCTAAGGCTTACCACATGCACTAAGGCAGGTTTATAATTCTAGTTGCAAATAATTATCATCTTGTCTTTGTAAATTAGATGATAATAACATGGTTAAGCTGTAAAAGTGACAAACCGATCCCCACTGTGTGGAGGGTCTTTTGTTAGATGCTAGGCTAAGTAGCAGTGATGGAAGCCTTGATGACAGCTCTGCATATTGAGTGATGTAAACCCATGGCAATTTGCAGTCATCCCTAGATAAGCAGACAGGTACAAAGCAAAAGCGGGAATGAACCGCCGTATAGACTAATAGACTAGCTCCTCTGAGGAACCCTCTGGCTTTACTCATAAGAAACCCTTTGCCTCCAGGGAACGTTTTCTCGTGGTGTCTGAACTGATGGCATCCGTCATCTAGGGAGAGAAGAAAGTGATCTACGGTATATGTCGACAAAAGATGGCATAGTCTCTTTCAATGACTGTCTGTCTTCCTTTTTATCTGAATGAGGGGTTTGGGGGTATAGGAGGGAGCCAGAATGAGAGAAAGCAACAGAGTTTGAACATATGTGTGAGATCAAAAGAGTGACCATCATTATTTTTTCCTGTCAACATCCTGGCATCCTGTTTAGCTTGTACTGATAGAGAACAACCCCTCCCCACTCACATGAAACATATGTATAGACATGGACATCAGATACCCTCCATCAAAATGTGTCTTACGGCATGATCACATGCACATACTAAAGCTTTCCGCGATTGTGTGTTGGAATATGAATCAGCAACGGGTTTTTAGTCGAGTGAAAATGCGCTGTGGTGGCTTTTCTACCTCACACAGATATTAGGCAACTGCGGCAGACAGACCTAGTGGTCGGATTCCAGTCATAAAGGGCTTATGCTTAATCCTCTGTGTGTTGCTGTTCAAAACTGCCTTTATGTCTCTAAACCATTGCAGTGGTTGATGATGGCTGCTGTAGAACATGGCTGGCTAACATTTTTTCTCCTTGTTCATCTTCAGTTCTACTCACCAGTGAGTGGAGATCTCCAACTTCTGGCTGTGTGCATGACAGTCTGTTGTGATCTCTATGACAGGATCTGGTCCCCAGGGGGCACATAGAAGAACACACACATAGTGACACACATATGTGCATGCATACACATACACTAACCCCCCATCTCTGTATCCTTTCTCCACCTATCTCCCTTGTTCTATGTATTTTTCTCTTCATCTCCCTCTCAAATACAACAATCCTTTTCTCCCCCTCCGTATCCTTCTCCCTCTTGATGTAACCTCTCTGGCTAGACACAAAGAAAGCAAGAGAAGGACCCTTTAAGTTGCAGATTGAGATCTCAAGTGCTGACACAAGAGGAGGGCCGATGGGGTTCTAGAGTGATGTCTTTGTATTATGCTCATGGTCTCATGGTGCACATGGCCGCTAGATTACACTCAGATCTAATGCTGACAAAAGTAATCAGAACTAGCAGCACAGGAAAAAGTCTTCTTCATGGCCTAGACTAATTCTGCTAAGAGGGAGGCTGCTGAATATCTCAATCATTTAAGTATAAAATGAGATCTAGCATTTCTTGAAATGCGATGTTCAGTTTGCATGATGAATCTTATTCAATGTCACACACTTAAAATGAACCATATACAGAGGACATATGATAATCTTTATGACTCCTGAGGGTCAGTGGAATTTTCCCAGGTATTCTCCCTAACAGCCCATATAATCAATTTTTTTGGGGAGTTTTTTGGGCTTTTAGTTCTTATCTGTTAGCTTTGAGGTCATTTATATGCTAGTGTACTCCTAGAGAAAATATATTTTAGCAGAAACATGCATTTCAAATTTGATGTCTTTTTCTTATAGAAAAACGGACCAAAAATATTGATAATGCATCTTGCACACACAAAATCATTTTTAAATAAAAGGCTTTTTAGAATGAGAACATACCACCTAATATCACGTACTTCTGACTAGCTATATCAAGTAGTCTGTATAAAAGAGATGATGGACACAGTGATGGCATTCACTCTTAATCTCAATGTTCACTTCTGCACACACTCTCAAGACCAAAGCAATTGAACATCAAACATTTTTAGGCATAACACAGTGTAAGGCTTTACTGGTTGTTTAGATCAGTGTTACTATCAGAAATAATTAATAATTATTTCTTTAGTTATTCATTAATATTTAAATTAAGTAATTGAATCTAACTCATTAAAACCTCATATGGGGCTCCAGTAAATGTAGTGCGCTACGTTTAGGAGCAAGTTTGGTTGTTAGCAATAATTAATAATTAATCAAAGATAATTATTAATTATTAAAATCAATAGAACATTGATTTTAATCAATGTTAGCTTTTCTAATCCTTTAAATCAACAATTATCAAAGATAATCGTTAATTGTTAACATCGATGAAACATTAATTAAAATTAACACTAGCTTATTGATCATTCAAATTCAACAATCATTAAAGATAATTATCAATTATCAAAAATCAATAGAATATTAATAAGGATTAACATTGACGGGGCACCACCCTGGAATCAGGGACTAATAACCAGATATTATAACAATCTCAATATTAGATTGTTTTCTTAGGAAAATCGACATCCGAAGAATATCGATTTTCGGGAAAAAAAACAATGAACGAAGGCTTGAATCCGAGCACTGACATCCCGTCAGCATGACACAGGCGTATGCAAAACAAACCAAAACACTTCTCTTTTTAATATAAACAAAGTTTATTTATGCAGTAATATCAATTAATAATTAATACAATGCAGTCAATAAACTTCTGACTTACAACTACAAACTAAACAGTGATATGATTATAAATAAAAATAATTCTATAACACATGAGGGTGTGTGTGTCTGAGAGAGCGAGTGTGTGTGTGTGTGTGTGTGTGTGGTTAGTACGAGAGAGAGAGAAGTGATGGCCCTAAAGCCGATTTCGCGATCATGGGAGAGAAAGCAGCTGTTAGTTTATCACTCAGTGACGCGGTGGACGGCTCGTAAACAGTCCCGCATTCTTTTACTCTTTAATGGATGAACTCAGTTTACCTGTCTCACCCGCGATGGCGAAATTGCACAACAGTCCAATTTGGTTGGACCACAATACAGCAAAACAAATTCATGATAATTAATACCCTGAGTATTAATAATGAGCGGACATGGCGGTCCGTAAACTGTACAAGCAAAAACCTTGAAACACAAGAATAACACACTATAATATTTATACTTGATTCTTACTTGAATCGCATGAGGACACAGGTAGAATGTGTGTTCCTCCGTCCTTTAACTCCGACCCGGTTCCTTGAGGCTCGGGTGATGACGGGAGGCCATTTCCTCACTCTGTTTGCGGGCACGGCTGTTGATTCTCGGCGGGCTGGCGGAGAACTCAAAAATTTCGACTTGATTGAAGATGGAAGAGAAATCTTTAATCTCTTCACTTCTGCAGGCAAACGGGTGAAGATGTGGATTGCTCAGCAGTCTCCTTCGGATCCGTTAGAGTGTTCGGTGGAACACAGAGTAATCTCAACTCGTCAAGCGAGATGGAGATTGTATGGCCACAGTTTCAAGTAGGACGTTACTTCCTTGTGCCACGAGGTTGCACCTGAGAGCAGCGATGAGCTGCGTCTACACACTGCAAACAAAGTTGCTGGAAGCAAATCCCGGAAGCATTTCAGAGGTATTTCTACTCCTGATGATGTCATGGTTTGAGATGCGTTCTGTTGTGTGCCTCATCCAATAGGAGTTGAGCCTTCGATCCTTTAGTGAGCAAGGCTTCATGGGATTTGTAGTCTGTTTTGGACTCCCTTTGTTTGATTTTGGCACAATTTATATCAGTATAATTTACGACTTGGAATGTGGGGGCTTGAGTTAGGTTTTTACGACTGTGTTAGACCTGCCTTTGTCTTCTATCTGAATACATGAGGCCCAACAACAGTGAACACAGAACAATCTATTAACACATACTTTGTACCACCCCCCATACACACACACAGTTCCAGGCCTGGAATTAAGACACAAAGTCCTTTAAGTAACCAGGGTGCGAGTGTATGTGAACAGGTCGCTGGAAGGCTGAGATTTGAGGGGATGCTGAGGGCGATGGGGGAACAGGAGGCAAAGGCAGTGCCATTTGAGGTGGGGAAGCTGGATGCAGGGGCCAAATAGGATCTGTGACCTGTGTATCCACCTGAGGCATGGGAGCCTCCTGCACTAGTACAGGTATGGCCCGGGGCATGTCCCCACTGAACTGTGATCAGACCGGAGGTTTAGTAGGTACCTTCCGAAGGCGACTGGAGTGACAACAGGTGCCATCATTGAGGAGGTAGGAGGCTAGGCCTAACCGCCGAACAATTTTCTTAGAAGACCAGAATGAAGCCATTTTATTGTCTCTGTGGGGCCTGTGAACTCTGACACCCTTGAGGGGTTTCTGGGTGTAGGGGGGCGGAGCCTGTCAAGAGGTAGGATGAGCTCCCTACCCAGTATGAGAGAGGATGGGGAGAAACCAGTTTTTCAGGGACTGGTGAAAACGTTCCACCCCGCCTTTGGCCTGGGGGTGATAAAGTATAGTGTGGATATGTTTGATGCCCTTGCACTTTAGGTAAGAGGTAAATTCAGCGGATACCAACTGAGGGCCATTATCTGTTGTGATTGTCTGCGGAAGGCCCCAGCATGAGAATAGAAAGTCTAGGAAGTCGACAATGACACAGGAGGTAACAGAGACAGTGGTGGTAACGTCCGGCCATTTCGAATGTAAGTCATAAGACGCCACCAAGAAGCGTTGGTGGTGAGGGACCCCATGAATCTCACAGCAGATGTCCAACTGCAGGTTTTGCCATGGTTGAGAAGGCCAGGTGAGTGGCTGAAGAGGTGGGGGAGCTAGATGGCCATTCTTACGAATCACAAGGCAAGCTGAACCATCTTTAACCAGAGCTTCAATTTCCCTCCACACCAGGTCATGGCAGTACTTTTTGAGTTTCACTATGCCCCGGTGACCCTCATACGCCATAGCTAGAACACGTGCACAAAGGGAACCTGGGACCACAGTGCAAAACCCGTGTGCCACACAGATGTTGTTCCAGCAAGAAAGCTCCTGTTTAACACGGGATAATGCAGCCAGTTCTGCTGGAACCACTGAGGGCCAAACATTACGTATGTAGGTGCAAAGCTGAGAAAGGACAGGGTCCTGTTCAGAGGCTTCCTTGAGCTCCTGTAATGAAACCACGGCTTCAAGTGGTGTGTGTAACATTTAAATGATGTCCTTTTCCATGTGATTACTGTCCATGGGAGGGGCTTGAACAGAGACAGAGCAGGAGAGGAGATCTGCCACCACATTATCATGTCCTGGGGTGAACTGTAGCCTGTAGTTAAAACGTCATATATGAAGAAGACAATCGACACAATAATGGCGTTCACTCTTAATCACAATGTGTACTTCCGCACCCACTCTCAAGACAAAAGCAATTGAATGTCAAACACTCTTAGGAATAACACAGCGAACACAGAACAATCTATTAAAACATACTGGGTAAACACAACATAGCCGGTCATGGTTCATGGCTGTGACGTAAAATAAAAGCTGTTGGCTATTTAAGGGGTACACTACCGTCAGCCGGTTTTGTGATAATGACTGACTGACTATACATTACCTAGCTTATTATTTGGCCACTTACCAAATAAATAATAAAATGGACAAAAAATTTTGTGAGAAGAAAGACTCTCCAGAAACAGCTGAATTCCACTTCCGGTTTGTGTCGGAGTTCTGTAAGGTGCCGATATTGCGAAATTATCATCTGACTGTTCATTATCCCAAATTTTTACAAGATTACTTGCCAAATAAATGGACATGGAACATGCAATTGATTTGAGTTGAAATTATTTTATTAGCTTACTTGTATAGATCCCAGAGTGATACAAAAAGTAAGAAAGATGACTTGTCATTATTCAGAAATATCAGACCACTGGATGGCGTGATTGACCAATCAGAATTGCGTATTCCAGAGAGTCGTGTAATAATTAAAAAGAAAAGAAACAAGCCCTTTAATATGTCCCACCTCAACTTCCTCATTCAATAGGCAATACATTAACGCAGGAAAGAAATCTGTGCTCCTCAAGCAATTTAACAGTCTTTAAAGTATTTCCTAATTTATTTTTATTTCATAGACATACACTTAATTATGCAAATAAAGAACATTATGTCATTGTTTTGTCATGATGTTGTTATGATTTTATATTACTTAAATCACTCTGAGGGGTCCTAAGAGAACCTGATTAAGAGTGCCGTGCACTCAGTGGATCAGACCAGATGTATTCTAAAGGCAATGAAATATCAAGTTTAAAGGTTAATTCTCAGACGTGGCTTTAAAAGAACTATGGGAATACAAGACCATGTCCTCAGCTAAGCACGATAGCTAATCTGAAATGACTTCACAAATGCCTTTGTCAAAGCAGACAATCTTAAAGTAACTTGATGATGATCTCATGGGTGTAGGCACCCTTCCCCATTCTGAAACGTGATTAACCATCAGAGACTAGTTTGTGGAACGTACATGTATGGGTTGACTGAAGCTGGCGTCAGGCATATAATGTCATACTCTGTCCATACTGTCACAAACAATTACTTCTAAATGGACTTCCATCTTCTTGAGTGAAACATAACAAAAACAGTTGAGACAGTGAGCAAATGTGCCATCCCAATATTTGTAAGGGACATTCAATTTTAAGGCTGTGGGTTAGTTTCCAAACCAACCACAGAGGACTGCTGTTTGAGTCGGCAGTGAAAGCTGATTTGACAGAGATATCTGAGAGCTGTGATTGTTGGCTATCAGATCAGTGGAGCAAAATTGACTTGAGAGAAATAGAACGTAATACAATGAGAAACAAGATGATCAGTTTAGAACTCAAATGGATAAGAACAGCACAAACAATCTTTTAACAGTCATGTCCTCTTCTAGTGCAGTCGCTCACAGATGTGTACAGTGGACAACTATTTTGCTGACATTTGTGGGAAAAGAAGTAGTCAAAGTTAAAGGGATAGTTTACCAAAAAATTAAAATTCTGTCACCTTTTACTCACCATCAAGTCGTTCCAAAGCTGTATGATTTTCTTTCATGAGATGTTATGTAGAATGTCTTAGTCACCATTCAATTTCATTGTTAAAAAAAAAATAAATAAAAAAATAAAACTGCCTAACATCTCATTTGCATTCCATGGAAGAAAGTAATACAGGTTTGGGGAAAAATAAGGATGCGTACATTTATTTTGTATTTATTTTTTGTGTGCTGTCCCTTTAAGAGAGAAATCAGCGCAGGATTATTCGAAGTTCACATTTCCTTTTCTGGCATGGTCAAAGCGGATAGCCTGAGGCGTGCTAACAAAAGGATGGACACTAGTATAATAATTACCTTACCATGGAGAGTGTTATCCGCACACACCTCTAACAGCCTGATGAGGGCCTCTAAAGTCTTATCAGTGTTTTAATGTAAGCACTCTGCAGAGAAAGCAGCGCCGCAGGCACAGACATGAAAGAGGCTCAGCTCGAATACTTCACTCTCCTGTGTTTACGTAAAGCACCAGGCTAAAAGAGCAGACCACAGAGCCGCTGTTTCACACACACACACACACACAAACACACACACACACACACACACACACACACAAACTTTTTTACTTTTTTTTTTTTGTGCTCAGAAGTAGAGCAAAAAGTCACTATGATAAATTTGGTTTATAAGAATGTTTGCTTATAATTATAACAATTATAAATAACTTACCAGTTGTGACAATTTTACACACTGTATTTCACCTAAAAAAACCTTCACTAACCACCAGCAAAACTCATGCTATGCTATTTGCTGATGGACAACAATTTGACTATTTTGGTGACATTTGTAGGATAAGGTGTAGCCAAATTTAAAGGGACCCAAAAAGGAAAATTCTCTCATCATTTATTCCCCCTAATGAAACTCTGTGGAACTTTCTTCCGTGGAAAACAAAACAAAAATTTAGGCAGACTGACATCCTCAGTCACCATTCACTTTCATTGTTTTGAAAAAGGATTCAATAAAAATTAGACTACCCGAGACTAACACTGCCTAACATCTCCTTTTGTGTTCCATAGAAGAAAGTAATACCATAAGATTTGATTATAATTAAAATAATTATAATTAACTAAATAGTTCTACCACTTTTCAGCACTGTATTTCAGCTCAAAAGCCTTTTTTACTTTTTTTACAGTTTTACTCACTAACCACCAGCAAAACAGAGCGCTATTTACCTAGTGCAATTAATGTTGCATTATTACCGCTAACGGAAATCAGGTAATAAGTGGAATTTAAAAGGAGATATTTGTGTACATTTTCAGTTGATTAAGGCAGTGGTCTGCTGCATTCAGAACCATCCTGCAAGCTGGGGAATTGAGCCGTGCTAAATGCATTACCTGATTTGCATAGTTGTGCAACATGTATAAGAAAATACACCTAAAAAGGAACACAAATATTGTTAAAATTACATTAATGGAACATCCTTACGATGTTATTAGTATAATAAGGAACATCCTTGTGACATCAATAATATAAAGTCAAATGAAGTTTTCATGAATGCAGTGATAACCTTTTAAACATGTTCTACTGAAGTTTTTATGTTCCCATGACCACAAAGTAACGTTTGGAAAACATTTAAAAAGCATACAGTTTATTTGAGAGCTGGGACAATTCATTTAGTGAATTCTCCCGTGTATGTGAAAAACTATTAATGTTTACAAATGTAAAAAGTACTGATGGCCTACTAAACCTACCGTAATCTATAATTGAATGACTGCAATTGAGGTTGTGAGATACTATGACACATTTTGATCTTGCCAAGACTCACAAAGATCCACAAGCATGCAACCTAATTGAAGACTATTCTTGTAGAAGTCTGAGCCTTATGTTCCAGAGTTTTTGATTGAAACACATCTTTTCAGATGGTTTAGTTCCATCTGTTAAAGCCATATCTAACCATTAAGAATCAGGGCGAAAATGCCACCTCTGTTGCTGAGCTGCTAACCTTATTATATGTCTTTCAGATAGAAGACATCTGTGAGCCACTACTCTCATTATCTATTTGATGTATGGATGCCATGGCCCGGGTTAGGCGTACATAACATCCTATTAGAGGAAAAAAAAAAATCTTCCTGATCGACAGCAACGCTTTGAGTTATTTGCTGGGGAATGACGTACAATCATAAGCAGAATTAAGCATAAATTCACACTGTAAATGCAAACATGGTGTTTAGAGAAAGGTACACAGAGCTGAGGCACATGTCATTACACTTCACAAGAGAACATTTTCTATGGCCTTATTTACATGTAATCACTCCAATGTTTCTTTTGATCGATCAGATTGCTTTCAAATTAGGTATGCTTAATTCCATTTACACTCACCTACATAAATGGGTCACCACAAAATGGATATAAATCCAATCTTCTATTCCCGACCATCCACTGAGTTTGCTTCTGGCATAATGCTAATGCCAAGCAGCAAAATTTTGCTGCACATCATGTGGCTCATAAAAACTAATAACAAGAGGCTAAAGTTGCTTTGACGATTGCATTACAAAAGGCAACTGCTGTTACAATATGTGCCCCATTTTCTTTCGTCGTTGGGCTCCCAAACTTCCGCAGTTTCGTTTTGGAGGAGTAAAGTTTAAATATGTGACCTAAACAACCAGATGCATTTAAACTTCACAGAGTCATGCCTTGCATGTCTCAAATCACCTTCTGATTGCTGTCCATCTCAAATGCGAAATGGAGAGCATCTACAATTGTTATATATATTTTTTTTTTATCATATAGCTATCTGATCATTAAAATACATGACCAAGTGTATTTCCACTATCAGCTCCGTCCTCACCTCTAGCATTTTCCTACCACAACTTCCTCTTTCAGTGCTTATTTTATACCTCGCATATTTTGCTGTCATCATACTGATGTTTTTGTCAGGTCTGGCCTTGAGGGTAGCGGAGCAGCAGGTTTGTCCTGTATGCCCACCACCCCCCCAACCATCTTTCCCCATCTTGCTGTTTTTCATTATTATTGGTATCTGCCTTTGTATTTGAGGCAGGCAGAGGGGTTGTGCAGAGAGGAGACCTGAGTGGCAGTAAAAGTCAGACGTGGTAACCTTGTCCGCCCATGGTCACGGGTCATTTGGCAAATGCACCACAGAATTCATTTTACTAAGAAGGGGAGAATGCGAGAGGAGAGTGAACGAGAGGAAATAGGAGGGGACCGGGATAGACACTGATGGAGCAAGAAGGAGATGAATTTGAATAGCACCAGCTGTATGGATACAACGGGCTGACATCTCTTTTAGCTTTTTAATCAATGTAAGAGGCAGTATTACACTAGTGTATAAGACAGAGAATTGGACTGTAAAATTATAATTTTCTAGGGATTTCTGAGATAATCTTAGGTAACATCATTGGTCATACTTTCAGGCACTTTCACACTCTGCCAAAAGTTATGGTAATTTTAATTGTTCATAATTGTTCAGTATATTGTATTTGCCAGAATTTCCCCCATGCAAAAATATTGTATATGTTTATAACCCACATCCGGTTCTTTCTAAAACTAGTCTTCCCAGCCTGCATGTGTGAGGTTATTGTTGAGACTATGCTGAGCTTTGACACGTACATCTCTAACAACAGAAAGGAATATTAGTATAAGACATTCCTTGAGAAATTAGAGAGCATGACTCAAGTCAGGACATTGTGTATTTTACTGGCATGTACGTATGTGCATTCCACTCTCTCTCTGTGAAATAATTGAGACCATTAGGCAGACACCCAGGTGTGTAATGAATATTACAGACAAGATAGTTACACAACATCTCAAGCAAGCATTGTGGCCTCCCTCCCTAAAGAAAGACAATGTTTTTTTGTATTTACTCCCATTTCCTTCCCTAATGGTGTCACAGACGGGGCAGACTGGGACTAAAAAGTGGCCCTGGACTTTCTGGCCCAGAGCGGCCCACAAAACCAAACCAAACCCGGCCTGCAACACACCACACTATAACACACTGGCTCATTGATTTCATTTTCCGGCTCAATTTCAAATTTTTGTGTTTAAAAAAAAAGACATTTCTATTTACTGTTAATCATGACATTGGGCCCCACCAGTGCAAAAATTGTCATAACTTTAAAACATATATGTGACGAGGAGGAGGGCGTGGCCGGGCCGTGACTACGCACACCCGGCCCCCAATCGGGCTAATCAGCCGAGGAGAGGGATAAGTTCAATGGTATTTGGCAGTTCAAGAGAGAGAGAGAGCCACACGCAGCTGTCGTGTGTGCATTTGTGTTGTGTGTCTTTTTGTTTCATTAAATATTATTTTGACCGTTCCTCCTTTCCCATTTTTAACCTTTTTACATTGGTGCCGAAGCCTGGGATGGAGGAGGGATGTGCTGTCGTGGAGTCCTCGCCACTGCCATCCACCCAAATGAGCAGCCGTGGCCGTCCACCGGGGGACGGAGGAGTTACTGCCGGCCGCCTGGACGTGGAGGAATGGCCGCCATTCACGAGGGGAGGAGGGGCTCGCTGCCGGCCGCCAAAACACGGAGTGGCGTTCCATCAGCCAGAGAGTGAAGGAGTGGTCGAGGACCAGGTGACGGCGTGTCTGGAAACCGGCGAGCATGTTTTTTTCTCTCTCTCCTCTCTCTCACTGTCGCTCCACCTTGCCCTTTCCCTCTCCTCTTTATTTTTTGTTTTTGTTTTTTCCTCCCCTCATCCCACTCCCTAGCTCTAGAGAGGTAGGGAAAAGCCTGCTGGCAGGTGGGGCCGGAAGGGCAAAAACCTTTTTCCCAACATACAGATGTTAGGTTAAAATGTACCTGAAAGATCAAGAGAAAATGTGTATTTAATGTGCTGTGACAAGTCAGCATTTCTTCAAAGTTTTTAAATATATTAATCACCTTTCAACTTTTTTCTAGAATTGCAAATAAACTATTGTCTTAGTTAATATGAGGTTGTAGAGACAACAATAATAATAATAATATTATATATGTACAGTTGAAGTCAGAAGTTTACATATCCAATAATGAAAAAACAATAATGGACATCCACTAGTCTGGTTCATCCTTGGGAGCAATTTCTAAATGCCTGAAGGTACCATGTTCATCTGTACAAACAATAGTACGCAAGTATAAGCACCATGGGTCCACACAGCCATCATACTACTACTGATACCCAAAAATGAGACTCACATTGACATTTAACTGTTTGAAAAAAGCCTTCCATAAGTGGGATGTGAATTGTGAATGTGAATTCCACCAGAACTGATTTTGAAGAAGTTTGATGGTGGCCTGAATGCCAGGATTGCCGGAACACAGGGAAGAATGGACCCAGTGTATCACATGAGGTCGCAAGACCACTGGTACATAAATTCTGTGAGGAGGACAATCGTTTGGAGGTGGGAGTGCGGTATTGGCTCGTAAAATCTCCTCCATGATCTCCCATCGAACAGGAGAAACCATGACTGAGGAAGGAATAATCGTCTCACTGGTATGATCCTCATTGATCTTCTCATGAATTTGAGAAAGTGCATCCACTTTAATGTTCTTGGACCCAGGACGGTAAGAAATGCTGAAATCAAATCTTGTGAAAAATAATGCCCACCTAGCTTGGCGAGGGTTCAGTCTTTTGGCTGAACGGATGTATTCCAGGTTGCGGTGGTCTGTGAGAACTTGGAAGTGTTGTCTTGCTTCCTCTAACCAATGGCGCCACTCCTCGAAGGCTGCCTTCATGGCCAATAATTCTTGATTGCCCACATCATAGTTCCATTCTGCAGATGAGAGTTTGCGAGAAAAGAACGCACATGGAAATAACTTAGCTGGAGAGCCATGGCGTTGAGAAAGTATCACTCCTATACCTGTATCCAAAGCATCTACTTCTAACACAAAAGGAAGAGATGGATCAGGATGCTGAAGAATGGGAGCTGTAGTGAAACATTTCTTTAATTCCTCGAAAGCCCTCTTGGCCTCTGCATTCCATTTTAGCTTCTTAGTAGACCTCTGGAGGATTGACGTGAGAGGTGTTGCTACAGAACTGAAATTTCTGATAAATCGTCTGTAAAAGTTGGAGAATCCTAGAAATCTTTTAAGTTATTTTACTGTAGTTGGTAGTGGCCAGTCAAGAATGGCTTGGACTTTAGATTCCTCCATAGATACCCCATCCGGACTAAGAATATACCCTAGAAAGGTGATGGTTGTCTTGTGGAACTCACACTTCTCTGCTTTGGCATAGAGCTGATGCTGAATCAGACGTTGCAGTACCGCTTGGACATGTTTGATGTGTTCCTCCAATGTTGATGAAAAAATCAAAATATCATCAAGGTAGACAATGACCCACCTGTTTAGCATGTCTCTGTAGTCCTCATTAACAAAAGCTTGGAATACCAAAGGACAGTTGGATAGCCCAAAGAGCATTACCTGGTACTCATAATGTCCAGTACTGGTAGAGTACACAGTTTTCCACTCGTCTCCCTCCCGGATGCAAATGAGGTTATAGGCGTTACGTAAATCTAGTTTGGTGTAGATCTTTGCTGAACGAAGCAATTCAAGAGCTGTGGGTACTAGCGGAAGAGGGTATAGAAACTTGACTGTTACATCATTTAATCCATGGTAATCAATACAGGGTCGAAGTCCTCTGTCTTTTTTTTCACAAAGAAGAAGTCTGCGCTGACAGAGGAAGTGGATGGATGGATGAAGCCTTTTGCTAATGACTCCTCAATGTACTCTTCCATGGCCTTAGATTATTTTTCTGACAGAGGGTAGATGCATCCCCCAGGTGGAGTACTCCCAGGCAGAAGATCTATACCACAGTCACAAGAACGGTGAGGTGGAAGCTGAGTGGCCTTGATTTTGCTAAATGCCTCAGTGAGATCATTGTATTCAGCAGGAAGCCCGGGAACTTCTTCAACAAAAGTGGATGTGACAGCGATGGTGTTGTTTTGTCTGGGTACAACAGTTCTTAGACAGTTTTGGAAGCAGTAATGAGACCAACTTGAAATTTGTCCCTCCCTCCAGGAAATTGCAGGATCATGCAAACATAGCCAAGGTAAACCAAGGATCACTGGTGTCTTAGGAGAGTGAATGACCAAGAACTGAATTTTTTTCAACATGAAGCAATCCAACTTGTAGGATGAGAGGTTGCATGATTTGTTGTTATTGGCCTATTCCTAAAGGGTGTCCATCTAACACTGTGACATGTAAGGGGGGATCACAAAAGACAGTGGGTAAATGGTGGGCTTTCATCCAACTATGATCTGTAAGATTACCAGTAGATCCAGAATCAACCACAGCAGATAAGTGTATTTTTACATCATCCTTAAAAATGGTTATGGGAATTATAATTTGACTGTTGTGCAATAGTTGAGAACTGTTCACATTCACCGCCTCCTTTCTGGGGTTTTCAGGACGAATAGGACAGGTGGCGACGAAGTGACCAGACTGTCCACAATACAGGCAGAGCCTCATGTTGTAACGACGGGACCTCTCCTTCTGAAATAGTCATGTTTGACCTATTTGCATCGGCTCGTGGGAACTAGCGGAGGCTGAATGTGACGGCAGAGCGAGAAGCGTCTTGACAGGATGACGTGACTTAATGAGGTTATCCAAACGAATGGCGAGGTTGATGTATTGATTAAGGTTTAATTCTTCATCTCTGCAAGCTAACTCTGATTGCAATTCAGTACTGAGTCCTTGACGGAACAGAAGTTTCAATGTGTCATCCACCCAGTTTGTTTGCGTTGCGAGAGTGCGAAATGACAAGGCATAGTCGGCAGCTGAATCTCGTCCCTGCTTTAATGTTAATAACATCTCACCGGCATCTTTTCCTCCCTCGGGATGTTCAAACACCTCTCTGAATAATCTTTGAAAATGTGCAAAAGAGGAAAGGAGATCGGGTTCTCTTTTCCACACCGCTGTAGCCCAGTTTAGTGCTTGACCAGTTAGAGCAGACATAACAAAGGAAACCTTGGCCTCTTCTGTGGGGTAAAGATGTGGTTGTTGAACTATAAATAGTTGACACTGCATAAGAAATCCATCACACTTGGCAGGTGAACCATCATATTTCTCTGGGAATGCAAGTCGTGGATCACCGCTGGATTAAACTGGAACACTGAGGCTGGAAACATCGGGGTTCATTGGTGGTGAAAATGGTGGATTTGTTGGAGATCGTAATGTCTTTACCAATTCCTCAGTGAGAGAGGTAAGTTTGCAGAGTTGTTGATGATGTGAAGCAAGCAAAGCAGCCTGTGATGTTACTTCCACTTGTAATTTGTGTATATCTGCTGGATCCATGTCTGGTGAAGTATTATGTAATGATGGAGCAGGAGTGGTATAAGGATCCATGTGCAGATTTATTGTAAACAACAGAGGATATATATATATATATATATATATATATATATATATATATATATATATATATATATTAATAACAGTCCAGGGTAATAATCCAAAATAGTACAAACATGCAGAGGTCGGTACACAGGGAAATCAGTCCAAAGGGGTAAATAATCCAATAGGCGAGAGATCATAGCATAGAGAGATCAGTCCAATCAATACATCTATTCCAAATCGCAAGGCCAAATAAACAGAATCCAAAACACAGCAGAGTCAAACACAGAATATCTAAGTCATAAAATAAACGCTCAGAATGCTTGCCAGGGCAGAACAATACTTTGCACTTATCCTATAGCATTCAGTGCTTAAATAGTTCACATGTGATTAAACTAAGGAGAAACAGGTGTGATAGTTTTAGAATTTGGGTGAAGGAGCCCTCTGGTGACATTCAGGTGAAGTGACTTGTTCCAAGGGTGTAACACAGCATCATGTTGTGGGGGTGCTTTGCTGCAGGAGGGACTGGCACACTTCACAAAATAGATGGCATCATGAGGAAGGAAAATGATGTGGATATATTGAAGCAACATCTCAAGACATCAGCCATAAAGTTAAAGCTCGGTCGCAAATGGGTCTTCCAAATGGACAATGACCCCAAGCATGCCTCCAAAGTTGTGGCAAAATGGCTTAAGGACAACAAAGTCAAGGTATTGGAGTGGCCATCACAAAGCCCTGACCTAAATTTGAAAAAGGACTGAAAAAGCGTGTGCAAGCAAGGAGGCCTACAAACATGACTCCATTACACCAGTTCTGTCTGGAGGAATGGGCCAAAATTCCAGCAACTTATTGTGAGAAGCTTGTGGAAGGCTACCCAAAACGTTTGACCCAAGTTAAACATTTTAAAAGCAATGCTACCAAATACTAACAAATTGTATGTAAACTTCTGACCCACTGGGAATGTGATGAAAGAAATAAAAGCTGAAATAAATCATTCTCTCTACTATTACTCTGACATTCTTAAAATAAAGAAGTGATCCTAACTGACCTAAGACAGGGAATGTTTTCTACAATTAAATGTCAGGAATTGTGAAAAACTGAGTTTAAATGTATTTGGCTAAGGTGAAATGTAAGCTTCTGACTTCAACTGTATATACTGAAAAGTTATAAAAGATCATAAAATTATGTGTTACACAGCAGGACACTAAAGACAATGCTTAAAATTTCATGTCAGTTACCCACTTAACTAATTGTAAATGTTTTTATATATATATATATATATATATATAAAGCCAAAAAACAAAACAAAAAAAAAAAGCCAAAAAAAAAAAAAATCAATGAAAACAAATTTTGCCAGAATATATACATATGTAGATATAAACAAATAGAAATATATACCAAAATAATAAACATACCTCTGAAAGTGTAGATCTTTGCAGATATTTTGCTCATATTTTCGCTCTATGTGAGTTTGTTGTGTCTTTATATCTGCAGTGTTTTAATTCCTTCCCCAGATTATTCTTGAGAAAACGTGAAAAGCTCTATGCTTTTACAAGCAGGGTTTCTGGTATACTTTAAACAAAGTAAGCCTCAAAGACTCAAATTGCCACAAAGTAATCTTATTTTCTGCATTTTTATCAGACATGAGCAATATTCAGCAAGCTGCACTTCAGCTCCCTTCGTTATGAATACATTATGCAAATGACTATGTACTGCTCATAGCTTTAATGTTTGCAGTTATTTTATATGCTGCTGTTATTGTATTTGTTTTAACTTGCGGTTATTTGTCATTTCGTGATTATTCAGAACTCATCTTATACTTAATATGTTGGCTTTGGTTGTCACCATTACTGTGATTTGTATTCCACATAAGGTACTACTTAAATTTGGTCAACTAAATTGAAGCTCCTATGTGAAAGTAATTTCAAAATAAAAGACATTTAATTGTTTTTGAAAATAAAAGCTATTACGTTAGCTAAACCTTGCAGAGATGTAATGGGGTCTGCGCGGGCGAGTTCGATCTCAGGGCTGCTGCCTAGTTTACCTGTGGGACAGGCTGGTACTTACGTAGCAACGGGCCGGCCCAAATTACCCAGCGGTAAACTCCCGGTGCTCCCGATGGCCAGTCCGCCCCTAGTCACAGATTAAAGTGAAGCGATACAAAGGATTGCCTTTTTGCAACAAGAAGCACCTAAACACAGTGAGCAAGTGCAAACCTCTGCAATTAATCCTCCGGAGCTGGAAAGGGCCTGGCAGATTAGCTGGTGCGATGTTACATTATGACACCAACGCTCTCAGCTTGCTGTCAAAAGTCATTCAAGAAAGGTGGCGATATCACAGAGAGACAAGCAAAGTGAGTGGCTGTAGTTTTGTTTTTGCAATTCATATGCAGCACTCTTGCAAAGTTATATTGACACTGAGTGCTCTAAAACCTCAAAACAATAACAAAGACTTGGTGTTAAACTACCATACTTCACTTCTGATGCTTAAATTGTTTATTATTATTATTTATGATACAATTTACTCAAAGGTACAGAATATGATTGGACTGGTTCACTACAGTTGTGCGGATTTTATGGAGAAATTATTTTTAAAAATGTACACATTCAACCCATGTTGAGTACAGGTGCAGGACACCATGCTACAAACCATTGGGAAAATGGTATACAATATGTCCACACACTTGTTTTAACGCTCAAAATTTTAATTAAACCACTGCAACATGTCTAAAAAATGTATAAAACAGATTGGATGTGTAATGCTTGAAGCTGTTGTAAAATTGCTTAAATGCACATTTGTGGCCACACAGTCTATATTAATGTGCCAAGTTGCTACATTGCTTGGCGACCACAAAAAGCTCACAGTGAGTATAGACCTTATTCTTGCAAGCGCCATCTTTGATTTTTAATGGGAATGACAACGAGGCTGTGAGGGATAGATGTACAGTCTCTTCAATGGGCTGTACTGCACTTTAAAGTGTTTTTGGATCATTCCGCGGACAAAACATTGATAAAATATCTGTCCAAGAACATTCAGTATACAAAGAACTCCAGACAACATGATTTGTGGAAATTCAGATGTGATCTAGGAGCTTTATACAGCTTTATACCATTCGTGACATTGAAGAGATGGTAAATCTATCCCTCACAGCCTTGTAATTCCCATTAAAAATCAAAGATGGCACTAGCGTGAACAAGGTCTATTCTGTTTACTTGGCAAAAGCATTGTTTTTTCTAATAATTAATAATAATAATAATAATATAATAATAATAATACATTTAACTGTTGAACATTGGTGTCTTTTATTATAATGCTGTTTTATAAAGAGACATGTACAAATTGATTTGTACTTGTATAAAATAATGTCAATGTAAATGATCCCATTCATTATTATTGGAGTTTAGGCATAGACATCATGTGACATTCTGTGGGCAGGTAATGTGATGATGTCACCTGCCTCTATATAATTAGGGTTCTAGAGTGGATTTTATTTTGAGGGTTTTGACAAGATGTATCAGACAAGATACTTATACAATGTGAGTATTACTTTAAAATCATGAGCATTCCTCATTTCATATATAGGATAAATCTGTGCAAGAATTATGTGAGTTGTTCATGGTTTCCGTTGCTGTATTAAGCAGTTACTGCATGTAATAGCTGGTCAATATTTGGGATCTGCAGTATTTTAGTGTTTTTAAATCTCCAGTCACCATACACTACTGCTCATGTAATACAGGCCTTTTAATTAAATTGCTGCAGTTCACTTAATGTGTTATGATATGATAACTGGCCTCCCTTCCCCTTCTTCCTCCTCCCCTTCTAAATAAGATGTAGTGTTAGACATACTGTAAGTCATTCCACTCTGTTTTGTACAGCTCCCTCCCATTAGCACCTAACACTTAAGAGATCGTTGGGTAAATGATCGACTCTCGCGACAGTTATGGGTCTCTGGCTGTAGATGACAGAGCTTTTTAAAGATGTTGTAAATTATTTTGAAAGTATAAGCAAAGTCTTTCTGCAAGAGAGAGAGAAGGGAGAATCTCACTATCAAAATTTGTTTCTATTAAAATGTGTTATGTTGGCATTTAATTTATTCCCCTTTTGCTTTCATTGTGATATATTTGCGACCTTTAGAGTTTGTCTGTGCACTTGTGCAATAGAAACATTTAATGTGCAGTTATGCTAGAGCTTAAGTTTACAGACCTCTGGTCTGGTGTTTTGAAATGGTTGGAATACATTTAATTGGAGCAGTATGGGGTTTTATGGAGGAGCTGTCTTTAGTTGCGTGCTTTCCCAACCTCTTGACCTGGAGGCATACACCTGGTATGGGGTCAGGTTACAGCCTGGCTTCCAGGCTTGCAGGTCAAGACCTGGAGCTTCGCACACTCTAATCCCTTGCGTGGCAACATACTTGACTGAAGGGACTGGTCCAGGCAATTGCAGTCATCCTTGAAAAATTACAGCACACACACATGCACACACTCTCTCTCTCCCTCTCTGTTTCTCTGTTCCTTCCCCAAAGTGATGATTTAACTCTTTAAGGATGTTGAGGGTCTTTTGTGGGGCATTAGCCTGCTGAGAATTATGGGCTTAAATGAATTATGATGAGTGCATCTGTATGCACAACCAGCCTGGTGCGCTTTCAGGATGGCAGGGTGTAGGAGTGTGTGTGTGTGTGTGTGTGAGAGAGAGAGAGAGAGAGAGAGAGAGAGAGAGAGAGAGAGAGAGAGAGAGAGAAAACAGGAGTGAGAGAGCACATGTGCATTTAACCCTTAGGGGACCAAGCAACTCAACATATTTAAGTCTCCTCCCTGCAGTGGAGTTTAAAGCATAAGACACGCTAATGACTCATAATGGCAGTCTTACGTGATTCACTGCCTTAGCGGTTCATGTATGCTGGTAAGTAACTGAAAGGTTTCATGTAGGATTAAATAAAAAATCTGCATTGATTGTTTTTTAAATACCTGCATATATATGAAAACAATTATTATTTCTATTATATAAATTATTATATTTATTTTAGGAAGTACAATTATTCTTTCAGAATACAGGTTTAAGTATTCTAAAATGTTTTAATGCATCAGGGAGTATTTGTTAGTGCTAAAAAAAAATTAGATTCCTGTGAAGCCAATAAATGATTTGCACCATTGTTGTATTTAAAAAAAAAATAATTTTGCAAAAAATAACAATGCATGAACAACAACAAATCATTTTGGCACGTCCAGTGTGAAACCGTGGGATAATGGAAGAGCAGACACATATTCCTCCAAATGGGTGAGACGCACTAATTGGATTCATTGAGCAGAATTAGTGTCTCCCAGCTCTCACTCAGCCATCTTAGAGCCAGCTGGGTTCACAGCCTCCCCTCTGTGAACTATGCCCTCATCTGACTGCTACTATAAATGCACACCAGGGGGAGCAGTTATACTGCAGTTTCAATGGCCACATTCACAGCACACAAACTCACTGTTTCCTGCTGTGAAAGCGGCTGCAAGCCTTGAAGCAGATTCTGTGTATAGTTTGAATTATAAATACTCTCTCTTGTGCTTTAATACTTCAAATTAATTTAGCAAATAATATAAATATTGCCTGAATATAACATATAAATATTATCTCAAAACTTACAATATTGTTCTGTTTATTATTATTAATAATAATAATAATAATAATAATAATTATTATTATTATTATTATTATTATTATTGTTGTAGTTGTTTTTTTAAAACAGTAAAATAAATAAATAAATAAATTACTTACCTCAAGCTCCCTTTCTGACACAAAATATCTAGAGCAAACCACAACAACAGCACTGTCTTTGTTAATATTACTTGGGTAAATTCCTTGTTACTCGCTGTCAGTCATGCTGGCTGTAGTCTGATTGGGCTGCTTATAGTCTTGCAGTGAGTGGCAGCTGCAGAGAGATGACATAAGTGGCCAGTTTAGAATGTTCTCTCTCTTTTGTACATGTTCTATTGTGGTGTGATATTGGTGCCTGTCTGCTTTTAATGTGGCAGGATTACTCAGCGCTTTCACCCTGTCGCTCAGTCTGGCTCAGAGACGCCCTGCTGAACTATGCTCTCCAACCATCATCTCCACCATGATTACCTGTTTCAACAGCCCTGCGCTTCACTTGCTCATGGTTAGGGGCTCATCTACTCAGGTCTGCCTGATGACAGCAACTGGACTTCTGTTTCGAAATGAGTCTGTGAGAGGAATGTTCTCAGATGTAAGAGCTGGTTGGGAGATGACAGTGCTAAAAACAGAAAATGTGTGTATTAAAGGGAAAGTTCAGCCAAAAATGAAAACTCTATCCTCATTTACTCACCCACATGTTGTTTTAAACTTCTCTTTTTCTTCCATGGAACACATAAGGAGATGTTAAGCAGAATGTTAGCCTCAGTGACCATTTACATGCATTGCATTTTTTCCAAAACATCTCATTGTGTGTTCTGCATAAGAAACAAACTCACACGCATTTCGAACAACATGAGGGTGTGTAAATTCGGACAGAATTTTCACTTCTGGGTGAACTATCCCTTTAATGCTACTGACTTTTCCAATAGAACAGGACTCTCAGCAATACCGAGCACAAACTGAAATTACACAAGGATTGATCTGCGCTGCTAGCAAGTTGCGTGCATCCTTTGTCCTGTCGCCCATTAGTGGTGTGAATTTTAATCAGAGGCTGACTTAGCACCACTATATTTCCTGGCACTTCTTCACTGGCTTCCTGTCTTGTCTCATCTCATGGGAAAAACGAAAAAACAAGAAAACGTGGCAAGACTGTCTCTATCTGCATCTCACGCTGTCTTTCTCCATCTGTCTCTCTCGCTCACTTACACCACATCACACCATATCTTTTCTGATCATTTCTGAATTCCATGTCCAGGTATATAAATTTGGTGGGGGGAAAAAAATGAAACCAACAAAATAATAGAGGCTTCATTACTAAATAAAATGTGAGCTGGCATTGAGATTTTTTTGCCTTTACTGTTTGTCAGGATCAGGTGAATGGCTCTATTACTTCACTTCTTAAAACCTGTTATTGCGCCATATAACTGACATATGGCATTGCTTCCATTTTGATCCTAGACATTTATGGAGCTGTAGTGAGTGTGAGGAATCTCTCCGGTGCCCTTGGTTTAATAGAGAGCGTGTCAGATGTCTCTGATATACAGTGACTACAAAAGAAAGAGAAATCCAAACTCCTTTGAAGTCTGCAAATATTTAGTATGTATTTATTTAGGGTGCTCCATATATCATTTCATAATGGCTATTGTGATGTACAGCAACAACAAACAAACAGGTTTTAATAGAAAGACATCTTTTTACCAAAAACAATTTAGCCAAAGACAGTTTCATGTTTCTATGCATTTAATTACATGCACTTATGGTGCACTTATTTTGTGGAACTGTTTGGATATTCTTATTACGACAATAATTAATACCACTATGGAATATGTGTAACACAGACACTGTAAAATGAAGTGTTTCCCTTTTATTTTGCTGATTACACCAGAACAAGATAAGAACACACGCCATTGTCGACATAAGAAAGCCATGTTGTTATTAGTAGTTGCAGACATGGTGACCCTGGTTTATTAGAGATCACTGAACCTTGGCTTTCATGGTCTCTCTTCCTCAGCCCTCACTTCCTGTCCTCACTTTCCTAAACTAAAGGGAACGCCACGGCCGTTCACCCCTTCTGTCTTCCCTCTCTCCCACTCTTTTCTCCTCTGCTGCCAGGAAAGACTCTCGCTAGTGTTACATTTGACTGATTGCTTGTTAAGGCTTCATGCTCTGCTGTCTCTGTGTAGACTATGGCCTCTAAGGATCTGCTATTCAACATCCCCTTGTCTCTCTGATAGATGACATGAAATACTGTAGGGGTATTAAGAGGTTTTAGACTGGAATGCTGTCTGCCATCTCTCTGCATATATTACTCACTGTGATTATTAACACATATTTTAAGGACAGCCTTGTATTTGACCTGACGGTTTCTAAAATGTAAATCAATTTAATGCCCTGAAGTTTACTTTTTGCTTTGGAAGTTTTTTTTTACTTCGGCACTGCTTGTTATACGCATATTACATGACCTCAGATGTATGTGTCCCAAATGTTAAACAAATAAAAGAGGTTTTTCATCAGAGGGCTAATGCAATTTCTATTTAAAACAAAGTTATGTTCAAAGTTGACAGATTTAGAAGAAAGATTTGAACTTTTGACCGGTAAAATCAAACCAGAAAGTATGATCTTTGGTGTCTGTTAATGACAAACTGTGGAACCGATAAACAAAGCGTTCAAGGGAAAGTGCTGGCCAAATAATTTATGGTCTGAACACAGAATTTTTTCATTCTTTCTTTCTTTTTTGTTAACTTCAGGCTTATAGCTTGCATTTTTTTATTTATTTAATATTATTATTATTATTTTGTGTGTGTGTGTGTGTGTGTGTGTGTGTGTGTGTACACCTTTTAAAATACACTCTTTCATTGAACAAAACTTCAAAAGAAAGCTTTTTAATTTCAGGACAAATGTCAAACTATGTCACAATTAATCTAATGCAATTTTCAACTAATCTAATGCGTAAAAATAATTTGTAATTATTGTATAATAAATGTATTAATTAATTATTAATAATTAAAAAAAAATAATCTTGGAAAAAATAATTTCCTCATTTTAAAACATTTTAAAATAATTAACAAAGTTGATTCCTCTTGTTGTCTTATCATTGTTAAATATTACGTATGAGAACCATTTATAAACATAAAACATAATGAAAGTTTTAATTTTGCTTTACTCATTTTGTTAAAGTTGTTCAAATTACCTCATAACTGTATGAGAGAGGTGCTCAAGTCCAATATAAACCTACAAAAATCAACACTGAAAAGGTAAAGAAAATTACAATAAATCATAAAAAAAAGAAAAAAAATGGTAAACAGTATGCATTTAAAACAATAACAGTAAAAAAAAATAATGTAAATGTGATAAAATATGATCGTAGAATGCTCTCTTTTTTTCCTCTTTTCCATATTTTTTATTTATTTATAATCCTGCATGTCTTAGACATGGCAAGGGTCTTTGGCTCTGTTCGTGCACTATTCCCACACCATAAAGCCTGGAGTAGAGGTATGTCTGTGATCATTTCACCGTGACTGCTGGAAAAAAAGGCCCAGTTTATCTTGGACTTAGACCTATTCCCTGTCATTGCCGATGAGAGTTTGTCTTGGGCTTGAGGTGGGGGGTGGGAGCCATTTACACTTCTTATTAAGCCTTTTTCTAAAGTCTGAAATCCTAATGGTTCGTCTCGTCTCCATTTTCTGCTCTGTGGCGGTACCCCCACCAGAGCCCTGTTCAGGATCTCCAGTGAGCCGTTTGTGTGTAAAAGTCCTTCCCTTTTCTTTAGCTCTTAACCACACAGGCTCGACTTCACAGGCCGGGTGACGGCCCGTGGACAGCACATGAAAAACTATGGCGGCATATCCTGTGCCTGCTAAGTCCTCGACTAATTAGCAAAAATGGTCTCTATTCTATTTTATTTCCCTCCCCCTTTAAAGCATTTAGTCTCGGGGGGTAGTGAAAATACAAGGGAGTGAGAGCAGAGAGGCTGAAGGAGAGAGAGAGAGAGAGAGAGAGAGAGAGAGAGAGAGAGAGAGGGAGGGGGATAGATAGAGGGAGGAGAGGCAACCGAGCTCTCAGCTGGGCTGTTTTGAAAACACACTTTTGAAATCCTCTCCTTTAATTCATGCCTTTTGTTTTTGGTCCTTTTGTATTTGCCAGTTTGACCATATAACATCATACATCTGGTCTATAGCTTGTTTGGGGCTTTCTCACCCAGAGACCTATTGCCTCAAATTCAAGTGATCGTGTAACATAAAAGCCTCTAAAGTGTGGGCTGAGAGAGGCAGAACAGGGCTAGACAGAATGTGTTCAAAACTTAAAAGCATCCCTCCACTTGTTTCTCTCTTTAATGTTTATTTATTTTATTTTTTCCACAGTGCTATCTCTTTCTCTGTTCTTTAAGAGTTAATATTTTTCCAGCTATGAGTGATCATAATGCAACATTATTACTTGACTTTATTTGTTTGGCCTTAACTTAATGAAGTTAAATAGTTCAAGTCCTCACTTATACAAACACACTGCTATAAATGGAATATCAATTTGTCAGCATTATTTTCCCTGCAGGTTAAGAGGGTCAAGTCCAAATAAATGAAAATGCAAAATCGGGTCTATCTTATCAATTGCAGGAAACTTCATGCTCTGCAAGAAAGCAGGTCAAGGGCCCTCAGAGGAAAAAGCATTTGTTTGCTTTGCTTTGGCTGTTCACAAAGCAAGTAAATGGATACTTTTCATAGATCACCAGTTTTTTACTTTCAAACACCAGTTCCAAATGTTGAAGAAATGCATTAAAGAACAATTACAACCTATCCAAATGGGTTTAGAACTTCATGTCATGTGTGGATTGCTCTATTGGGAAATGTGGGAGACAGGGCAGACCACAACATGATGCTTTATATTTTAACTTTGCCTGTTCTCTAATTTCAATTAGAGAAAGTAGTGTTCACATCCGTTACAAATGTAACAAGAGAAATTGTGACTTAGATCAAGGTAAATACTAGGGGTGTAATGGTTCTCGGTAAAAAAAAAAAAAAAAATGAAAACCATGATTCGGTAAGCATTGGCACCGCGGTTCACCTCAAGTTTATTGACGCATCTGGAGCACAAGGTTTTGTGAAGAAAATAAAGCGTCAAATAGACACGCACAGTTACAACCTCTGCTAATACACCTGAATGGATCTGTAGATGGATACACTCCACCTGTGCTTCACGTGGGTCAACTTGATGACATCACTGTTTTGCAAGCGTTGCGTGTAGTTGAAAATGGCCGCTGATAGAGAAGCCTCCTGCGTTATTCAGGTCACCTGTCTGGAAATGTTTTATTTTTGCATACAATTACATCAGCGATGGTCAAATTTTTTTTACAAAACAGGCACTGTTTGTAGGCATCGCTTAACACGAGTGCTGTATACTGGTAATATACATCGACATATGATCATTTACGCCAAAATCACCGGGGAAAGATAGCGCGCGGCGCACACAGAGCCGCAGTTGAGCCGAAACTGCACAAACTCCCTTCTGTTTTTAAGCAAGCACTCGGACAGGCTGATTCGGACAGGCATAAAACCATAACTAAAGCGATTGGGGTGTTCATTGCCAACAATATGTTTCCCTGCTCCGCTGATGATGATGTGTGATTTTCACGTATGATTAAAACACTCGAGCCACGTCACAACATCCCTCGTATCCATTTTAATAGCAAAGTTCCTTGTATATTAATGTACAACTTCAGAATATTGAATATATGTGCAGTAGAGTTTGAAATGCATTATATGTTGATGCATTTAGCATAATAGTGCAGGTATTAAGTTAAAATTTTGATTTATTAGAGAAAAGGGTTTTTTAAAGACCCTAACGAAAATAAACCATGGTTTTACTATAGTAATATTGTAGTAACCATGACTGCTGTCACCATGGTTTTCTTTGCAGAAATCATGGTTTTAATACAATTAACCATGGTTTTACAACAGTAATCCTGTAGTTTTCATACAGTAACCATGATTATACTATGTATTGTAAACATGACAGTAACCATGTTGATTTGTGGTTACTAAGTTTTTACTACAAATACCATAGTTAAACTATGGTTACTGTAAAACAATGATTTTCATTAAGGGCAAACCTGTTGAAGTATTTGTTAACAAATATAGTATTCTTACTTTGGATTTGGCAGTAATATAGAGATTTTTTTTTCTGAACATGGAAAATACAGAACTGTACCGAACCCGTGACCCTAAAACTGTGATAAAAACCGAACTGTGAGAAATTTGAACCGTTACACCCCAGTAAATGCGTATGTTGTAATCCTTTCTGAATATTATTATTCTGATGCATGCATATTTTTAGATGCACCTGCACCTACAGGGTCCTTTCCCAGAGGCAAAAGGGCCTGTCAAGGGACTGATCTGATTTATCCTAACTACAGGATAATATGGCATTATGTGTATTGCTCACAGTCCTTAAGCTTACGTTCAAAGTGAATGAACGTTTTTGTGACTAGGAGGCACTTTAATGTTCTGATTTGATCAGTAGTGGTACTTTTGTGTATCTCTGCAGTTGATCTTATTTCTATTTTAGGAATGATGCTAATTGAGCATTGTCAATAGTCAGATTATCCATTTAAAATGCTCAATTTGCATTAAAAAAATCACAGTTTCCATGCATATCACTCAGCTGTCCTCTGAAGTAAAATTGTTGACTTGTGCCATATACATTGCATAATATTACAGAGCACCTCCTGTCAAGCACTTGTATGAATAATTAGGTTGTCCAGATTGGCTTGTCATACTTTTAAAGGGATAGTTTATCCAAATGAAAACTGTCATCATTCATTCACCCTCATGTTGTTCCAAACCATATGACTTTCTTTCTTCGAGGAACACAAAAGAAGATGTTAGGAAGTATGTTAGTCTCAGTCACCATCACTTTCATTGCATTTTCATTTTTTTCCATGATATGAAAGTGATTGGTGTCTGAGTCATTTTGTCTAGCATTTCCTTTTGTGTTCCACAGATGAAAGAAAGTAGATAATTAAAGTATAATTTTCATATTTTGGTGAACAATTCCTTTAAGATGGACACCCGAAAGGGAGGTGGTTATCAATCCACACCCACAGAGTATAAGTGTGGAGGATGTTTTTTATTACATCCCAGACACTAATCATGTTACTGCTTTATACAGTATATGCAAAAAATTTGACTTCTTAAGGGTTTTATAAGTGTATATGCAAATAAAAAATGAGTGACAGAAAAGTCTGCTATAAGAAGCTAATCGTACTGGTTGGGAACCAGCTCATTTTGAAAGGGATTTTACCAATCGCCCTATTGGCGGCTTTACTCCAATGAGAAAATAGTAAAGAAAGAAATAGAAAAGAAATGGACTTAGGAGGCTTCTCTCACATTTAGCTGTCAACCACCACACATAAAGGCCCCCATGAGGGGCTGAGTTAAGCACCCCAATATTCACTCATTTGAAGGGTTTATGCCATAATGACAGGGCCTAAAACACCCATTACGGGCCTTTGAGACTGAAACTTTTTTTTTAACACCCTTTCTTTTTTGTGTCCATCTCCCCCAGTGCATGAATAGCTTGCCAGCAGAGTAGAACAGCCTACCTTTTCTCATTAGTCTTAGTGAAGGGAATACCCTGTCTCGTCAATAGAAGAGCTGCTGGTTAAAATATCATTAGCCTACATCAGGATTCAAAAACGCATTGCCCAAGCTCAATTAGTGGACTGAGCAAGGGAAGGTGCCACAAAGCACCCACAGCCCATTATATCAGAACACAACTGTCAAAACCCTCTACGGTCATGGAGAAGTCTTAAAATGTCATCTTTTTATGTGATCTTCATCACACCCAAGCTATGTAACCGAGAGGAATGGAATAAAAGCGCAAATCCCAAAGTAAGGTCAATTTCACCATTTTCAACACTGATTTCAATGTTCTATATCAGACAATAATGTCTAATTTCCCAAAGAAAAATGGATAGTTTTGGTCCTTGAAGCTGATTGGTCAATAGAGCATTCCAGTTATGCTCATTAAGCTTTATCAATGGCATTTGTTGCATAATGTTGATTACCACAAAAAAAAAAAAAAAAATTAATTAATTAAAAAAAATATATAAAATAATAATAATAATAAATAAATCAATAAAATAAACTCGTCACCTGGTTTATATAATAAAAAGGAAATTTTGCCAACCTGGTCTCTTAGTGAAACCGTGAGTCTATATAAATTTTTGCAGAACTTGTTATACATGTCTCCAGGTACAATTCCCTGAAGTTTCCAGGTGAAATGAACACTAGAGGTGCTACAACAATTGTGTATTTTATTCACTTTCACTCAAATCATGATTTTAATGGCTGATTATGACTTTATAAATACTTATTTTTCTCTCTATTACTCAGACTCTGCTATTGTATGATCTCAACACACTTTTACTCTAATACATCTTTTAAAAAATGATACATTATACATTTTAGCTCACATGATGGGGCGTTGGACTCTAGCTGACATGTGACATTACAGAGTCATAGAAGCAGCATGAAATGAGGTGGTTGGTTCAGAAAGTGTCATTTTGCATTTTGCTTCTGCATTTTAAAAACTAACGGTTAGGTTTATGCATTGATAAGATAAGGATGTCATTTTTAATGTCACATTTATATTTTAAAACACTATCGTTTAGGTTTATGCATTGATTTGGCAAGGATGTCTTTTTTAAAACGTCTCATTTATATTTTAAAACACTATTGGTTAGGTTCAGGCAAAAGTTTTACATTAGGGAGGTATGTTTTAAAAACATCCATCTAAAATTCACCTAAAAACCTTGTCTGATACGACACCATTTTATTCGCTTTTGGCGCCCCCAGCTGTACATTTAACTGGAAACCTGCAGCCAAAGGTGTTATAAAGCATGTACATTTTGAATTGCAGAAATGTAGTCATATTCACCTAAATTTCATGAAATCAGGCTGAAATTTGGGGTTATGTTGAGGCACTTACAATGGAAGTGAATGGTGGCAGTTCATAAACACTAAAATACCCACCGTTTGAAAAGTATAGCCACAAGATGTTAACATTATACGTGTTAGCATGATTTTAGCATGATAAAATGGCATACTAACCTTATCTGTGTAAAGTTATATTAAATACCTTGATTGCAGTGTTTATTGGTGCTATGTTGTCATGACAACAAAGTTGTTATATTGGATTTCAATTTACACGGATAAGGTTAGTTAGATTTTATCATACTAAAATCATGTTAACGTGTATAATGTTTACGTGTTGTGGATATACTTTTGAAATTGTGTGTATTTTAGTGTTTTTGGACTGGTCCCATTCACTTTCATTGCAAAAGCCTTAACTGTTTTACATGCCATTTGCCTGTTTCTGAGTGAAATAAAAAAAGGCACTTAAAATATTTTCAGTCTAGCAATTACAAAGGCATCCATGAGTGGTTACAGATTAGACTGGTTATATTTGTGAATCAGCATCACAAAATACTTACTATACATACAGTATATCAACTGTAGGCTGATTTTGAATAAATATATATATATATACAAATTATGAACAGTTTTCTGCAGTCGCATGATTAATGTGTAATCATGTAATCCATAAAAAGTAACAGTAACCTAATTACGAGTATATTAAAATGTAATTTAATCTAATCACAAGTACTTGATTTTGTAATCTAATTACGTAATCCAGAATACATGTAATCTGTTAATACCCAGCACTGCACATTCTACATGACTGTGGTCTCTGCTGTACTTTTTTGCTTGATAATTTGGCAGACATATAGAATGACACTTTTGGTTGAAACGCTTGCATTCTGGACAGTGGTGTTATGTGGAGATCAGCTCATGTGCAGTTCTGACTGATCTAAGGACATATGAGAAGAGATGCTTGGGCCTGAGGCATATAAAACCCTGAGCCTACACAAGAAGAGAACCCCATAAATCAATAGAAGGGAACAGCAGGCCCTGCTACACAGCCCCTATTCAGAGAAGCACATGCTCACACACATGCAAGCAGATATCTATAGACACATACAGTACAGGCTTGAAAACGATACATATATCCATAGAATGCAAACTCCACGTCTCTCCTCTCTACACAAATGTATACCCAACTTTAAAAAGAATCCCCCAAGACAAGGAGAGAAAAAAAATACTCTCTCCACCCCGTCAGAGAGGTTATAAATTAGAAGTTGTCAGTGTTACAATGTATATTAATAGTCGCACCTCTTTTTAATGAGTTTGCCATTGAGAGCTGAGAGGAAATACAAGTCATCATGGTGCTGCTCATGCACACCCCAATGAAAAAGCTATAATAAATCTTGCGAGAGCAGGGCTCACCATAAATATGTATCGCATAAGGCATCTGTTTTACATTCTGCATATAAATCAGCAAGAGTGCTGAATAGCAATGAATCAGGCGCAGACGCTTGATTTGATAACAAATTGACTCTGAATTTGGGAGGGGAGAATTTAAAGCTCCCCCCTTCTCAACAGAGGAAGTTATAGGGAAGAACAGGTAGGAACCCCAGCCCCAGCCTCTTCTCTACTCCCCTATCGGGGCCCTCTGTTGTCAGATGTGGGATAGAAGGGAAGCCCCTGTGGATGTAATGTCAGGGAAGGGGGAAATGGGTGAGCTGTGACCCAGGTTTCTTTTATCACCTGGCTGGTACACCTTGCTGTTGCTCCTGAGTCAGATTCCAGGGCAATATTCAAAGAGCTGTATGCAACGGAATGTGTGCCTTACATACTGTATACAACACTCTCCAGAGAGGGTGTCAGGCTAAAAATGACACTGGCTTTGTTATCCCAAACGAAACAATTCATGTTTCATGGCACCCCTTTTTCTATATACAGTATGAGATTGCTTTGTGTATAGCTCATAATCAAAGAAAGAGAAGAGCTTGACCTAATTGTTACTCTAAAGCAGTGATTCCCAAACTTTTTAAAACTGCGGCACCCCTTTATATTGTTTTTCCCCAATGGCACCCCAACCACTGAAAAAATAACAGACAGAAATATGCTGCCAGATCGTCGGACGTTTTGCCGGTAAAAGTTTGTCTTCTGCGCAATAAGGAAGGCTATTAGTTATAATCTGACCAACATTATGTAGCATTTGGTCATGCTACACCCCTATTTGCTGGAAAAAGTAGTTTGCTACTGGAAAAGCTACTCAGTTTTAAAAGCAGCTGAGCTACTGTCAAGCTACTGAAAAATTTAGTTAAGTTAGTAGCGTCGCTACATGTAGTTAGCTACTCCCCAACACTGAGCTATTACTACTTGGTTCGTTTCAGGTGTTAGTAACAGCTCGCTGGGGTGAACTTTTAGGAAAAGTTCAATTTGACAGCAATACACCTTACTGCTATTGGTCCACTTCATCGGTAGGTGTGACTTAGAGCTCTACCTACCTTGATGCTGACAGCAAGTTCTGTTTATGTTGTTTAGTGAGTCCAAATGAGTCAACATGAACACATCGGTGTGTAGAGTTATTAGCGACATGGTGCAACTAACCTCCATCTGTATGATCGTTTGCTTAGAGACATTTTAAAAGACTATGTCATGCGATTTATTTTTGTTTAATTTGTCAACTAAAGTAATAAAATATTCTCAAATACTCTCAAGTGCCCATTCACTCATTTGCCATCTGTAGCGAAAGCCATTCACACATCTGTCTAAAGTAAGATATGCCCATGATTATTATTTTGTCTTTATTCTGAACATTATCACTTTTATACACTTATCTTTGCAATTGAATCAGTGTCATTATAACAATAACAGTGTAATCGGCACATATAATGGCCCCGTATAGCGTATTAGCGCATTAGCGTCATGAATTCAGAATATAAACGACAAATTAAACATTTTCTGCTGCATATATATACAGTCCATGTGGGGTGGCTGCATGTGAGATTGTTTGGGAACGGACATTTTGGGCCACTGAAGTCTCTGATGTGGGCAGGGGGTCACTTCCTATGTTGTTCTGTGTGTCACGGGGGTTGGACAGTTTTTTTTTTTTGTTTGTTTTTTTTTTTTTTTTAAAGAGGGGGTGGGGTGACCACTGTGTGGGGCTAGTCTGTCTCTATGTAGGGCTACCTTTTTCCCTTTAGGTGGCATTTATACCCTTTATACCACCTCTCGTATTCTTTCCAGAACTAGACATGGGCCCACCTAGTGCAGTCTAGCTTTGGGCAGTGTCCTTTTTTCCTTCTTGGGCTGTATACCCAAACTGACTCACCTGTATGTAAGTGTCTCCCCCTACTTTTGACATCATAGTTCCTCTTTTGCCTCATGCCGGCCTTTTCTAATTGATCCCTAGCAAATATATGCGCTGTATCCATTCGATCCTGCAGCTTTTTGGCATACTCTGGTCCAGCAGGCACAGTTGGTGTGTCAGAGAGTTTCCCAAATGACATTTCAGGAGGAGTCCAGAGCTCACGTCAAAGCATAAGCAATGCAGGGGTGCACAACATGGAGTCCTGTACTGCTGACCTATAGGCCATGAGGATAAAAGGAAGATGAGTGTCCCAGTCTCTTTGGTGGTCAGCTGTAAGGATGGCTAGCTGTTGGGCCAATGTCCTGTTAAATCTTTTGACTAGCCCGTTGCTTTGAGGATGTAATGGAGTTGTGTGGGTTTTTGCATGTCAAGCCGTTCACACAGGGCATTAAACAGTCTCGATTCATAATTCCTTCCTTGGTCACTGTGAATGGTGTCTGCAGTACTGAACCTGCTAAACATCCCCTCTATTAACACATCTGCCATGGTCTCTGCCTCCTGATCTGGCAGCGCGTAGGCTTCGGGCCATTTAGTGAAATAGTCCATTGCAGCAAGTACAAAGCGGTTGCCTCTCTCCGTGCAGGGGAAAGGCCCCATGATGTCCACTGCTACCCTTTCCATTGGCGCTCCTACAGCCTGCTGCTAGAGCTTTGCATGGGATTGGTCAAGAGGGCCCTTATAGGTAGCGCAGGCATCACATCTTCAGCAGAAATCCTCCACATCTCTTCTGTGCTGGCCCCAGTAGAAACCTATTGGAGTTGGCGAAGTGTCTTGGACACCTCGAAGTGTCCTGACCCTGTACTCCATGGCAAGCTGCTATTACTGGTCCTCTTAATTCTTTTGGCCAGCTCTCCTCACCAGTAGCAGGCTCCTTCCATGCCCGTTGGAGCACTCCATCGCTCAGTCACAGTGTGTTAAATTTGGACCACAATCCTTTAGTAGCTGGAGAGCATCCTGCAACGTCCCCCCAGTTGGGCCTCTGTTGTCCTTCTAGCCATCTCAACATGGGCTGCAGATCCTTGTCCTGTTCCTGTTGCAGCCTCCATTCTGGTGTTTCACCCACCTTAAGCATCCCGCAGGTGGGCTGTGCCGCCATGTCCTCTTGACGTAGCTCATTCTCACACGTCTCTTTTTTTTCACAGTGGCGGCAGTCCTTAGCAGCGCATGGGCATCTAGATAATGCATCTGCATTGGAGTGAGTGTACCCAGCTCTATGGACCACTGTGAAGTTATACGATTGAAGCTCTTCCAGCCATCGTGCCACTTGGGTTCTCTGAAGGACATCAGCCATTGAAGTGCAGTGTGGTCTGTTCTTATTGTGAATGTCGCCCCACACAGGTAGCATTTACAGTGTCTCACGGCCATCACCACGGCGAGGAGCTCCCATCTAGTGACACAGTAGCGCCGCTCACTCTTATTGAGCACCTTGCTGAAGTAAGCCACGACTTTCTCTCCATCTGGCCCTTCTTGCGACAGTACTGCCCCCATGCCAACGTTGCTAGCATCCGTGTCTAGGACAAAAGGCAGAACAGTGTTAAGGGGAACAAGGACAGGGCTCTCAATCAATGCTCGTTTGAGGGTGTTGAATGCTTTCTGGCAGTCCTAAGACCAATCAAAGGTACAGTCTTTCTGTTGGAGGTGGAAGAGCAGCACTCCTATACAAGAGAACCCTTTCACAAATCTCCTATAATAGGAGGCTAGCCCCAGAAAACTTTTCAGTTGCCTCTGGTCAGTGGGGGTCGGCCAGTCTCTGATGGTGCAAATCTTCTCCTCTAAAGTGCCAATGCCTTCACCCCCTAATTTGTGGCCCAGAAACTCACGTCTCATAAAGTGGCATTTATCAGGGTGCAACTTCAGGCCAGCTGCTGCCACCCTCTCCAGCACTCGCCACAGGGCCTTGAGGGCTGCCTCGAATGACCCACCATGGATCAAAAGGTCATCTAAGTATACAAGGCACTCCTGACGGGGAACTCCACTCAGCACCTTGTCCATGAGCCTCTCAAACGTTGCGGGGGCATTGCAAAAGCCTAAGGGGAGAACTTTAAATTGCCAGAGACCCTTGTTTGTGCAGAATGCAGTCTTTGGAGCAGACTCTGGTGATAGTGGCACTTGCCAGTAGCCACTTCGAAGGTCAAGGGTGGAGAACCAGGATGAGCCGGATACTAAGTCGAGTGACTTCTCTATTCTAGGTAGGCTATATGAGTCTTTTTTTTAACTTTATTTAGCAGCCTGTAATCTACACATAACCGCCATCTGGAACTTTTCTTCCGGGGCACCATGACAACTGCCGAGGCCCAAGGGCTATCAGACGGCTCAATTATACCTGCCTTCTACATTAACTCTAGCTCTTTGTCTGCCACCTCCTGTCATGCAAGGGGAAGGTGTCATGGTCATACTCTGATGGGGCGGGCATCTCCGGTATCAATAACATGCTGCGCAAGATGGGTGAGGCCTACCTCATTATCATTAAGAACAAAAATGTCTTTGAAATCTGACATGACCTGCCATTAGTCATCCTGCTGATGTTGGTTCAGCCCATCACTGTTTTTGGTTCAGATGTCTCTTACTGCTGAAACCCATTCCAAATCCTGCTCACTGAGTTGTATGGGGCTTTGGGCAGGGCCAACCTGGGATAGCATGTGTTGTGAATTTGAAAAGCAAGTTGGGTCGAGCTGCTGATGGGGGGTTGCTTAGAGGGGCCGGTAACGGCATCAGTAGTATGATGCATGTTCGGCGGGAGGTTGTTGTGGGACACAGGGAGAGGGAGAGAGAGAGAAGAAGAAGAGGGCTCTTCTGCCCTCGGGTACGCTGCCATATGGTCCTCCGCGAGTTGGACAGCTTCCTCCAACGACGCCAGGCGGTGGCACTGGACCCACTCCGCCATTCCCTTTGGCAGATGAAGGATAAGCTGCTCCAGTACCACTTGATCGATGACTCCCATGACGTCGCGGTTCCCCACCAGCAGCCATTTCCGGCACGCATATCGGAGCCGTTGGGAAAAGGCACACGGGCGGTCGGACTTCCCCAGCTTCAATGTCCGGAAGAGCTGTCGGTACTGCTCCAGACTTCGACCCACCCGCTGCAGGATGGCTTCTTCAGGTCGTCATAGGCTAGGAGGTTAGCTGCCGGCAACTGTTGGGCAGCAAGCTGGGCTTCCCCGGACAAGAGCAGAAGGAGCCTGGCCGCCCACTGGTCACGCGGCCAGCTCCAGACCTCAGCCATCCGCTCAAAAAGGTCAAGAAAAGCCTCTGCGTCGTCTTCTGCCCCCATTTTCAGGAGCGTGGGTGGGGGCAGGGGGCTACTGTTGTCCGGGGTCACAGCCGGGGCTCTCTCCTGGCCAAGAAGGCTCCGGATCGCATGCCGGTCCTCTGCTTGAGCTCGCAGGATCTCAAAGAAGCGGCGATCCTGGTCTTGGTGGAGTTCAAGCAGGGATTGTTGATGGTTCTGATGTAGGCTGGTGAGGGACTGGAGGATCTCGGCCAACAGGGAAGCAGGTTTTTCCTGGCTCAGATAGGACTTTTAATAGGCCACTTCATTGCTTTACAACTTCACAAACTCATCAGCTTCACAGGCACGTAGGCATTTAACACATCAGCTTCATAAACACGTAGTCACTTAAACACATCAGCTTCATAAACATAACAGGTTAAACGTAACAGCTTCAGCTTCAGGAGCACTGTAAACTTCTTTGTGCCAGACTCTCTCACTCTCTCTGCTGGTGGTGTGGCTGCTTATATGCCGCTCTCCCCATGCTCTCTGGAATTAGAGACAGGTGTTACACATAATCTAGCTCAGGTGCAAGCACCCTTACCGCTTTCTCTCTCTCCGGATGGACGCTCGACCACGCCCCCGCTGCCACACACACTGTTTAAGGTTTTACATGTAGTGTCCTCATATTTAAATGTACTTCTAATTGCCCCCCACAGCAGTGTGTGTTGTCTGAATGTTCGGAAACAGTATACCGTTGCTTGGCTGTTTAAAACTTCTTTTTACCCCTGAACGAAGAACAAAAAGGAACTTCTCCGGAGGTACAGTATTTCGAGGCCTTTATAAAATGTGCACAATTTTTTTTATTATAATTTTTTTTATCTTTTATATTGTGCTAGCTGATAAGATAGTCAAGTTGGATATATACTGATGCAGCATCACACAAACAATTTTCCATTGAAGAAATAAAACATTAATTTATTCTAAGAGTTAATGTGTCCAATAAGAGGGTAGGTTACTCAGATCAAATAAGTGTTCTGCTGCTGGCCATTTGATTTCAACATGACATTCCCCATGAGACAGCCAGCTCCATGTTAAGTAAAAGAGCTTTTATTAGATTACTAATATGACTGGAGTCATATTGAATACAGGATATGATTATTTTTTACATATTTTTCAAATGCAATTTTTATCATAGTAAAACCTTTTTAATTTTATATATATATATATATATATATATATATATATATATATATATATATATATATATATATATATATATACATACACTACTGGTCAAAAGTTTTGAAACACTTGACTGAAATGTTTCTCATGATCTTAAAAATCTTTTGATCTGAAGGTGTATGCTTAAATGTTTGAAATTATTTTTGTAGACAAAAATATAATTGTGCCACTATATTAATTTATTTAATTATAAAACTAAAATGTAATAAAAAAAAATAAAATAAAAAAACGTTTTTGAAATTGATGAATTGGACCAAATAATAAAGAAAAGCAGCCAATAAGTGCCCAACATAGATGGGAGCTCCTTCAATACTGTTTAAAAAGCACCCCAGGGTGATACCTCAAGAAGTTGGTTGAGAAAATGTCAAGAGTACATGTCTGCAAATTCTAGGCAAAGGGTGACTACTTTGAAGATGCTAAAATATAACACAGTTTTGATTTATTTTGTTTAGTCACAACATAATTCCATTTATTTTATTCCATAGTTTTGATGACTTTACTATTATTCTAAAATGTGCACAAAAAAAAAAACAAAAACAAAAAATTATAAAAATAAAAAAGAATGAGTAAGTGTTTCAAAACTTTTGACCGGTAGTGTGTGTGTATATATATATATATATATATATATATATATATATATATATAATGTACAGATTTTGCTGTTTCATTCCAACACCTTATCCTTCAGTAATCATGCTAAATTGCTAATTTGGTACTAGAAAATCACTTGCCATTCTATCAAACACAGCTGAAAGCCATTTGGTTTTTTAAATGAAGCTTAACATTGTCTTTGTGTTTGTTTTTGAGTTGCCACATTATGCAATAGACTGGCATATCTTAAGGTCAATATTAGGTCAAAAATGGCAAATAAGAAACAGCTTTCTCTAGAAACTTGTCAGTCAATCAATGTTTTGAGGAATGAAAGCTATACAATGCTTGAAATTGCCAAAAAAAAAAAAAAAAAAAAAAAACTGAAGATTTCATACAAAAGTGCACACTACAGTCTTCAAAGGCAAAGGACAACTGGCTCTAACAAGGACAGAAAGTGATGTGGAAGGCCAGATGTACAACGTAACAAGAGGATAAGTATGTCAGAGTCTCTAGTTTGAGAAATAGATGCCCTATTTGAGAAATCACATGTCCTCAGCTGACAGCTTCATTGAATTCTACCCACTCAACACCAGTTTCATGTACAACAGTAAAGAGTAAAGAGTAAAGAGAAGACTCAGGGGTGCAGGCCTTATGGAAAGAATTGCAAAGAAAAAGCCACTTTTGAAACAGAAAAACAAAAAGAAAAGGTTAGAGTGGGCAAAGAAACACAGACATTGGACAACAGATAATTGGAAAAGAGTGTTATGGATCTTAGCCCCATTGAGCTTTTGTGGGATCAGCTAGACTGTAAGGTGCGTGATAAGTGCCCGACAAGACAGCCACACCTGTGGCAAGTGCTACAGGAAGCGTCGGGTGAAATGTCACCTGAGTATCTGAACAAACTGACAGCTAGAATGCCAAGGATCTGTAAAGCTGTCATTGTTGCACGTGGAGGATTTTTGATGAGAACTCTTTGAAGTAGTTTAAGAAGTTCTGAACATGTTTTTCAAATTGTAATAGTAATTTTTCATGTTATTAATGTCTTGACTATACATTGTGATCAGTTGAATGCCACCTTGGTGAATAAAAGTAGCAATTTCTTTCCATAAGAGCAAAATCTGTACATCATTCTAAACTTTTGACTGCCAGTGTGTGTGTGTGTGTGTGTATATATATATATATATATACACACACACACAAAATACCGGTCAAAAGTTTTGAAACACTAACTCATTCTTTATTATATATATATATATATATATATATATATATATATATATATATATATATTATTTTTTTATTTTATTTTTTTTTTTCACATTTTAGAATAATAGTAAATAAATAAATCAAATCCAAAATAAATCAAAACTGTGTTATATTTTAGCATCTTCAAAGTAGTCACCCTTTGCCTAGAATTTGCAGAAATGTACTCTTGACACTTTCTCAACCAGCGTCTTGAGGTATCACCCTGGGATGCTTTTAAACAGTATTGAAGGAGTTCCCATCTATGTTAGGCACTTATTGGCTGCTTTTCATTATTATTTGGTCCAAGTCATCAATTTCAAAAATGTTTTATTTTTTATTTTAATTATTTTTTATAAAATTTTAGTTTTATAATGAAATAAATTAATATTATGGCACAATTATATTTTTGTCTACAAAATTAATTTCAAACATTTAAGTATACACCTTCAGATCAAAAGATTTTTAAGATCATGAGAAACATTTCAGTTAAGTGTTTCAAAACTTTTGACCGGTAGTGTATATATACACACTGTGTGCACCTTTAAATAACATATAACAAGCACAAGAAAAACATGTCCACTAATTTATAATAAATGATCTGGACATTTTATCTGCAACATTTTATGTGGTGCCATTTTTTCTAAACTGTGGGGGGGGGGGGGTAAAAATCATCTCTCTGTATCTTTTTATCTTTTTAGAATTTAAATTCAGCCAACAAGCAACAAAAGGAATACTCCAACTGGAAGTAGGTGCAAAATTTACCCTTGGAACAATTCAGTTATTACAACTTAACTTTAAATCTAATTGGTTGCTGCTACTCTGATGTTCTCAAACAGGTTAGTTTCAGCCCTTAAAGCTTCTAAGTCATTTGTGCATATTTCCAAATAGTAATTCTGAGAAGATTTTATTATAGAGAAGCAGAATTATTTTTGTAGATATAACTCTTTTTTGTGGTAATCCACACAATTGAATTTACAGTATGTGTACAGCAGACATGGTTGGGCAGTTTACATTTTAAGAAAGTATTCTGGGCTGAATACTGAATACTCTCTCTTAAATTTATTCAGTAAAGTATTCTGAATACATCAAATAAAAAAGTATCATATTCAGAATACAGGAATACTTTTAGAATACATATTTATAAAGGCAAGGCACAATTTGAGGAATTACATGTGATATGTCATTATTATCTTATCTGAAGTGCTATACCTTCACTTTTAACTAATCTAAGTGAATTTGAATAGCTAGTTTCTTTAAATTAGATGTGGAGTTGGACACTAATGTTTTTCTTGACAGGCAGAAGACAAATAGAAGGCAGTTTGTGGTCAACTACAATATTTTAATATGTTAACAAAATTTTAAACATTTTCTTACTTTTACCCATTATTTGATTGTAGTGACAAAGAATAATACATTTTGACAAAAAATTAGCAAATAAACATACATTTTTGAGATGATAACTGGATGCCATAAAGTAGTAAGGTCATGTGGCAACAATGTACAGTAATATATTAATGATTTTTAACTAAGCTTGCTTGCATATTTACATATTTAGGCCAATTTATTCATTTAATTTTCTATCTCTTTTTATTACACTTTTATTTTGAGTGCTTTTTATTCTTTTATTCATCCTCTGTTTTGTTTTTTTAATTGCTGTTTTCAGTTTTTTTGTGCATCACTTCATATGAGATTTATTTTATTTTTTTAAGTAAAAAATTATATTAATATGCCTGTATATTACAATATGTGTCACACTGAACTAGCCCCATATGACTATAAGCCACAAATTTTACAGTAGTTATTTACATGAGGTTTTTCTGTCATCATTTGGACTAAGTCCATTTCCCTCTTTCAGTCATTGTAGTAGGCCTACTTTCTTTATATTTATTTTTTACCTATTCATAGTAGCCTATTATTTTGGTTATCATAAGATGGTTTCTTTCAACAACACAAAGTCAATTGGCACATGTTTAAAAAATTTCTTTACAGAACAGAGATAAATCTTTCCCCCCCTTACCAGCCCCCAAACCCAACAGTCCCCTGTCCCCAAAGGTCTCAGTCCCTGCTTTGCTCTGCTATCAAACAGGACATGACAATCAAACACAAGTTGTAGACAGTTGGAAAAGAAAACAATAGAAGGAACCAAATAATGAAAAATAAAAGTGCACTTTGAGAAACGTCATGGTTACTTGTGTAACCTCCGTTCCCTGATGGAGGGAACGAGACGTTGTGTCGATGTAGTGACACCAGGGGTCACTCTTGGGAGCCCGAGACACCTCTGGTCTTTGATAAAAGGCCAATGAAAATTGGCGAGTGTTATTTGCATGCCACTCCCCCAGACATACGGGTATAAAAGGAGCTGGTATGCAACCACTCATTCAGGTTTTATGCTGAGGAGCCGATATAAGATCTGGCCATTTCAGCGGGTAGTTCAGCGTTGTGGCAGGAGGTACACAACGTCTCGTTCCCTCCATCAGGGAACGGAGGTTACACAAGTAACCATGACGTTCCCTATCTGTCACTCACTCGACATTGTGTCAATATAGTGACACTAGGGGTCCCTATACGAAACGCCACAATTGGCTGAACTGTGTTATGTGAACTGGCAGTGTGTGGTGGGCAGACTACTGTGTGCCTCATAGCCAGCACACCAGGTCAACACGTAACCTCCCCCAACATAGTTATGAGTGTCGAACTGCCCTTTGGGGACAAGTCGACTACCCAAGAGATAGAGACAGGCTTAACCCAGTCGTGGCCTCTTTTCCCCTTCTCTTTTTTTCACTCCCTAAAAAAGAAGGGGGATTGTCCGACTGGGCCGCCAGGTCTCCCAAGGGGAAGACACTGCGGAGACCACACCTCACCCAAAGAGAGGGGGGGGATATTTAAGTGGCAGAATATGTCACATGGTCTTTCCAACCATGTGGAGAGTCTTCAAGGTAGATCCTACCTAACGGGGGAGGAGTTACTACGAACATGGAGACTGGGGCAGAGGGGCTCTGGGAAACGAATTAGCGGAAGATATACATCGCATGGGGTTAGCCTTACAGGGAACCGCCACATGCGGAGCACCTACCCCAGAACAGGACTCTTAGTTAGCACGTGTACTGGGCCGGCAGCGAGTATCTCCAAAAACTCAACTGCCACAGGGCTCAGAGAAAGTCAACCAGGGAACAAAGCTTGTGAACACTACTGGGAATTAATGGCGCACGTCTTCAGCTCAAAAGGAGGTGGAAGGCGCTATGTGCAAGCAATACACCCGGATGGCTATCCCGGGCTTGTCCACTTGTATTGTGTGCCACTACCTGGGATGAAACCGGTTCCACCCAGAGGTTGTAGAACCTTGCAAAGATGTTGGGTGTTGCCCAGCCTGCTGCTCTGCAAATGTCTGTTAGAGAGGCACCCCTGGACAGGGCCCAGGGCTCGTAGAATGGGCTCATAGCCCTACCGGGGGCGGCATGTCCTGGGCGTGATATGCCATAGTTATGGCATCAATGAACCAGTGGGCGATCCTCTGCTTGGAGACAGCGCTTCCTTTCCGCTGTGCACCAAAGAAGACAAAGAGCTGCTCAGAGATCCTAAAGCTCTGCATGCATCGTGGTGTGCTGCTATGGTGGCAACGTACACCTTCAAGGTGGAAGGGGACAGCCTCCCTTCCAACCTCTCCTGCAGGAAGGAAAGCACTGATCTGACTACGCATCTCTGGGGGTCTTCCCGTCGGGAAGAACACCACTTAGCGAAAAGACGGCACTTAAAGGCATACAGGCGCCTCATAGAGGGGGCCCTAGCCTGAGTGATCATGTCTACCACCGCAGGAGATTCCAGAGGTCTGGTTGCTGGTGCCAGAGGGTGCCCTGTCCCTGAGAAAGAAGGTCCTACCTCAGGGGAATTCGCTGGGGGGGGGCTGTCGCGAGGAGCGTGAGGTCCGAGAACCACGTCTGGGTGGGCCAGTAGGGTGCTACCAGGATGACCTGCTCCTCGTCCTCCCTGACCTTGCACAGGGTCTGTGCAAGTAAGCTCACTGGGGGAAACGCATATTTGTGTAGGCCAGGGGACCTGCTGTGTGCCAGCGCGTCTATGCCGAGGGGAGCCTCGGTGAGGGCATACCAGAGTGGGCAGTGGGAGGATTCTTGGGAGGCGAACAGGTCCACCTATGCCTGTCCGAATCGACTCCAAATCAGCCGGACCACCTGAGGGTGGAGTCTCCACTCTCCCCTTAGGGTAACCTGCTGTGACAGCGTGTCCGCTGTAGTGTTGAGGTTGCCCGGTATGTGAGTGGCTCGCAGTGACTTGAAGTGCTGCTGACTCCAGAGGAGACAGCGGGCGAGTTGTGACATACAACGAGAGTGCAGACTGCCTTGGCGGTTGACATATGCTACCGTTGCCGTGTTGTCTGTCTGAACTAACACGCGCTTGCCCTGGATCAACGGCCGAAACCTCCGCAGGGCGAGCAGAATTGCCAACAACTCGAGGCAGTTGATGTGCCAATGCAGTCGCGGACCCGTCCACAGGCCGGCGGCTGCGTGCCCATTGCAAACAGCACCCCAGCCCGTTTTGGAGGCGTCTGTCATTACCACGATGCACCTGGAGACCAGTTCTAGAGGAACACCTGCCCGTAGAAACGAGAGGTCGGTCCAAGGGCTGAAAAGACGGTGACAGACTGGCGTGATGACCACGTGATGTGCCCCGTGGTGCCATGCCCATCTCGGGACTCGAGTCTGGAGCCAGTGCTGAAGCAGTCTCATATGCATCAACCCGAGCGGGGTGGCTACCGCCGAGGATGCCATATGCCCCAGGAGCCTCTGAAAAGTTCCAGTGGAACCACTGTTTTCTGTTTGAACGCCTTCAAACAGGCCAGCACCGACTGGGCGCGCTCGTTCGTAAGGCGCACAGTCAAAGAGATGCTCTGAACCGGGAGGAGCTTGATCTTTTCCCAGTTGACCCGAAGCCATAGTCGGCTGAGGTGTGAGAGCACCAAGTCCCTTTGTGTGCACAACATGTCTCAAGATTGAGCTAGGATTAGCCAGTCACCGAGATGCGAATGCCCACCTCCCTTAACGGGGCAAGGGCAGCCTCTGCAACCTTCGTGAAGACGCGAGGAGACAGGGACGGGACGAAAGGGAGGACTTTGTACTGATACGCCTGACCCTTGAATGCAAACCGCAGGAAGGGTCTGTGTCGAGGAAGGATCGAGACGTGGAAGTACGCGTCCTTCAGGTCTATTGCCGCGAACCAATCTTGATGCCGGACACTCGCCAGAATGCATTTTTGCATCAGCATCTTGAACGGGAGTCTGTGCAAGGCCCAGTTCAGTACTCACAGGTCCAAGATTGGTCGCAACCCACCGCCTTTTTTTGTTCTTGACCAAGGTGAAGTGAATACCGCTGAACCTGGGCGGATGCCTGGCAAACTGAATTGCATAGCCGAGTCGGACAGTCCGGATCAGCCATCGCGATGGATTGGAAAGCGCAAGCCACGCTTCCATGTTCCGCGCAAGGGGGACCAAGGGGACAACGTCATGGGATATATCGGCAGGTGGGGCCTCGCGGTGGGGCGGAGCTCGAGGTGCCATACCACATCATGACCGTGCTGAGTCAGGGACATGGAAGCACTTACCTGGCTCCTTGTGACCACCCCCAGAACAGCCTGGGACGGGGGAGGAAGAGGCCTGTCCTCATAACCCGTGGAGACTGCCACATCAGGGGCGGCTGTGTGCCACAGCTGGGTGCTCAGGGGCGGAAAGACCACCGCTGGAGCGCCAATCCTGCAAGAAAAAACCTGTGGACGGTAGTCGTGATGACGACCGTGCACACCGGGTATTCGACCCAGGGAGGAAGGAAACCGCTCTTTTGCTGAACTGTTGGGTACCGCAGCCACTTAGGCATGCGGCGAAATCAAACAAAAAGGCAACAAAAGATTTTCCACCCGGCCCTCCACCGGGGGATGGAGTGGTCTTCTTACCAGCTCCAGGTGAGTGGGTTCCTTCGTCCTTGGGTCGCCCGTCTCAGGGGCACTTTGACGACTTCTATGGGTTCTTAGGCGCCGACTGTGAGACGGGTGGCATCTGCCTCCTGCGGTGGGCTCCACACCGGGGCCGGGCCAAAGGTGGGGCTGTGGCGGAGCCAGTGCAGTCACCGCAGGGGGACGCCCTTGGCGACGAGCAGATGGGGTGCGGGATCTTGAGCCGCGCTGGGGCAGGATGTGCCGGATCGCCTCTGTCTGCTGCTTCACTGCCGAGAACTGCTGGGCAAAGTAGGCCAGCCTGGGAAATGAGGGCAGCAAGAAATCGTGTCTTGTTGGCCTCACCCATCTCGACCAGGTTGAGCCAAAGGTGGCGCTCCTGGACCACTAATGTGGCCATCGTCCGCCCGAGAGACTGCGCCATGACCTTCATTGCTCGGAGAGTGAAGTCAGTCGCCGAGCGCAGTTCCTGCATCAAATCTGGGGTGGAACTACCCTCGTGCAGTTCTTTCAACGCCTTGGTTTGGTGGACCTGCAGGAGAGCCATGGCGTGCAGGGCAGAAGCAGCTTGTCTAGCAGCGCTGTAGGCTTTAGCCGTCAGGGACGACGTGAGCCTACAGGGCTTGGACAGGAACTTAGGGCTTTTCTTACGAAAGCAAGCCGCGACCGCAACGATGCCATGGTCATGTTCTCGCAATGAGAACATGAACCATTCACAAACGCTGCCTCCATGTGGGTCGCTCCCAGACATGAAAGACAGCGATCATGACCATCCGAAGTTGAGAGATAACGACCACAACCAGGAATAACACACAATCGGAAAGGCATTTTTAAAAAGACGCGTCTTTAAAAAGACTTTCCGTGTGTGCCGCTCTTTTAGAGAAATATACTCTTTTAGAGGAAAAAGCTCTTTCACAAAATATACTCTCTTTGTTTTCTACCGAAGCGCCCAGGGGCGTTCTCTGCAGTGCACCAATGCAGAGGAGGGAGAAGCCGCTGAAATGCGCCGTCAGATCCAGCAGAGGTGAATGAACAGTAGAATTCAGCTTAATGAGCATGACCATTCGGCTCCGAATAGAAAATCTGAATGAGTGGTTGCATACCAGCTCCTTTTATACCCGTATGTCCGGGGGAGTGGCATGCAAATACCACTCGCCAATTTTCATTGGCCTTTTATCAAAGACCAGAGGTGTCTCGGGCTCCCAAGAGTGACCCCTAGTGTCACTACATCGACACAACGTCGAGTGAGTGACAGATAGGGAACACATATTACATATGCACACAAGTTAGGAGTTCTATTTTGTATAAAATTTAGGTCGCTATGTTATTGAGTCTTTCCAACAGTTCTTCTGCAGCAGACTTCCATGCCTCAAGAGTACAATCTCTGGCCTTATTAATTCTAGCAGCTGACAATTCTAACATTACTATGTCATGAAACTGAAACATCCAGTGTCATACATTTAAATTATGTTGGGGGAGCCATCTCTGAGCAATTAATTTTTTAGCAGCTGTGGCAGTGTGAGCAAGAGACAGACACAGTGGGTGTGGCGTCAAGCCTTGGAGAGGCATTTATTGGAAACAATAATAAACGTAAATGTCCAAAAAACTGGTAATAAAGTGTCCAAGGAGGAATAGTGTTCATAATAAAGGGGGAATCTGGCATCCTCGTGGTGAACGGGGCTCTGTGAAAGGGGTGGGGTAGTGTCCATAGGAAAGCCCAGGCACGGGCTGGGTCAGTCGGCCGCTCACGCTTCCCTCCAAAGTCCATGGCGCATGGGGCGGCGGCATCACTGGCGGCCTGTCTTCCCAGGCCCGTGGCAAGCATGAGGGGAAGGCGGCCCGGCATCTAGCCTGTCGGCGGCAACGTGAGCAGTTCACCCCCGGCGACTCATTACGGTGTCCGGGGGTTCCGAAGAAGCGCATCCACTCATCCGATCCCTTCCGGCTCTGGTCCTGGGCGTGCGAGGATGCCAGTGTGCGCACACATGGTGATTTGAAGCCAGCTCAAATATTTGTCACAATGGGGTCAAATGATAGCTTACAATGTTCAAGCCAACGCATCTGGAAAGCTTTTTGATACAGCTCAAGATTAGGAAGCAAAAGACCCCCTTCCATTTTGGGTCGTTGCAACGTAGCCAGCTTCATCTATGGTTGTCTACCATTCCAAAGGAATTTATGAATTAAAGAGTCAAGCCATTTCCACCACTTTAATGAAGGAGGTGGTAGAGGGATCATTGCATTGAGGAAATTGAGTCGTGGTAGTATGTTCATCTTTACAATTGCAATTCTAGATTGTAATGAGCCAGGAATTAGGTTCAAGAGACAATGCAAATAACATGGGTGAAATGGGGCATCCCTGCCTTGTACCTCTCATGATATCAAATGGCTGGGAATTGAGACCATTTGTTGTTATAATTGCAGATGGATTAGCATAAATAACACAAATCATATTTATACATTTCTCCCCAATCACAAATTGTTCTAGTGTCCACCATAGATAATGCCAATTTAGTCTGTTGAAAGTTTTTTCTGCATCCAAAGATAAAACTGCGCAGGGGAATTTTTTATCCTTACACTCATTTATAACATGGATCAAATGGCATATATTGTCCGCAGCTAGGCGCTGAGGCATATAACCAGATTGGTCACTATGAACTAGTTTACATATCTATTTTTCGAGACGCAAGGCTAAAACTTTGGCGTATAGTTACAAATCCAAATTTATCAATGAAATTGGTCTAAAATTTGAAAATGTTGTATGATCCTTATCTTTTTTTGGGTATTAAAGAAATTAGAGCAGTGTTCATGTGTTTATCAAAAAACTAAACCTGCCCGATTTCTCGTCACTGGTCTTTTCAATAATGAAAGGAAATTTCCGTTTAACAAGTATGAGGGACCCCTTTGTTTTTGTGTCATCACTAGACGCTGTAGCGACCTTATACATTTTTTTTCTGAATGCGAGAAACATCTACTGTATGCAGATGTAATTCTTGAACTAGAGCCACATCTAAGTTATCCAGCAACTTTATTCTCTTTATAGGACTATTTAACCCTCTGATATTAATAGAGATAACTGAAATAATAACCATTGTCAAATGGGTCATACATTTTAACTGCGGTGGTGCTCAACTGGTATGTCGTTATAATCGAACAATTATGGGACTGGACAAAGACAAAAACTCCCCCCACACCCCTCCCAAGGACCGTTAATAATCCTAAATTTGTAAACAGGAACCGTGACAGTATTCTATGCATTTCTTGCTGATACACACACTCCCTCCAAGAAATTAACTCTCAAAAACATCAGGTTAATAAAGATAAAATTTTTATAAATAAACAAAAAAGCTCTTACTAAAATCACTGTTTGACATAACCACAGCATTAAAGAATGCGATACCAATGAAACTATTCAATGATACACATGCCAGCCAGAAAGTGACATGCTTGTCCTACCGTGGGTGAGCACTAAATTAACAGTCAGTCAACTCCTACTTTTCCATCTTGTATTGATTATCATCAGCAAAAGTCAGCTGCCGTTTTGCCCGTGGGTTGTTTGCAATCTGCAACTGGAATTTGTCCACTTCTTGTGGCGAAGAAAAAGACAGCTTCTCACCATTATGAATTACACGCAGTATGGCTGGATAGATGAGAAACGATGGGATTCCAGCTGCCCGCATCTCCTTCCATGTGTCAGCAAAAGCTCTTCGTTTTTGCGAGGTGTAGGCCATCTGCGATTGAAACTCTTCTTTTAAAGACTGTAGGCCATGAATAACATCTGTCATCGTCCACTGGACAGCATTTTGTTTCCTCTAGAATGTCCTGTTATTTTGTCAGCGCTTGCGAAATGGCATCTGCCATGTCTTCACTGTGAGCGGGTGACATCCTTCGCTTTCCAGACAGAGTAGCAGCAGGTGAGGATGCCAGTTTCTTGTTTGTGTTCATTTTGAAACGGAGCACTCGTTAATAAGTACAAAATTTCACATACTAAATGTTAAATATGAGGGAGTATAACAGGAGCTCTAGTGATCTGCAGCTATCGCGTATGAAGCGTCACGTGATCTCTGTGATTGTGTTTTCAAATGAGCCCAATTTGTCATGAAACCCTGGCAACACTGCAGTCACGCGCTGCTGTTGATCTGGGGATGAGACAGCGAGAAGACGCGTTTGCAGCAATCATCTGCACTGTTCAGAAAAACTGTTCAGGAAAACAATCAAGTTTCTCACTTGATTGACAATAATTTTTTTCTTTACGCCTTATTTTGTGGTCATTATGAGAGAAGTATTCTAAAAGTATTCGAACAAAATTGTATAAAGTAACTGCATTCTGAATACAGGTGCTTGAAACGTAATGGGGGCTGAATACAGTTACTTTATTTTTGTATTCTGAATACGTAACACCATTACATGTATTCCGTTACAGCCCAATGCTGACAGCAGATGATAGAAGAACGCAGAATTTTTGTAGGACAGCCTGAACTTACAAGTTGCAGCAGGCAGCATCTAATTTTCTTTTGCGTCATATCTAGGGTGGCCAGACATCTCGTTTTTCCAGGGAGAGTTCCGTATTTAAGCACTGTTTCTAGTGTCCCAACTTATTCTGCAAAAATCTTGTTTTTTCCCATATTTCCCCTCTCCTAAAATGTCTCTATCTCCAATGCGGCTTTCTCAGTCACGTGTGTATTCTAATCAAATGTAGCCAAGGATACGGCTTGTAAAACCAAAAAAATCACACCCGTGTTATTTTAAGTACATGATTGGATTAAACTATCCAATCACAATCCTCAGTCAATAGATGTCCAGTTAGTGAACTGCTTGAGGAGTCAGTTTGAAAGAGCACACAGATGAAATTGCGGCTGGAAAAATGTCAAGGAAGCATGCATATACATTTAATGAGGAACTTCAAAAAGAGTTTAGATTTCTAAAAAAGGAGTCAGACAGAGCCTAGTAAAGTGATGTGTGAGATTTGTGGAGCTCGCCTTTCCATCGCCCATGGAGGCCACACCGACATCGCACAGCATGTTCATACAAAAAAGCATGTGGAGGCTGCTAAAAGTAAGTGTGCCACACCAAGAGTTAGCGATTTGTTTTGTGAAGCAAAGTTCCAAATCTGACAAGGTGCACGCAAGTGATGGATTTTTTGCTTATCATTCTGTTGTGCATGGCCATGCAGGCCAGGCTGGAGGAATCATTCATACCCTCTGACTTTAAAATGCAGTTGGATGCCCTGGTTGAAGTTGGTGACATGCAAACGGATGATTTTGTGTGTGCAGTGAAAAACTTTTATTCAGCTTCGGTGGATTACCTCCAAAATTGGAGCTGCTCATTGGAGAACACAGAAAAACTTGAGTGGGCCCTACTGAGAGACATCCCAGAGTGGAAAGAGATTCAGAGCAGCCTCAAACACTTCTAATCCAGACATTTGACGAAACCACACTCTTTGATGAGTAGGCTTGCGTGAAAAAAATTGTCACTCGTCGCATCACTGAGTGGAACATGAACAAGGCAGCCATGTCTGAGAGATGGACAGATGAAAACGTCTGTCTATCTGTCCAACTTTGGAGTCTTAGCTAAGGTCGTGGAGTTTGTTTTATGCCTGCCAGGGACATCTGCATCTGTGGAGCATGTGTTCTCATTAATGAATGCAGCATAGACACCAGATAAATCTAGACTCAGTGTAAAAGTCGTGAAGGCAATGCTTTTCGTACATCTTAATTTTGGCCTGGACTGCTCTACAATTTACGATAAACTACTGAAAGACAAGCGCACACTGAGAAAAATTGCTGCCAGTGAAAAGTACAAGGTGACAACAGTTACAGATGCAGATGCACCCTCTACTTCGCATTGATCTGCGCCTAGGTAAGAATACGTCAATTTCATTTTTGCTGGGAGGGGGCTGTCCCATTTTCCACAAGCAGGAATCTGGTCACCCTAGTCATATCATATCATATCATATCATATCATGTGAAAGCATGTTTCAACCTTGAATGAAAGGCACTGTTTTTGTGAAACTCAATGTAAAGTGACATTATTTTACTGTATATACTCATACACACTTATTCATTACAGGGATTGTCTGGGTTAGAGGACAGAGTATTACCAAACAGATTTAGTTCAAAGAGGATGACTTGCCAGCCAGATTCCCTTTCTTTCATTGAACAGAGTTGGCATGTTGAGACAGAGGTCTCACTTGGATAGGCTGTGTTAAATCCTTCTGACATGGGAACAATGCATTGCTTTGCATTGATTAGATGGAATAAAATACTACAAAGTACCCAAAGACTTTGGAACTCCAAGTCAACGGCTCCTGTGAGGCCATGCAATGCAGGACCCTCTCCAAATCCTGGTTCACTTGCTTGGTCTGACTGTTGGTCTGGGGATGAAACCCAGAGGATAAACTTACAGTCGCACCCAGTTGCCGACATAATTCTATCCAAAACTTAGAGACAAACTGGGGTCCCCTGTCAAAAACCACATCCGTCGGGAGGCCATGAATGTAAAAGATGTGATCAATGACAGTAGCCGCTGTTTCCCCTCAGGGGGTGATTTGAAGAGGGGAATAAAATGGGCCGCCTTCGAGAACCGGTCCACAACAGTCAAAATGACTGTGTTGCCATTGGACGGGGGTAAACCGGTAACAAAATCCAAGGCAATGTGGGACCAGGGTCTCAAAGGGACCGGCAGTGTCCTAAGGACCCCTGTGGGGGGGCTGACTGGAAGTCTTACCACAAGCACACACTGGACAAGCCGCAACAAACTGACGAACATCCTGTGCTAGTGTGGGACACCAGAACCGCTGCTTAATTAATGCCTGAGTGTGAGCAGTCCCTGGGTGACAGGCGAGATTAGACGATGGTTCGGACCGATTCAAGAACAAATAACAGATTCGGTGGACACTCTGCAAGAATAGGAACATTATGCAAGGCTGAGCTGATTTTTCACTCAACTTCCCGAGACACCGCTGCTACGGACCAAGTGGTAAGTGTTGTGTAAGTCCAACTTCATGAAGGCAGTGCCCCCCTGCAAGAGTTCGAAGGCCGATGACATCAACGGTAAAGGATAATGATGTCGTTCAGCCCCCGATAATCTATGCAGGGTCTTAAGAAGCCATCCTTCTTACCAACGAAGAAGAACCCTGCCCTGGCTGGAGAGGAAGAGAGACGAATTATACCTTCTGCCAGAGAATCATTGATGTAATTCTCCATGGCCTCCCTCTCCAGAGCAGAGAGCAAATAGAGACGACCTCGAGGGGGAGAAATGCCAGGCAACAGATCAATTGCATAGTTGTACGGAATGTGCAGACTTAGAGAAGCAGCTCAGGACTTGCTGAACTCTGCCCTTAAATCGCGGTAGACCTCAGGTACCCCAGTGAGATCTGCCGACTCCTCTTGAGACACAGAACAAGATGAAACTGGGGAAAGAGCAGAGACAAGACGTTGAGACAAGCAAAAAGGGCTCCAAGACAACACAGAACTATCAGACCAGTTTAAATTAGGGTTACGAGTTACCAGCCACTGATGTCCAAAAACCACTGGAGTTGAGGGTGAACGGATGACCAGAAAACAGATTTCCTCAACATGGTTCCCAGAGATGGTAAGAGTGAGTGGTGCCATTGCGTGAGTGACCGTGGTGAGCGGTGTACCACAGAAAGTTCTCGCAGGGATGGGATCTTTGAATGGTGATAGTGGAATTGACCATTTAGTGACCAAGTCCAGGAAATTACCCTCAGATCTAGAGTCGACTAGTGCAAAGATGGAGTGGATGGAATCTTTGAACTGCAACCTGGCCGGAAGGAGCATCTTGTTTGTGCAGAGGAGTAACACTCACCAGTAACCCCTTGTCTACTGGTGAGCTTTGTCTTTTACCAGACAGAAGGCAGCAGTATGACCCGGCTGTCTGCAGTACAGCCACAAACCATTGATAAAGCGTCTGTAGCGTTCTTTGGAGAATAGCCAAGCTCTCCCAACCTGCATGGGTTCCTCCTCAGACATGGGTTCTGATGGACTGGCCAATGATGGAAAACAGGCAGACGAGACAGGAACCTCCCTAGATGGAGCAGCTCTACGATATCCCCGGTGAGGTGATTATCCACCCTGAAGGCCAAATCAGCCAGATCACCGAGGCATTTAGGGAGGTCCAAAGTGTAAATCTCATCTTTAACCTGGTCGGAGAGCCCATTCAGGAACCGGTCCCACTGTGCCTGCTCGTTCCATCGGCATGATGCAGTGAGAGTGCGAAATTCAATAGAGTAGTCCGACACTGACGTGTCGACTTGACGAAGTTCTGAAAGTACTCTCGCTGCCTCCGTACCTGTGGCAGTGTGATCGAACACCTTACACAGTGCATCCGAAAAAGTGCGGAAGGACGAGCAGCACCAATGTCCGTTATCCCACACTGCCGTTCCCCACTCACGAGCCCGGCTGGAGAGAAGTGTGATGATATAAGCAAACTTGGCATTTTCAGTGGGAAAAGATGATGGTTGGAGAGCAAAAACTAGAGACCATTGTGACAGAAATGATCGACAAGTCTTGGGCTCACCGGAGTATGGTGCTGACAGGTTAAGCCAGGGCTTGGAGGATCTGATGGAAGAGACAGCAGTGGGAGGAGCGGCTGGGAGAGATCTGTGGATGTTGAAGCATAGATGTTATTTCGGCTATCCTCCCTGCCATCTCTTCAATGGCATGACTAGCGGTGTTGAGCTGGTCCTGCTTATGACCAAGGAGTGCCCCCTTGTTGGTCGATGGCTGTGCGGAGAGATGAGTCCCCTGCTGGGTCCATACTTGGCCAGATTGTTCTGTCACAGAATGAATGGAGGACCCAGGGATGCAGTGAAACAAATAACAATTTATTGAAAGCAAATGGGAATGAAAACAGTGAAGATATCTGGCTCAGGTTGTAGGTGACTGGAGGCAATGTGGCAGAGGTGAGGATGAAGATGGTGAAGATCAACTTGGGACACCCAGGTGGAGAGCAGATGAATGCAATGACAGAGTAAGTAATCTAAGGTAAGTAAATCCAACAGAAAGTCCACAGATTAATGGTCCAACTGGTAACAGCAAACTGGAACAAACTGGCAGAAAAAACAAACAAAGAGCAAACAGGACAAGACCAACTGACTGGCAAGACTGAGATGCTGCACAAACAAACAATCTGGCACTAGACATGATAAACGAGAGGGTATAAATAAACAAGGTAACAAGCTGCAGGTGACAATAATCAGCTCGTGAATGGCATGAATAAACATTCCCATAGAAACTCAGCTCACGCGGGAAAAGGAAAACACACGAGGGAAACAACTCACGCAGACACACAGGAAAGAGACAGGCAGCCTCATCGGATCATGACAGTAGCAAAATACCATTGCATGACAAACTAACAACTGACAAATTGACAGCTGCTCATGAAACTGCATATGATGCTTGACTTGAATAGGTGTAATTTATGATTATTTTGATAATTGATTAATCTAACAATTATTAGAATGATTATTAGACTATCCAGCAATTATTGCAACGGTTAATCATTAGCTCTTAGCCGATTATTCAGCTTTTACCCTGACTTAAAATGTTAATTAAAGGTGCAATATATAACAATTTTCATGTAATATTCGCCTTTTTTTTTTGCCAATGTGTGAACGGCTTGTAACGCAACTTAAAAAATGAGCCCTTCCCGGACTTCCTAGGTTGCCTTTTAAAGCCTGTAGACTGATTTTCATGCAAAAGGAGCGGGTCGCTTTTGCCGGGAAAATCCAAAGGATGTGACGTTTATGCGTGCTCCCGAGAGCCTTGCCTCAGTAATCGCTTCTCTTCTGCTATTCAACAGCGATAACAAACTGCAACACTAGGTAATGGAATCCAGCAAGCGTGCGGCTCCCAGCACAACACCGACTCCTACACAAACCCCCCCCCCCAAAAAAAGAAACATTTATCTACTGAATCCAGTATGGCTAAGCGGAAGCATGATCGTGGTCGAGGGAAAACTAGAGTGAACATTGGCAGGGCATTTGATTCCTGGAGGGACCTTCGTTTGGTTTTGGGGATCAAAACCCATCCTGAATTGGCATTCTTCTTATTGGACAGGTAAGCTTACATAACTGCAAAGCATGTGAAATATAGTGCCATAAGGACTGATCTGTGTAATTTTAGCTAACTTGATCTTGCCTGCACAGTAACTGTCATAAACAATGTTAATCTGTAATTATTCAGCAAGGCAAACTACAATAACACATGAAATGAATGCTAGTCAATGTTCAAGATAATGCAAAAAGTCCCATTCATTGGTGTAACGTAACTTGTTTGTACAGACAAATATATACAATCTGTTATTATAAAACAATAGCGCATCGATATATCAAAATGACAGTTGTGATGGAATCACATCAATATTGAATTGTGTCAACATATTTATAATGTACAGTCTATTTTATAAACAGCTACTGTCATCATCCACCAAATTTAGCTAACAGCTATTGATAAAGCTGGCTAGCTAGCTAGCTAACGCTGACATAGGCTATCGTATAAATGCAGTCAATGTGTCATGCAAAGAAAAGTGATAACTTCAAACTACAGTCTCGCATAATCAGACCTACAGTATATCCACTCTTTGTTTTAGCCCTGTTCCAGCACTGGAGAGTCAAATAATATATACAGTCTCAAAGTTTGTAGTAAAACAATCATAACTGTGTAATTTTAATTATGCTACCTCATCTGTCAGTATGATGCTGATGAATCACGTTGTCTCTTTGTACGTTGCGTCATTGTTTTGGCAGATGCTAGCATCCCTATGGAGTGTGTGCACAAGCGCGAGCACGAGCAACAGGTAGCTGGCTGCAGTTCACTTAACGGCCTCAGGTGTCATTAATAACAAGGGTTTCTGAATCTTACATACTGCACCATTAAATGTGCTTACTAACAATAAAGAGGACAAAATCATCTTTTAAAAATACCTCTAAATGACAATGAAAAAAAAATACTTTTTATTAACTTTAATTAAGTAAAGAAATTCACTGCAAAGAAATCCTATTGTTATCAAGTGTTTTTGTCTTGTTTTACATTTAAAATGGTCTAAATATCCTTAAAACAAGATACATTTACATGAGAAGCAACATATAAGATATTTAGAATTGCTTTAAGAGAATGTGTCTTAAATATAAGTGTATTTTGTATACAAGTGTATTTTTTCACTTGGTTGTACTTCTGCAAGTGCAGTAAAGAAAATTATATTTATATTCAAGATCTATTCTCTAAAAGCAAGTCTAAATATCTTATAATATGCTTCTCAGGTGAGCGCATCTTTTTTTAAAGGATTTTTAGATATTTTAAAATATTTTTATTTTTAATATTATATTCAGCATTCTCAGATAACAATTTCTTTCTTCTGCAGTATAGCTGCTAAAGAAAATGTAAGTTGTTTTAAGTTGTTTGATTGCCAAATCAGAAACATATTTTGTTGCAGTGTATATTTGGGCGAAGGCTACCTCTCTCAACTTTATGTTCACTTCAATCCATCTTTAACTCACACACACACACACACACACACACACACAAAAACTCTCTTATTAATAAAGCTGCATATTGGCAATTTTCTTCACGATAAGAAATGCACAGTGACGCATATACGATGATTCAATAAGTCGCGAGCCATCACGTTATAATCTAGCTGCATTAAGCATGTGCGCTCGAGGGATGAGCGTTCCAGCGACAGAGTGTGCATCAGCCGGGTGCAGTTTCAATCTCTCCCCGTTAGATCGGGACATTCGCGGAACTCATAGAAGAGGAGCTGACCACACAGAGAAATGGCAGTTTCAGAGTTTGTTGTTATTTACATGATCTGCTTCCATATTATTTGAACTTTAATAAAGCTATAACACATTAAATATAACTGCATTTAAGATGTTGTAACGTCTGTGTAAGATCAGTGATGGCTAATTACACTTTGTTTGAAAAAAACTTTGTTTGAAAAAAAAACCTTTTAGCCTTTTGACATTTGCATATAAATTACTGACCTGGCCTCCACGTTTACATTTATATGGGTGCTAAATTGCAGATGGTCTTTATCACTATCAAAAGGATGCTAAAACAGGTCTCCTCTGAAGTGTCTCCATCAAGCTTCAAACACATTCCACAGAAAGGGGGGTGACCCCCCCCCCCCGTGCCAGGCACCAGAGCAGTTGTCTGTCTCCAGTAATTCCAATACACGTCACACACACACCTAAAGACATTTTCTCTATTTAGGCCATAGTAAGCAGTTATAAATGTATCTGCTATATGCATGTGTTGTATGTATATTCCCCTATTATATTAACTTGGTTAAAACCCTTTACTTGTATTAGTTAGACGTTAAACGCATATATTCAAGGGTATGAGTGTATCTCTGCTTTAATATCGTCTGGAGGTTACCTTCTTGGTATCAAAATGATCTTCTCTTTATTTCTCACACCATAATGGGTGACCCCCGTGCCAGGCACCAGAGCAGTTGTCTGTCTCCAGTAATTCCAATACACGTCACACACACACCTAAAGACATTTTCTCTATTTTAGGCCATAGTAAGCAGTTATAAATGTATCTGCTATATGCATGTGTTGTATGTATATTCCCCTATCATATTAACTTAGTTAAAACCCTTTACTTGTATTAGTTAGACGTTAAATGCCTATATTCAAGTGTATGAGTGTATCTCTGCTTTAATATCGTCTGGAGGTTACCTTCTTGGTATCAAAATGATCTTCCCTTTATTTCTCACACAATAATGTACACCATGTGATCGTGAAATGCATCGAACAATTCTTACTATGTTTTGAATTAAAAGCTGCACTAGCGGTCCAGAGCAGCAATAAAATGCGAATGGGCCATAAACGGAGACAAAGGATGTTTCTCCCGCTCAAAATGCATGCCTCTGATTGGCCACTCCACCCACAAAATGGGTGCGGCAATGAACTATCAAAACTCCAGAGCGCAGACTAATCATCGCTCAAAAACTCTTCTTCTTGAGACCAACCCACTCCAAAACTCTCTCTTGAGTTTAACCTTCTGGCAGTGTTTACCTTCAAGTAACTTTGTGGATTTCCTGTGGACTTCTTCAACTCACTCCTAAAGAAATCGTCGAGAACCTCGTCTACCGCATCAAGACTCTTATTCAGCAACAAACCAATGCAAGTAACCATTTACAACTGATTAGATGCGCGTTTAAGTTTGAACCCCTTTTAAGGTGAATTGTGCCTCTGATGATTCTCATTTAGGTTGTGGTTAATTGATGTGAAATATTGCCATTCTGTGCTCTCTGTCGCTCTTTTCCTTACATTCCTTCATTCTATATATGTATGTTTTGCTTAGTTTGTTTGTATGTTAGTTATAGTTTCATTTATTAAATCCCTTATATTCACGATTGATTGTCTCTGTGTTCCGCTCACAATTCAAAGTCACTGAATGTTGCTCCTTGCTACATGCTAAACTACTGCTAGCACTGTATAAGTAGGAAGGCTATCGTTCCTTGGCCAGGAAAGTAATCTTCCTAGAATTGATAAATAATTATATTGTCTGCTCGCTGGACGGACAGATCAAATAATTGTAATATCGATTCTGCTACAGTTAATTCTAAGATCTAATCTAAATATTTATTATTAATTATAACCAGTTATAATTAATTATAAATAATTCCCTTTTAAGCTAATTTGCTACAATGTAATGCCAGGGTGTTTTATTTAAAGTGCTCCGGCTCCACTTATTCCACAACGAGATTGCTTCTGTATTTAGTTATTTGGTATTTTTGTATAATTCCCTCATACTTTGCGATCTACATCACCTGAAGCTGTTTGGAAAGTTTAGAGTGCATCTGGACTGTAAGCTGTGTAATTCTTCCTCTCCTCAGTCAGGTGCGAGCTGCAGTGCTGCTCTTGTGTGCCATCATTAGAGTTTAAAGTGATATCATGTTACATTAAATGAGATCAAACGACTATTCGACAATGAAAATTTTGACTAATCATTTAACCCTAGACTTGAATGATTCACTTCAAATACTATGCTCTCAGCTTTATGCTTGCCACATACAGTACTGCCCTGCGAAATGATTGACAGGCAGAAAGTGCCTCAAAGTCATCTGATTGGCTTGACAAAGAATCTGAATGCCACTTCGGTCACAGTCTAGGGCTTTCACAGAGACTGGTGTGATATATTGGGACACCTAATTCAGTGATATCTGTCAGGTAATAAGGACTATTTTTGAGTGCCATTTCATTTAAAGTTGCTCACAGCACCTTTCAATTTTGCTCTGTCTTTAGCACAACAGAATCACACCAGAAATCATCAGGCTGCTTCTGAATGTTCATGTACCCTGAAATGGACCCCATACTGCTGAATGTAATGAAATACATACTGAACATCCTGAAAAGTGCCATCCCCCTTTAGACATTTTTGCATTAGTTTAAATTAGGGCTGCGAATCGAACTAATTAATCACATTTTTCTGTGATTAAACATGATTATTCACAATTAAATTATGGTACAACAAACATAAAAAAAAAAAAAAAAAATCATAAATACATTTACTTTATAATTTGTCTCAAAGAGCTTGCAAGAAATTGGTTTGTCATCATTTTTTATTATTATTTAAATATGTACATTATGTAGAATTTACGTTTTTGTTTGTTTTTTGGCGGATAGAGTTAATTAGACAAATTTTTACAGGTATTAATATTTTATAGGTAGACGAAGAGACGATGATGAGTGATCCCAAGTGCAGTTTAATTTTACTAACGTGGAATCCAAATACCCTAACTACAAACATGAACAAACATAAACATAAACTTGAATAAACTTAACTTAACTTGACATGACTTGGCTTGGCTTGACTATGACTATGACATAGAACGCTGTACACCAACAATGATACATGCAAACAATACTCGAAAATGGACAATGGCAAACATGAGGGTTAAATACTTGGACAAGGGAGAACACATGAAAATGAAAACCAATGAACACTTAGAATGTGGCTATGTGGCAGGACATGGAAACATGGTGAAACAAGGTGTGGGGTGTGGTCTGGTGAAAACATGACGTGGAGCATGAGACCAGGGCAGAGCCCGTGAGGGGTGAAGCCATGAGAGGCTCGAGAGGCGGAGCCATGGAAGGTGGAGCCGTGAGAGGCTTGAGGGGTGAAACCATGGAGAACTGGCCAGGGTGGAGCCAGAGGCAGGGAGGACCAAGGCAGCGCCGGAGGTTCGGAGGAGCAAGGTGGAGCTGGATGATCAGAATGCTGAGGCGGAGCCGGTGGGGCTGAGGACCAAGGCGGAGCCGTAGGGAAGGAGGTCCCCGGTGGAGCTGAAGGATTGGAGAGACAAGGCATAGCCAGTGGATTGGAGAGCAAAGGCGGAGGCAGGTGACCGATAGGCCAAGGAGGAGCTGGAGGGACGAGGGACCCCGGTAAAGCCGACAGGCTGAAGGACCGCAGTGGAGCCAATGGAACGTAAAGCCGAGTTGATGTCAAGGGATCAACAGGCCAAAGCGGAGTCCAGGGCTCGGAGGGTCTAGGCGGAGTTGGAGGTTCAAAAGTTCTCCGTGTCTGGGATATCTCAGAGGGTGATGATCGAGCCGGTGGCTTGGGGGGAACCAGCTGATCAGGAGAACTCAGGGTGGGCACAAGGCCGGGAACCAATTCCAACTCAAATATCCCAGTGAGAGATGGCTCTGGAACAGACGAGGTTTGCAACACTGGTTTGTTGGACATGGCAGACGTGGGCGTTGGCTCGTGGACCGTAGCAGGCTTAGGTGTTGGCTCGTTGACCAGAGGTGAACCTGAGACATTGCATGGAGCAGACTGAAGCTTGGCTGTGACATGGCATGAAGCAGTCTCAGGCGTGGCTGTGACTTGGCATGGAGTAGACTGAGTCGTGGCTGTGACATGGCATGGAGCAGACACAGGCATGGCTGTGACATGTCATGGAGCTGACTCAGGCACGGCTGTGACATGGCATGAAGCAGACACAGGCGCGGCTGTGACATGGCATGGAGCAGGCTCAGGATCCGGGGAAAAAGATGCCGCTAGCTCAGCAAACATGACGAGGAACTCTGGCTTGGCGGTCATGATATGGAACTCTGGCTTGGGGGCCATGACGTGGAACTCTGGCTTGGCGGCCATGATGTGGAACTCTGGCTTGGCGGCCATGACGTGGAACTCTGGCTTGGCGGCCATGACGTGGAACTCTGGCTTGGCGTCCATCTCCCCCATAGTGAACGATGAACCACATATTAGTAGGGCAAGGTCGATATACTGAGCCAGGCTGTGGGTATTCTGACTGCCTGGCATCAGGGAAGAGACTGGCTCATTCAGTCCAAAGTGAAAACAGTCCTTGAGGGCAATCTCATTAAAATCAACAAGGTAGCAAAGACCACAAAACTCTGTGACATAATCCTCCAGGGGACGATTCCCCTGGCGTAAACGAAGAAGCTGGATTGCTGGGTTCATTTTGGTCGGTCAGGTATTCTGTAACGTACGCTTAGCAATGACAGGCAGACGAAGAGACGATGATGAGTGATGAACCCAAGTGCAGTTTTATTTTACAAGCATGGAATCCAAAAACCCTAACTACAAACGTGAACAAACATAAACATAAACTTGACTAAACTTAACTTAACTTGACATGACTTGGCTTGGCTTGACTATGAAACTTGACATAGAATGCTGTACACCAACAACGATACATGCAAACAATACTCGAAAATGGACAATGGCAAACATGAGGGTTAAATACTTGGACAAGGGAGAACACATGGAAATGAAAACCAATGAACACTTAGAACTCTAAACAAGATAACAAGACTGCTAACAACCTAATGAAACAATGAACCAATGGGGACAAGACACAAGAACATGGGAAACACATGACCAGATCACATGACAAGGAAACAGAACAAAAACACATACAATCCTGACAGACATTTAATTTTATGAGGTTTAAAATCTCAAAACTAATATTTTCTCTGGCTGCCGTTCAGTCTCTACAAATATACCTGGCTGCAGCTTGCTGAATGGCCAGGTCCTTCAGTATCTATCGCTAACACGCGGGATCTCTCTTGGGCGGTTTTGCCTTTGAAACATTTTCAGGTGAAAGTCAGTGACCATTTTAGCATGATGCGAAGAGAGATAGCAGCTTGCCCGTATCACTCGCACACTTGCGGATGAAGAATCTTCATTCTTCGTAGAGTAAATCTGCTCCAGTGTTTATTATGCCCGGGACATGCGTTGCGTACAATGAGCATGCACTGCTTCACTCAGTGTCTGTGCAAGGATCAGTGGTGTAGTCGGGGCCATACACACATATATGCTCTATGCTTACTTTTTTCCCCAGGGCTGTTTGCGTATAAGGACTTCTAAGGATACAAATTTGTGTATACCCTTTGTATACCCACTTGTTTTGCTGCTTCAGAAGTCCTTTGATTTATTGTCCACCCTGTTATGTCATGATATTATGACCTTTCATCACAGACCATGAAGTGGTTAATTTATCCTCTGAATGTCCACCCTGTTATTTTCCACCCTGACGCTGCCCATTTAACTGGACAGACATCTGAATTTTTTAGTCATTTAGCTTGACTAGTATGACTAATACAATCTTTAACATGTCCCTGTAATTATGAAACATGAATATAGTTGTAAAAGTATATTTTATTTTTCAAAAGTTTTAAAGTTGGAATGTCACCAAATTGTAGGAATGTGCCATTTACGATATGTACAGAGTTTCAGTTCTGCCGCTCCCAAAACACCCCCATACCTTTACCTAGATAGCACTTCAAGCTTTGGCCACTGGGGGCAGTAGTTTTGAATTTTGGGAAGCAAATCCGATTTCAGTAGCAGAACTTTCAACCTCCTGTTACCAAATCTACATTGTGATCAGTCTTTTTAGCAATATGTTATTAACTGTATATATGTTAATTGTTTCTAAAGCTGTATAATAATAATATAACAAATAATAATATTATTTGTTTGAAATGTTCACATGTATGAATAAATTCAGTAGTTTTATGCACAAAGATGTGCATAAACTTTAATAAATTCCAATATTGTTTTTATCAGACAAGTAAAATAAATTCCTATTCCTGATAAAAAAGGTTACTCGGCTAAATAACTCCAAACATATACAAACACAACATTTAGATCCTTACACAAACCCTTCTAAGATGTAGTTTTGCAATGTGGATATCTGTAAAGGTGAATGGAAAAGCCTTAGAGATAGCAAGCATGTACATACATGGAAGATAATAGGATGTCCTGAGCTTACGGCTACAGGGTGGGCCTCAAGTACAGTGAAGCCATTGATGTTTTCACAGAATACACGTTTGTGCTAGTTTCTGTGTGTGTGTGTGTGTGTGTGTGTGTGTGTGTGTGTGTGTACGTGCGTGTGCATGTGAGAAGATGAGAAAGAGGAAAACAGACAGCAATAGAGCTGTAGGAAGATTATTGTGAGAAGAAGGGGGGAAATAATCATCAGAGGAAACACAAATGGGATCCCTCTCCCTATACATTCAAATGATCTTGTGTTAACAGCTGGGCTCCAACATCTGTCTGCAGAGTCACATGCCCAGAGAGCAGATGCTTTCTGCTGCCTGAGCTGTTTGTTATTGTGCTTTGTGTTGCCCTTGGGCTGGGCAAAAGGAAGTTGGGCCTTTTTGTTACATGTTGTATCGCTGCAGGGCTCAGACTGTACATGTGAGACAGACACGGCAATCAAGTTATGATCAAACATTTGTTGAATCACAGGCTTTAGCATTCCACAGTTGTGCTTTGTCTTTTTTTTTTTTTTTTTTTTTTTTTTTTTATGTGTTTAACTATTTTATTTGTGTGGAGAAGTTGAAAAATTGGATTTCCTGATTTTGTTGCTCAATTCTGAATATATCCCATTTTCCTTTATTGATCTATTTGCTTCCTAAATTGCAACAGTCAAAATTAGTAATTCAAGGCGAGTTAGTACTAACTGTATGTTTTTGTCTAATTTGGTCATTGTAGAAACAATCAAGCTTCCAGATGAACTAGCAAGAACAACAACATGAGTGAAAAACACTTGACTTCTAATGAAAATGATGTAGGTGGAAGATATCAGTTGGCGACAGCTGTAAGACAATTCAGGAAGTGTCAGGTGTGAATTTCACAGCCTACCTTCTAACATGTGGCAGTAGAATGCAATGATATGAAGTGGGCAGCAAAATGCCTCCCCTGAGAGATGCTGAGGCTAAAAGTTGACTCACATAAAGCTGCCTTATAATCAGATAATAAACATCTTTCTCATCAAGTCAAGCAAAACAAAATCATTAGGAAAGGGGACTGCAATTTGCTTTTCTCGACCCGTATCGATTACACAATGGCTTCTACACAAATATAAAAGTAATTATTGATTGTTGAAAAAAAAATAAATAAATAAAAAAAAAAACAGCTGGATCCATATTAGCTGAGTGTGGGAGAGCATAAGAATGTGTGGAAAGAATGGTGGGGGGTGGGGTCAGAAATATGATGCTGGCGCAGTGGTCAGGCCATCACAATAGAAGCAGCTTAGGGACATGATTAGGTGTATTAATTACCCAGGTTGGCCCTAAAGTGTGTTTGGACACAGGCTCAGTGGGGAAAGAGCCAGGAGGAAGTTTAGAGGCAAAAACATCAGACACTAGAGTCCATCAGGGGAGTTTTCTCCTGGTTCTTTTCTCATTCCTCTGGTTGTTTTCTTCAGACGCTCCACATGCTGAACAAGCCTGGGGGTTCTTGTCTGGATGGTGGGGAAAGGAGGTTCATGTCTATTGTTGATCAGGATCAGCTTCTTAGTTAAAAGGTGAATTAGAGGCTTCAATAACATAAGAGTATGTGAATAAACAAAAATATTTTAACGTTGGCCACAGTCAACATGTCATAAGAGTTCCAAATGTCTGTTTGAATTGGAGACAATCATGGAAAAATAAGACAGTGGCGTAATTCTAAATGAATATTGTGTTGCTCTTTTGTCATTCCTCAAGACATTATCAACAAGTTAGCAGATTGTTCAAAGAGATTTTTTAGTAAAAAGTAAAGGATATTGTTTCTCCCATAATTCAGCAGTGCAAATTAAATTTTATAGCTAATTTGGGTTTAACCTGTCCTGTGTTTGTTCTTCAGATCGGCTTTACCATGTTCGGGTTGAAGCAACAAAGAATATTTAGCAGCCCACTAGAAGGCAAAGGCCAGAAGCATACTTTACACAAGTATACGTGTATGCAAATGCAAGTGCTTGGCCAATGTTTTACCAACTAGGGCTGTGCCAATAATATAAAATATCGATATATCGCAATACTTTTCCTCACAATATTGTACCGATACTTTAGATCCCTGTATCAATATTTTTATTCAATTATTTCTGTATTCACATCATGTCCAACATTTCAATAAAGACGAAGCAGGTCGTCTAAATAAGTGCAAACTCAGAGTAGCGTTTCTCAGTGCAGTCAGAGACGCTTCTATGAGGCACAAGAGAAACTGAAAATGAGCCCGTTTCTCTTGCGGACACGCTGGTCCAAACTTATGCGTTTAACACCAGGGCTGTGTAAAAATATAGATTTTCCGACTAACTGCGATCTTCATTTGATTATATCGATATTGATATTTAAAATCCCCAAACCGATCTTTTACTTATTGCACAGCACTTTACAATGACAGGATATCACTCATATACGCAACTTAAAATGTCTGTAATTAGCCACTGCCTGATAATATTTCAGATTTCACTCACCAGTTCAGCACCAAGTTCAGCATCCTTTCACTGCGTGTTGAGAGTAAAAGTTTGGTTTGCCTTGTAATGTGTGTCCAAAGATGAGATCCACTTAATCCATTTGTCAATGATAATGTCTCTTATAATTCCCTCTTTGGTCTTTACAGTTAGATGTTGATAAAAAAATAAATGTTTAATTTTAATCGGACATTTGACTCCTTAAAGATGTAGGGCTTTACTGGTTGTTTAGATCAGTGTTACTATCAGAAATAATGAATAATTATTTCTTTAGTTATTAATTAATATTTAAATTAATTAATTGAATCTAACTCATTAAAACCTCATATGCGGCTCCAGTAAATGTAGTGTGCTACATTTAGGAGCAAGTTTGGTTATTAGCAATAATTAATAATTATCAAAGATAATTATTAATTATTAAAATCAATAGAACATTGATGAGAATCAATGTTAGCTTTTTTAATCCTTTAAATCAACAATTATCAAAGATAATCGTTAATTGTTAACATCGATGAAACATTAATTAAAATTAACACTAGCTTATTGATCATTCAAATTCAACAATCATCAAAGATAATTATCAATTATCAAAAATCAATAGAATATTAATAAGGATTAACATTGACGGGGCACCACCCTGGGATCAGGGACTAATAACCAGATAGTAAAACAGTCTCAATATTAGATTGTTTTCTTAGGAAAATCGACATCCGAAGAATATCGATTTTCGGGAAAAAAACAATGAATGTAGGTTTGAATCCGAGCACTGACATCCCGTCAGCATGACACAGGCGTATGCAAAACAAACCAAAACACTTCTCTTTGTAATATAAACAAAGTTTATTTATGCAGTAATATCAATTAATAATTAATACAATGCAGTCAATAAACTTCCGACTTAAAACTACAAACTAAACAGTGATATGATTATAAATAAAAATAATCCTATAACACATAAGGTGTGTGTGTGACATTGTGTGTGTGTGTGTGTAAGGAGGGATGCGCACAAAATGGCGGACGTGACTCTCGTGGAGAGTATGTCACGCGAGACTTCCGGCCATGGAATATGACTGCGAATGGGGGCGGCGAGAAACCAGTCAATGGCATCTACCAGTTACCGTGTGTATCTGCTTGTACAATAGCTTAGGGACAAAGCTGGGCTTTAGCATTAAGCTATCTAGGAGCCAAAAATGTGTGCCAGAATGTTTGTGAGGGGTTGCGTGCGTGTGTGTGTGTGTGTGTGTGTGGTTAGTATGAGAGAGAGAGAGAAGTGACGGCCCTAAAGCCGATTTCGCGATCATGGGAGAGAAAGCAGCTGTTAGTTCATCGCTCAGAGACGCGGTGGACGGCTCGTAAACAGTCCCGCGTACTTTGACTCTTTAATGGATGAACTCAGTTTACCTGTCTCACCCGCGATGGAGAAATTGCACAACAGTCCAATTTGGTTGGACCACAATACAGCAAAACAAATTTGTGATAATTAATACCCTGAGTATTAATAATGAGCGGACATGGCGGTCCGTAAACTGTACAATCAAAAACCTTGAAACACAAAAATAACACACTATAATATTCTATCTCTGCCCAGACATAAACCTCTTACTTGAATCGCATGAGGACACAGGTAGAATGTGTTTTCCTCCGTCCTTTAACTCTGACCCGGTTCCTTGAGGCTCGGGTGATGACGGGAGGCCGTTTCCTTGCTCTGTCGGCGGGTGGTACGGCTGTTGATTCTCAGCGGGCTGGCGGAGAACTCAGAAATGTTGACTTGATTGAAGATGGAAGAGAAATCTTTAATCTCTTCACTTCTGTAGGCAAATGGATGAAGATGCGAATTGCTCGGCGGTCTCCTTCGGATCTGTTAGAGTGTTCGGTTGAACATAGAGTAATCTCAACTCGTCCAGCGAGATGGAGATTGTATGGCCACAGTTTCAAGTCGGATGTTACTTCCTTGTGCCACGAGGTTGCACCTGAGAGCAGCAATGAACTGTGTCTATACAGGACGAACAAAGTTGCTGGAAGCAAATCCCAGAAGCATTTCAGAGGTATTTCAACTCCTGATGATGTCATGTTTGAGGGACGTTCTCTTGTGTGCCTCATCCAATAGGAGTTGAGAGTTCGATCCTTTAGTGAGCAAGGCTTCATGGGATTTGTAGTCTGTTTTGGACTCCCTTTGTTTGATTTTGGCGCGATTTTTATCAGTACAGTTTACGACTTGGAATGTGGGGCTTGAGTTAGGTTTTTACGACTGTGTTAGGCCTGCCTTTGTCTTCTATCTGAATACATGTTTTAGTAGGTGTTCTACATATTGATGTAAATACTTGCAAATATGACAAATTAGGCATCTAAACAACAACAATAATAATAATAATAATAATAATAATAATAATTATATATATATATATATATATATATAATTATTATTATTGTTTAGATGCCTAATTTTTCATATTTACAAGTATTTACATCATATATACTGTATATATATATATATATATATATATATATATATATATATATACACACACACACACACACACACACAGTTGTGCTCAAAAGTTTGCACACCCTGGCAGAAATTGTGAAATTTTGGCATTGATTTTGAAAATATGACTGATCATACAAAAAAACTGTCTTTTATTTAAGGATAGTGATCATATGAAGCCATTTTTATCGCATAGTTGTTTGGCTCCTTTTTAAATCATAATGATAACGGAAATCACCCAAATGGCCCTGATCAAAAGTTTACATACCCTTGAATGTTTGGCCTTGTTACAGACACACAAGGTGACACACACAGGTTTAAATGGCAATTAAAGGTTCATTTCCCACACCTGTGTTTTTTAAATTGCAATTAGTGTCTGTGTATAAATAGTCAATGAGTTTGTTAGCTCTCACATGGATGCACTGAGCAGGCTAGATACTGAGCCACGGGGAGCAGAAAAGAACTGTCAAAAGACCTGCGTAACAAGGTAACGGAACTTTATAAAGATGGAAAAGGATATAAAAAGATATCCAAAGCCTTGAAAATGCCAGTCAGTACTGTTCAATCACTTATTAAGAAGTGGAAAATTCGGGGATCTCTTGATTCCATCCACAGTCAGGTAGACCAAGAAAGATTTCAGCCACAACTGCCAGAAGAATTGTTTGGGATACAAAGAAAAACCCACAGGTAACCTCAGGAGAAATACAGGCTGCTTTGGAAAAAGACGGCGTGGTTGTTTCAAGGAGCACAATACAACGATACTTGAAACAAAAATGAGCTGCATGGTCGAGTTGCCAGAAAGAAGCCTTTACTGCGCCAGTGCCACAAAAAAGCCCGGTTGCAATATGCCTGACAACACCTCGACACGCTTCGCAGCTTCTGGCACACTGTAATTTGGAGTGACGAGACCAACATAGAGCTTTATGGTCACAAACATAAGCGCTATGTTTGGAGAGGGGTCAACAAGGCCTATAGTGGAAAGAATACCATCCCCACTGTGAAGCATGGTGGTGGCTCACTGATGTTTTGAGGGTGTGTGAGCTCTAAAGGCACGGGGAATCTTGTGAAAATTGATGGCAAGATGAATGCAGCATGTTATCAGAAAATACTGGCAGAGAATTTGCATTCTTCTGCACAAAAGCTGCGCATGAGACGCTCTTGGACTTCCCAGCACGACAATGACCCTAAGCACAAGGCCAAGTTGACACTCCAGTAGTTACAGCAGAAAAAGGTGAAGGTTCTGGAGTGGCCATCACAGTCTCCTGACCATAATATCATCGAGCCACTCTGGGGAGATCTCAAACGTGCGGTTCATGCAAGACGACCAAAGACTTTGCATGACCTGGAGGTATTTTGCCAAGACGAATGGGCAGCTATACCACCTGCAAGAATTTGCAGCCTCATAGACCACTATTACAAAAGAATGCACGCTGTCATTGTTGCTAAAGGGGGCAATACACAGTATGAAGAACTAAGGGTATGCAGACTTTTGAGCAGGGGTCATTTCATTTTTTTCTTTGTTGCCATGTTTTGTTTGTTCTGTTATAACCTACAGTTGAATAAGAAATAAAAGAAATGTGTTTTGCCTGCTCACTCATGTTTTCTTTAAAAATGGCACATATATTAGCAATTCTCCAAGGGTATGCAAACTTTTGAGCACAACTGTATATACTGTATATACATACACACACATGCAATTTTGTACATCATATTTATTGATGGAATACATGAAATTTGAATATTTTTAAAAGCTAAAATGTGAACAATGTGATGAAAAGCTACTGATAAAAAGCATTAACTGAGAGAGATTTTCTTTCATTTGTAAGCAAAATGGACATAACAGAAATATACCAATATTTTTTGGAATTAAATTGAAAGCATGGAAATCGAACCATGATGTAATGATGTATTGCAATATTTTGTATTGTGACATATGTATCGTGATACAAATCGAATCTTGAGGTGGCTGGCAATACCCATTCCTATTGCCAATGCATGGTCTGGCTGAACATGGTTAACGTGTTGTTGTGTTACTGTGGCAGTAACAAGCCTCAGTGCTCAAGGGTCCAATATAGTTATGTTCAAAAGTCTGTGCCATTAAACAGGACATGTTGTTATTCAGGTAAGTTGCTATACATACAGTATATTACTTGAACTTACTTGCTCAGCAATATTCTCTACAAACTGTGGCTTCGCCATGAAAGTAGTTGGCTTTAAAGAAAAAACTCACTGTAGAAGTTCACATTAGCTATAAACAGAGGTGGGTAGTAATGCGCTACATTTAATACGTTACATTAACTTGAGTAACTTTTTTGGTTTAAATGTGGGTACATTTTACTCTCACTCAAGTAAATTTCTAATAATTTTTTTTTAACTTTTACTTAGTTACAATGGGCGGCATTCCTGTCATTACATTACTGGATTTAATTTTAATTTAATGTGTAATTTATTGAGAGATTATTGAATGGGATTTTTACAACAGTGGAAGTTCACACAGCTGCACGTGCTGTTACAGACTGTCACTCAAGATGAGTCCATCACTGCACAAGCTCTTCTAAGTGAAGCACTTTCTTTGTTCTGCACAGTGAAAAAAAGAATAGTTTCGTCATGCAATGCCTTCATTTAACAGCAAGACAAGCGGATATTTCAAGATTAAAATTGCAGCTCCAACTTAAGGCAGCATGCTGAGATAAGTTTTGGCTCTAATGATACGCGGGCTTTTCTGTGACATGGTGATATTCATTTTCAGGGTGATTCTGTAAATATGGGCTCTTGTGAAATCAGTTTATAAGTGTACAATTTTATTTTTTTTTATCCCCTTTTCTCCCAATTTGGAATGCCCAATTCCCACTACTTAGTAGGTCCTCGTGGAGGCGTGGTTACTTACCTCAATCTGGGTGGTGGAGGACAAGTCACAGTTGCCTCCACTTCTGAGACAGTCAATCCGCGCATCTTATCACGTGGCTCATTGTGCATGACACCGCGGAGGCATGGGGAGGCTCATGCTACTCTCCACGTTCCACGCACAACTTACCACACGCCCCATTGAGAGCGAGAACTACTAAACGCGACCACGAGGAGGTTACCTTATGTGACTCTACCCTCCCTAGCAACCGGGCCAATCTGGTTGCTTAGGAGACCTGGCTAGAGTCACTCAGCACTCCCTGGATTCGAACTCGTGACTCCAGGGGTGGTAGTCAGCATCAGTACACGCTGAGCTACCCAGGCCCCTCAGTGTAAATTTTTAAATCTGCATTAATATATCAGTGCGCTTTGTCCTGCGTCCCGCATGTCATGAGTAATATTTATGCATTTAACCTACACCCTCGCAGGTGTACTGGAAACGTCATGGTTACTGGTGTAACCTCCGTTCCCTGATGGAGGGAACGAGACGTTGGTGTCGATGTAGTGACACTAGGGGTCACTCTTGGGAGCCCGAGACACCTCTGGTCTTTGATAAAAGGCCAATGAAAATTGGCGAGTGGTATTTGCATGCCACTCCCCCGAACATACGGGTATAAAAGGAGCTGGTATGCAACCACTCATTCAGGTTTTACGCTGAGGAGCCGATATAAGGTCCGGCCATTTCAGCGGGTAGTCCAGCGTTGTGGCAGGAGGGACCAACGTCTCGTTCCCTCCATCAGGGAACGGAGGTTACACCAGTAACCATGACGTTCCCTATCTGTCACTCACTCGACGTTGGTGTCGATGTAGTGACACTAGGGGTCCCTATACAAAACGCCACAAGGCTGAACTGTGTTACGTGAACTGGCGGTGTGTGGTGGGCAGACTTGCTGTGTGCCTCATAGCCAGCACACCAGGTCGACACGTAACCTCCCCCAACACAGTTATGAGTGTCGAACGGCCCTTTTTGGGGACAAGTCGACTACCCAGAGATAGAGACAGGCTTAACCCAGTCATGGCCTCTTTCCCCTTCTCTTTTTCCACTCCCTAAAAAAGAAGGGGGATTATCCGACTGGGCCGCCAGGTCTAGTCGGGGGGTGTCCCTCCCAAGGGGAGGACACCGCGGAGACCACACCTCGCCCCAAGAGAGGGGGGATATTTAAGTGGAAGAATACATCACATGGTCTTTCCAACCATGTGGAGAGCCTTCAAGGTAGATCCTACCCAATGGGGGAGGAGTTACTACAACATGGAGACTGAGGGGCTCTGCCCAAGGAAGACGCAGTTTGCCAGTAGGGAAACGAACTAGCGGAAGATATAGATCGCATGGGGTTAGCCTTACAGGGAACCGCCACATGCGGAGCACCTACCCCAGAACCGGGCTCTTAGTTAGCGCGTGTACTGGGCCGGCAGCGAGTCTCTCCGAAAACTCGACTGCCACAGGGCTCGGAGGAAGTCAACCAGGGAACAACCTTTGTGAACACTACTGGGAATTAACAGCGCACATCTTCAGCTCAAAAGGAGGTGGAAGGCGCTATGTGCAAGCGATACACCCGGCCGGCTATCCCGGGCTTATCCGCTTGTGTTGCGTGCCACTACCTGGGACGAAACCGGTTCCACCCGGAGGTTGTAAAACCTTGCAAAGGTGTTGGGTGTTGCCCAGCCTGCTGCTCTGCAATGTCTGTTAGAGAGGCACCTCTGGCCAGGGCCCAAGAAGCCGCTACACCACGAGTAGAATGGGCTCGTAGCCCTACCGGGGGCGGCATGTTTTGGGCGAGACATGCCATAGTTATGGCGTCAATGAGCCAGTGGGCGATCCTCTGCTTGGAGACAGCACTTCCTTTCCGCTGTGCACCGAAGCAGACAAAGAGCTGCTCAGAGAGTCTAAAGCTCTGCGTGCGATCCAAATAGATGCGCAAAGCGCGCACCGGACACAGCAACGCCAGGGCTGGGTCTGCCTCCTCCTGGGGCAGCGCTTGCAGGTTCACCACCTGGTCTCTAAAAGGAGTGGTGGGAACCTTGGGCACATAGCCCGGTCGGGGGTCTCAGGATCACGTGAGAATAGCCCGGACCGAACTCCAGGCACATTTCGCTGACAGAGAACGCTTGCAGGTCACCTACCCTCTTGATGGAAGTGAGCGCAGTCAGGAGGGCAGTCTTCAAGGAGAGTGCCTTAAGCCCGGCTGACTGCAAAACTCAAAGGGGGCTCTCTGTAGACCCTGAAAAACTACAGAGGTCCGATGAGGGAACAAGGCGTGGCCTGGAGGGATTCAGCCTCCTGGCGCCTCTTAGGAACCTGATGATCAGATCATGCTTCCCTAAGGACTCACCGTCGACTGCGTCATGGCGTGCTGCTATGGCAGCAACGTACACCTTCAAGGTGGAAGGGGACAGCCTCCCTTCCAACCTCTCTTGCAGGAAGGAAAGCACTGATCTGACTGCGCACCTCTGGGGGTCTTCCTGATGGGAAGAACACCACTTAGCGAACAGACACCACTTAAAGGCATACAGGCGCCTCGTAGAGGGAGCCCTAGCCTGAGTGAATGTGTCTACCACCGCAGGTGGGAGACGGCTTAGGTCTTCCGCGTCCCGTCCAGGGGCCAGACATGGAGATTCCAGAGGTCTGGGCGCGGGTGCCGAATGGTGCCCCTTCCCTGAGAAAGAAGGGCCTTTCTCAGGGGAATTTGCCCGGGGGAGCTGTCACGAGGAGCGTGAGGTCCGCGCACCACGTCTGGGCGGGCCAGTAGGGTGCTTACCAGGACGACCTTCTCCTCGTCCTCCCTGACCTTGCACAGGGTCTGTGCGAGCAGGCTCACTGGGGAAAATGCATATTTGCGAATGCCAGGGGACCAGCTGTGCCAGCGCGTCTATGCCGAGGAAGGCCTCGGTGAGGGCGTACCAGAGCGGGCAGTGGGAGGATTCTTGGGAGGCGAACAGGTGCACCTGTGCCTGACTGAATCGACTCCAAACCAGCTGGACCACCTGAAGGTGGAGTCTCCACTCTCCCCTGCGGGGAACCTGCCGTGACAGCGCGTCCGCTGTAACGTTGAGGTTGCCCGGGATATGAGTGGCTCGCAGCGACTTGAGGTGCTGCTGACTCCGGAGGAGGAGACGGCGGGCGAGTTGTGACATACAGCGGGAGCGCAGACCGCCTTGGCGGTTGACATATGCTACCGCTGCCGTGCTGTCTGTCCGAACTAGCACGTGCTTGCCCTGGATCAACGGCCGGAACCTCCGCAGGGCGAGCAGAATTGCCAGTAACTCGAGGCAGTTGATGTGCCAACGCAGCCGCGGACCCGTCCAGAGGCCGGTGGCTGCGTGCCCGTTGCAAACAGCGCCCCAGCCCGTCTTGGAGGCGTCTGTCGTGACCATGATGCGCCTGGAGACCAGTTCTAGAGGAACACCTGCTCGTAGAAACGAGAGGTCGGTCCAAGGGCTGAAAAGACGGTGACAGACCGGTGTAATGGCCACGCGGTGTGTCCCGTGGCGCCATGCCCGTCTCGGGACTCGAGTCTGGAGCCAGTGCTGAAGCGGCCTCATATGCATCAACCCGAGCGGGGTGGCCACCGCCGAGGACGCCATATGCCCCAGGAGCCTCTGAAAATGTTTCAGTGGAACCGCTGTTTTCTGTTTGAACGCCTTCAAACAGGCCAGCACCGACTGGGCGCGCTCGTTCATAAGGTGCGCCGTCAAGGAGACTGAGTCCAACTCCAAACCGAGAAAAGAGATGCTCTGAACCGGGAGGAGCTTGCTCTTTTCCCAGCTGACCCGAAGCCCTAGTCGGCTGAGGTGTGAGAGCACCAGGTCCCTGTGTGCGCATAACCCGTCTCGAGAGTGAGCTAGGATTAGCCAGTCGTCGAGATAGTTGAGAATGCGAATGCCCACCTCCCTTAACGGGGCAAGGGCAGCCTCTGCGATCTTCGTAAAGACGCGAGGAGACAGGGACAGGCCGAAAGGGAGGACTTGTACCGATACGCCTGACCCTCAAACGCAAACCGCAGGAAGGGTCTGTGTCGAGGAAGGATCGAGACGTGAAAGTACGCATCCTTCGGGTCTACCGCCGCGAACCAATCTTGATGCCGGACGCTCGCTAGAATGCGTCTTTGCGTCAGCATCTTGAACGGGAGTCTGTGTAAGGCCCGGTTCAGTACTCGCTGGTCCAAGATTGGCCGCAACCCACCGCCTTTTTTCGGTACAATGAAGTAGGGGCTGTAAAACCCCCTCTTCATCTCGGCTGGAGGGCCAGGTTCTATCGCGTCCTTCCGTAGGAGGGTAGCGATCTCCGCGCAAGGTAGCAGCGTTTCCATCTTTCACCAAGGTGAAGTGGACACCGCTGGACCTGGGCGGATGCCCAGCGAAGTGAATCGTGCAGCCGAGTCGGACGGTCCGGACCAGCCCTCGCGACGGACTGGAAAGCGCAAGCCATGCTTCACACGAGTTCCGCGCAAGGGGGACCAAAGGGACAACGTCATCGGATGTACCGGCGGGTGGGGCCTCGCGGCGGGGCGGAGCCTGAGGTGCCACACCCCATCGTGGCCGTGCTGAGTCAGAGGACATCGAAGCACTTACCTGGCTCCTTGTGACCACCCCCGGAACAGCCTGGGACGGGGGAGGAAGAGGCCTGTCCTCATGACCCGTGGAGACTGTCACATCGGGGGCAGATTTGTGCCACAGCTGGGCGCTCAGGGCGGGAGACCGCCGCTGGAGCGCCAACCTGCCAAATGGAGTGGTGGACGGTGGTCGTGATGCCAGCCGTACACACCGAATATGTGACCCAGGGAACAAGGAAACCACTCTTGCGGAGCTCTTGAGTACTGCAGCCACTTGGGCATGCAGCGCAATTAAATGCAAAAGGTAACAAAAAGAAGATCTGCTTACCAGCTCCAGAGCAGCGGGTTTCGTTGTCCCTGGGTCGCCCGTCTCAGGGGCGCTTCGAAGACCTCCGTGGGTTCTTCGGTGCCGGCTGTGAGACGGGTGGCGTCGGCTTCCTGCGGTGGGCTCCACGCCGGGGCCGGGCCGGAGGGGCGGGCTGCGGCGGAGCCGGTGCAGTCACCGCAGGGGGACGCCCTCGGCGATGAGTAGATGGGGGGATCTTGAGCCACGCCGGGGCAGGACAAGCCGGCTAGCACCCATCTACTGCTCTACCATCGAGAACTGCTGGGCAAAGTCCTCGACAGTGTCGCCGAATAGGCCCGCCTGGAAAATGGGGGCAGCAAGGGATCGTGTCCTGTTGGCCTCACCCATCTTGACCAGGTTGAGCCAAAGGTGGCGCTCCTGGACCACTAGTGTGGCCATCGTCCGCCCGGGAGACCGTGCCGTGACCTCCGTCGCTCGGAGAGCGAGGTCGGTCGTCGAGCGCAGTTCCTGCATCAATCCCGGGGCGGAACTACCCTCGTGCAGTTCCTTTAGCGCCTTGGCAGACTTGCAGGAGAGCCATGGCGTGCAGGGCGGAGGCGGCTTGTCCAGCAGCGCCGTAGGCTTCGACCGTCAGAGACGACGTAAACCTACAGGCCTTGGACGGGGCTTTGGGCACCCACGCCAGGTGGCGGCGCTCTGCGGGCATAGATGCACCGCGAGCGCCTTTATCCACCGGGGGATTGCCGAATAACCCTTGGCCGCCCCACCATCGAGGGTAGTGAGAGCGGGGAAGCTGAAAAGATCGGGACCGGGCAGTAAAAGGTGCCTCCCGCGATCTTGTCAGCTCTTCATGCACTTCCGGGAAGAAAGGAACGGGGCGGGGCGTGGCTTTGAGCGGCGCCGCGAGCCCAGGAACCAATCACAGAGCCGCGAGGGTTCAGGGAAGAGCGGTGAAATCCACTCTAACCGACGCTCGTGGCTGTCCGGGAAAGCATGTCGTCATCTCCGCGTCAGCCTGTGACTGGGCGATCGACCCCGAAGGGAGGAGCCCAGCCGAGGCTTCCGACTGGACGAGCCCGCTCTCCGATGCTGCGCTCGAGAGCTCATCACTTTCGCGGGCTCCGAATAAGAGGTCGAACTCGCCGTGAGACGAGCCGGCGGACTCACCCGGAAGCCCGATCGGGGCAGACGAGCGTGCTGGGGGATGGGAGTTCCGCGGGGGGATACCCGGCGGAGGCGGTCCCATTGGGGTCCCCAAATCGCCCCCAGTGCTAGCCGCGCTGGCCTCAAACCCGTGGGTAAAAGGACCGAGGCGGGAGTCTCTGGGGTGGCTCGCTTCCTTACGAAGGCGAGCCGCGACCGCAACGTTGCCATGGACACATTCTCGCAATGAGAATGTGACCATCCACGAACGCTGTCTCCGCGTGAGCAGTGCCCAGACACGAAAGACAGTGATCGTGACCGTTAGAAGGCGAGAGATAACGAGCACAACCAGGAATAACACACAATCGGAAAAGCATCTTTAAAAAGACGCGTCTTTAAAAAGACGTTCCGTGTGTGCGCTCTTTTAGAGAAATATATACTCTTTTAGAGGGGAAAAATGCTCTTTCAGAAAATATACTCTCTAGTTTTTCTGCCGAAGCGCCCAGGGGCGTTCTCTGCAGTGCACCAGTGCAGAGGAGGGAGAAGCCGCTGAAATGCGCCGTCAGATCCAGCAGGTGAATGAACAGTAGTATTCAGCTCAATGAGCATGACCGTTCGGCTCCGAAGAGAAAATCTGAATGAGTGGTTGCATACCAGCTCCTTTTATACCCGTATGTTCGGGGGAGTGGCATGCAAATACCACTCGCCAATTTTCATTGGCCTTTTATCAAAGACCAGAGGTGTCTCGGGCTCCCAAGAGTGACCCCTAGTGTCACTACATCGACACCAACGTCGAGTGAGTGACAGATAGGGAACTATTGCAACTACTTCGGGCTGATTAACTGTATAAATCCATGTAAACATCCACGTTAAGTGTAAATGTCTTTTGCTCTGCTGACTGCGTTATTGACAACTGGAGCGTGAACAGACAGCATTTCTATGCGTGGTGTCTTACGCAGGCTGTATACTTTGCGTTTAGGGTGTGGCGGTACTGCTGTACAGAACTGGTACTGCTGTACAGAACTAATGATCTAAATTCTTTCGACACTGAAAACTCTAACCACTGAACTAACAACTAAAAGCTATGAAATAGCGAAAGTATGCATTAATAAAACATGATCTTGCTTTGGTTTATATTTCAGCATAATATATAATGTCCCTGTTGGACATTGTTCACGTTTTCACTGTAATAATTACTAGAAAGATTTCCAAACCTCTCTTCTTATTGACAAAGTCATCCAGATCTGACAAGAGCCCCTAAAGGGATAGTTCACCCAAAAATGAAATAAATGAGTCAGCATAAAAGTATTCAATAAGACTCCAGTGGTTAAATCCATATCTTCAGAAGTGATATGATAGGTGTGAATGAGAAACAGATCACTTTCACATTATTCTTCTTGTGTTTTTGGTGATTCACATTCTTCTCTGCATATCACCCCCTGCTGGGCTGGGAGAAGAACTTCTAGCAAAAAATGACTTAAATATTGATCTGTTTCTCACCCATGCCTATCATATAACTTCTGAAGGTATGGATTTAACTACTGGAGTCATATGGGTTACTTTTATGTTGCCTGTATTTGCTTTTTGAAGCATAAAATTCTTGCCACCAATTCACTTGCATTGTACTGACCTACAGAGCTGAAATATTATTCTAAAAATCTGAATTTTTGTTCTGCAGAAGAAAGGATATCATACACATCTGGGATAGCATGAGGGTTAGTAAATTATGAGATCATTTAAATGTTTGGGTTAACTACCCTTTTAAATTGATAGCTCAGCCATAATTTAATATTCCGTCATCATTTCCCTACCTTCATGTTATTCCAAACCCGTGTGACCTTCTGTATTCTGTGGAACCCAAAAGATGTTAGACAGAATGTTAGGGTCTGACAGTCTCAGTCACCATTCACTTTATATATATATATAATATATATATATATATATATATATATATATATATATATATATATATTCACTGAAAGTAAATGATGACCAAGGTTAACATTCTGTCTAAATTCTCCTTATTGTGTTGCATGGAAGAAAGAAAGTCGTACAGGTTTGGAACAACATGTTGGTGAATGATGACAGAATGTCCATTAATAATAACAATAATAATAATTATTATTATTATTATTATTCTGTAATACATGTTAAATGTGTATTATGTAATGGAATGTAGGGAGTTAACGTGCATTATATCATTTGTGAAAGTAATGAGTTACTCACTACTCGAGTACTCTTTTAATTGGATATTACTCTTAAGTAATTATTTATGTTAGCACTTTTACTTCTACTTGAGTATTTTCTTTTTTTAAAGTAATTGTCCTTTTACTTGAGTACAGTTTTTAGATACTCTACCTACCTCTGGCTATAAAGCCCCTTGTGACAACATTGAGATTGCAACATGTACTTAAGTTGTATTATTAATTGGAGTCTGACACATTTTTGAATTCAACAATGCATAAAAATCAACCTTGCATAGCTTGAAGTGCCTGCGGCCTTAAAGGTTTCAATTCAGTGACTCTTCCATGTCACTCCCATCGTACCTTTGACCCACAATGGTCAAGAACTCAGAAATGTTCATATTAAGTCAAGTCAAGTCATTTTTATTTGTATAGTGCCTTTCACAACACACATCATTTCAAAGCAGCTTTACAGAAAATCATGCATTAACAGAAAATGAAACTGTTATATCTATAATATCTTAAAATCATCATTGTGTAGTTTGATAAAATATGATTGTGAATTGTGTTTAAAAATAAGTAATTAAATAATAATTGTGTTTAGAACTCCAGTGAGCAAGCCGAAGGCGACTGTGGCAAGGAACACAAAACTTCATAAGATGTTGGGTAATGGAGAAAAATAACCTTGGGAGAAACCAGGCTCACTGTGGGGGCCAGTTCCCCTCTGGTTGACATCATGAATATAATGCCAATATTACTTATGTGTAGTGCAAGTCATGGTTTAAAATTATTAAACTAAGTAAGTGTTAAGGGTCAGTGTTTAAACAAAGATTTTGTATGAACTGTAAGATTAATGACTAATGTCTTTGAAGTCCATCCTGGATTAACTGCAGAAGTTCACATAGATGCAGTTGTCCTTGTTAGTTGGCTGATGAAGGGTTTTGTTGGCAATTAATTGATAGTCTATGTATTCCATTTCAAGAGTGTAGTCCATCATTAGACCGAGGTGATGCAGGCAGAGATCAGTTAGGTGCATCGCAGTTCAACCTGGTCGGTAATTTTGGTGAGGTCTATCCTAAATCCAAGGTTCAGGCAATGGCATATGAAGTACCCCATGTCTTATGGTCGGAGTTGGCATCAGTTCATCCTCTGAAGTCCATCGTAATAGACTGAAGTGATGTTTGGCTGGCACTGGATGCTATTAGTTGTCATCACGCAGAGACACGTAGCAGTGGAGTCCAACACGAAGCAGGAATGGAGCTGGATCCAGCCGGTTCTGGTGACCTCAGGATACCAGCTGATATTAGTCAACTTTCATCCCATTTCTTTCTATTTGATCTAAGATATTTCTCAAGATGATGTTTTAAATGTACTACTCATCAGTGGTGGAGCTTTTATTGTCAGAATGTGGGTGCGTGTGAAAGCCTGGGATACTCTACATGCAAGCTCCAGAAATTTGATAAAGCCTGTATCAAAGATGAAATTGATGGAAAATTAAAATTTTGTTGATCACATTTATTCTCTGAAGTCTCTAAAGCCAAATTCTAAAGCATTGACTGCTTAGTTGGTCGTGGGTGCCATTGACATACATAGTTTGCATTTGGCATTCACTGTAAATAAATAGGCACCATATTACTGTAACAGGCCTATGTCCAAGCTTTTCATTAAAAGCATAATGCATAATTCATGCATTTAATTATAAGAAAAAACAAATTTTAATGTACTGTATGAACTGTAGCTATGTACTGTATATTAGCTTAGTATTGTTGTTGCTGGCATAACAACGGTACTGTCTCCCAGAGCAAAGCATGGCAGTGTTTCAAGGTGAACACGTGCATAGGTCATTCCCAGAATTAACTTTTTTGGAAGATCAAGAAAAAGATAGATAGCCAGGGAAGCAAAGGAAGGAGAGCTCTGACTTGGGAAGACTTTCTCAAGCGACTTGATTCACACCTGCACTTGCTCCGTGGCAGCACGTCAGGCTGGGGTCGTCTGTTGCGCGGCAGGAGGATTTGGAGATGATTAATTGCGCTGTCTGCTGAATGGAGCTCTCGGAACAGCGGGATCCTCTGCATATGTAAATACAAGCAGTCTCAGCACAGCACCGACAAGCAGGATTAACAAAACGACTCTGCTCCCAGATTCCGACCAATTCACCAATCTTTTCTATTAGCACTGACAACCCACAGGCGTGTGAGAAATCCCACAGCCCTTTCATCTTCCCAAATAAAAACACATTAAATATCAGGCGGCCCTTGTCTCGCAGTAGAGTGGCCTGAGAAATGGAAATCTGACGCTTAGCGCCATTTCATACATTTGTTGTCTTGTAATGACAATTCTAAATGCAAACCAAACATATGTTTTGTAAAACTTGTAGTATTTAGCTTTAGTAGTCTCTGCTAAAATGATCAACTGAAACAGATAGTTGTGATGTTTGATGTAGTTTGATTTGTCTGAGTGGGTTCTTGAGCTACAGCCCAATCTTATTTATTTATTTATTTTACACCCAGTTTTCTGTTCTGGGGATGTCTAGAAAAAGTCCAGCTTCGACCCATCATTATTATTATTATTATTATTATTATTATTATTATAGTAATAATAAACAAGATAGCCATTGTGTCCCTGTTACACAAAAAGTTAATACACTGGTTTAAAAAATAACCAGTAAAATTAACCTTCTGCTGAAATGTTAAAGCTGCCAGATTATTCTACACTATTCATTGAATTTAAGGCACTTTTAATTGTTATAAATCCTAATTTAAAAATCATTGTCGCATCTAAGTTTAACATTTTCGAGAGAATATGGATTGCTATTCACAACTTTAAATAGGACTGTAAGTTATGAACGGAGAATACCAGGGAGTTGCAGTCAATAAATTAATCTTAGCAGCTTCTGGTCTCCTCTTAACCTGCTCTTTGTTTACAGAAAATCCACCTCTTCCTTACGTATGAATTAAGGGATTTATATATTCCCTTAATAGCCCATTCATTTCTCCTCTATTCATCCCCTGGGTCCACATCACCCCAGCAATTATTAATTTTAGCCAAATGTCATAAAAATATAGTTAGTCTTTACAATCAAGGAGATTTATCATAATATTTATTTTGCATTACAAAGAGTGTGTGTGTGTGTGTGTGAGTGTGTGTGTGTGTGTGTGTGTGTGTGTGTAAGAGAGAGGATAGAGGCAGAAATGTTCGATATAGAGAGGGAGAGAGTCTCTTTAAATTACAAGTGCACTTTTTACCTTTGATGGTGTTGATTGTACATGGTGGGGATCATTAAGATTTGAAGTTTTCCTTTTTGTCTTCTTTTTTTTTTTTTTTTTGTCACTGGATCCTGGGGATGTTATAAATTCTGAGCCACTTTCATCAGAGGAACATAATTTCCCCCTCTTAGTGACCTTTAGAAATCCCTCTGAAACTCCAGACACCCCCAGAAGTCAAAGATATCACATCACATTTTCATTTTTTTTATTTTTTTTATTTTTTTATTCTCTTTTCCTTCTCTACTGGAATCTGTACTTCTTCATGGCATTTGGAAAGGTCAGACATGTGTTGAACATCCGAGTTGCTAATGTTTGCAAAACTTCTACTTTTCATTGACAGAGGGGAATATGGCAGGGTTTCTTCTTTAAACACAACCAGTCAATTTGTTATGAAAAAGAGATGTATACAGTCATTGTCCCATAATGGCATGATTTGTTTTTATTTTATTTTATTTATTTTTTTTATTTTATTTTTTATGCTCCTATACCTTTAAATATTGTTAAATTGTTTTGGTATGCAAATGATTAACACCTTTCAACAATTTTACCATTATAAGATTTCATCATTCAGTTAATTATTTAAAGGGATAGTTCATCCAAAATGAAAATTCTGACATCATTTACTCACCTTCATGTTGTTGAAAACCCATATGATTTAGTTTCTTCTGTGGAACACAAAAGGAGATGTTAGGCAGCATGTTATCCCTTGTCACCATTCATTTTCTCTGTATCTTTTTTCCATACAATGAAAGTGAATGATGATGCAAACTAACATTCTGCCTAACATCTACTTTGGTGTGCCTTAACATAAAATCAATTAAAAAAAAAAAAAAGAAAATTTGATTTGAAAGAAGACTTCTTTGTCTCTTGAAAATACAGTATTGTACACAGCAATTGAAGCTGTGTGTAACAGTAATTCTGAAGCAGCGGCTTGGTGTTTAATTAGACATGTTTGAACCTTATATCCCTTCATATCCTCCGGTATCTCCCTGATGATTCCTCAGCCATCACAACCTTGAACAGCTTTGCTTGCAATGGAAGGGCCATGGATTACTGTACATTGCGGATGAATTTCATTTTCTTTATGGTAACAATTAACCTTACCCCAAATTCACCCCACCTCTTAAGGCCAGCAACAAATATTTTCCTTTCCATTTCCTTGCCTTTGTTCCAAGACCTGCTGACGACCTGTCGTTTACATCACACACAGGTCTGTTGTATAGCCGTGCGAGTTTAGCCAACATGCATGAAAATATACTTTGTCAATTTATAAAATGTATCACAAATTGTGTCTTAATTTGGGCCCTTTATTTAAAGTTGTAATTAAAGTAATTTATTAGCTGAAAAACAATGTTTATAAATAATTCTTAAACTTACATTTTAACTTACATTATACTGTATGTTAAAATGTATTACTTATCATGTATACTATATTAATATTAACTTGCTTATACATGCTGTATGCTGTATACATAATAATATTCTATTATTATATTATATGCAATATTATATAGTATACTTAATAATAGTGTACAATATATTTTATATAATGCTTAAATGATCAATAGTTATTTTTAGAAAAAAACTATTATAAAAATAATTTTGACTTTCCCCTCCTTTTCTTTAAAAATAGCAAAAATCGAGGTTATAGTGAGGCGCTTACAATGGAATTGAATGGGGTCCAATTTTTTAACATTAAAATACGTTAAAATAGCCACAAGACATAAACAATATGCGTGTCAACATGATTTTAGTGTGATAAAATCACTTACTAACCTTTTCTATGTAAAGTTATAGCCAATTTTACAACTTTGTTGCCATGACAGTGTAACGTCTACAAACCCTAAAACCCTAAAATGACTGTAAACATTTTAATTTAAATAACTTTACAGCTCAAATAATACATACATTTTAACAGAAGAATTAATGCAAGTGCTTTATAAAACTATAAGCTTCACATTTCTGTCACATCGATTCACATTTTAAAACCTCCAAAAATTGCCCCCATTCACTTCCATTGTAAGTGCCTCAATGTAACTTACATTTTTGCATTTTTTAAAGAAAAGGAGGGACAAGTCAAAATGATCATTATTTTTTTATTTTTATTTTTTTTGTGATGATCAACATTATGCCACAAATGCTGTCGATTGAGCTTAACTTGTATTGAACCCGAAATATTCCTTTAACCTTTTCTGTTGCAAAGTCTGAATGAAAAATAAATAAAGCACAAAATTAGGTCATTGAATGATCCTTAGTCTAATATAAATTACACTTTATATAACAGAAACATTGTGTTATATATTTAACTCTAAGAAGCAAACACAATAAAAACATGAGGTATGTGTGTGGCATGCATACTGGGAGCTTAATTAGTTTAGCTCAGCATTCATCTTGAATAAAAAAATGGTTCCTTTGATGCACTGAAAAAAAGGCACACACATGCACACACACCACCTCTCGGTGTTGTTAAATCACTGTTTCTCTGTAATTTGACAGTTTAGTATTAATTAGTGAAACACCCCATATAGTTTAACACACTATTATTGATAACCAACCTCACTTAACTTGCCCTCCCTTTGCAAACCCCAGTTAGATAGCCGCTCTCTGGATTACCTCCTACTTTAGCAGACTGCCACTAAATGCATTATATTCTCACGGCTCCATCTCTCATACACCCGCCTCACCCTGGGAGTCTGAACCAAATGCATAATTTAAAATGTCCTTAATCTGCAATGGCATTCCCATTTGGTCGCCAGCAGACTGCACTTTATGATGTCAGCATTCTTCTACAAAGGTCAGTAGCAGTTTTCTCTAGCCCTCCTCTCCCTCCCGCTCTTTCTCGCTCTCTCTCTTTCTCTCTCTGAGGTCTGGTGTAATACGCTTTATGGGATAGAGTCCTGACACCTGGTGATATGATAACCTTCCCACTGCTCCAGTCTCGGTTTTTTGCTGCTCTCTTGTCACTGTTCTTTCAGATGTTGAAGTCGGGTCATTATGCATGATACACATACATTATATCATGGTCTGATGATGCTAGTATCTGCAGAAAAACTTGTTTTAGCATATTTTTTTCCCCTTTATTTTTTAAAGCAACACAACAATGGTACATTTCTTATATTTTATGATCAACCAAGTTATTTAACACATAAAAAACTGAAGTGTGTAATTTATTTGATTTACATTACTTCTATGTTACACAAAAGTTGTTTTCCTATTAAAATCATGGTGACAATAGGTTGAGAGTTCAGGTAAGGGATAGACTTTATGGTTAGTGTTATGTTTGGGTTAGGAGGTAAACTTCGTCATAGCATAGTTTGTCGATTTGTTTATGTTTATTAAGTCATACATTTTTGTATAAGCCAACTCGTACGATTTCTTATGCCATCTTGAACTATGTTTACGACTTGTCATGAGATCAGGTTGACAGTGCTATGAAATGTAAGCTTGTGCTGGATAAAAATGTAGCTTGTTACTTGGGTTCACTTCCAGATTAGCTTTCATGCAACCCAACCAAACCCACCAACACTTTATAGCCATAAATCTGCTCAGACTCAGGGCCCTGAGAGAGCAAGACATTGGGCTCCACTGAAAGGACATCAGATGACACCCAAACTCCATCATGGAGAGAATAAAAAAGACATCACCTCGCAACAAGCTGGTGATGAAGGGTTTCTGGGCATGAACGAAAATTAAGACTCTGTAACAAGGTCCCGGCTTCCAGGCTGACAACCATTTTCCTCTGTATTTATCATCCCTCCATGCCACTGGCTATTACGTGTGAACCTGCTATCTTGCTGTAGACCCGAAATTTATGGACACTTCATTATTAGGGGATTGTGGGTAGAGGGAGAGGAAAGGAAGGGGGCGCAGCTCTATGGTTTTCTGAGGATGTTACGATTGCCTCTTAGATTATGCCACTTGACAGGTTTGTCATCCCTGTGCAATGGTGTGCTCTGCAGAGTGCTGTGATATCATTAGCTTCATTGCTCTTAAAGTGTCTGCTCCCCTCTGTAGCAAGGCAAGTCATATAATGTGCAAATAGGTGGACAGGAGCTGAGAGCTGCGAATTACAGAAGGGAAGATGGTTTATTTTTGCTCTCTTCAGTGAGACATTAAGTATTATTGCAGACACTATTTTGAGGTCACATGAAAAAAGTGATTAATAATTAGGAGTCGTTTCAGGCAAAAATGATATTACATAATAACATTTGCTATTGCATAATTGGATGCATTTCAGTAACCTCCAATTTTAGTGTCAAATTATGAGGAATGCAACATAATCCATGTCTTGTTTGATTTTAATCTACTGTATGTTTTTCTTAATGGATAACTGTCTTGACATTTTGCCGCTACGCTGCCAGTGATGTAAAGGCGTGTCAGAGCAAACGCTTGTCAAAACCAAGTCTGTGACCTTCAGATACTTCATATTTTCAGCATCAGACTGTATTTCCAGCATGGCACAGCCTTGGAGCTAAGAGCTAATGGTGCATTGTTAAGCCGTTGTTAACACATATTGGCCCACTTAACAGCTGGGTTTGACCTTGCTTATCTCCAAATTTAGTCAAATTTGTTGGTAACAGTGTACAATAAGGTTGTATACAATAACATTAGTCAACGCTGTAGTTAACATGAACTTACAATGAACAATACTCTTACCAAATGTACTAATCTTGGATACTTGGTTATTTCTACACATACTAAAACATTTTTAACATTTAAAGTTGTATTGTATATGTTAACATAAGTGAATGCATCATAAACTAGCATCAGATAACAATGAACAATAGTATATTTATAAATTAACATTAACCTATATAAATTTGCTCTAAATATATAAATATATATATTGTTCATCGTTAGTTCATGATACCAAATGCATTAAATAATGATAACAAATAGAACCTTATTATAAAGTGTTTGTTTCCTATTTGTTTTCCAATAAAGTAGAAATATGTAGTATGCAGGCCTGCTGTAAAAATTTAATGTTCTACCATTGTAATACATTCTATAAATATTGTGTTAATTCCTTATAAACAATGTAGTAGAAGATGAGATTTAACTTACTATGACTCAGGCACATTTTTGTCTTCATAAAGCGCTGTTATGATTTCCTGTAGACAGAGGAGGAGATGAGAGAGTGACGGACAGATGGGGGATGATTTGTGTATGTGGTCAAATGGCTTAAATGCAGAGCCGCATGAAATGGGTCAAGTACTGGTTACGTAATGATCCATGCTGAATAAGAGTCCAGCGAAACCCCACCATCTAAGCAGTAGACATTATGCTCATGTATGAAATGACAACAAATTTCAAACTGTTTTCTGTTCTGATTTTATCTTCCCAAACACATTCAATATGAACAAAATTTTCAAATGTGCAAAAGATACTAAACTTGCCTCTGCTCCAAAAACTGGAAGTATTGTTCTAGCAACACCAAGGTCATGGGTTCGATTCCCATGCACAGACAATTTCATGTTAATGTAAAAAATACAAAATAAAATTTTAAAATTAAGTTCTGAACTATTGCATGAGGTTTGTTGGAAAAGAGCAGATATACATAAGGGAATATCAATCCATAGTTTATTTAGCTTCTTCTTGTTACCTTTTGGCCTGCGCTAACCACACTGGGACTCACCCATCCAGGTCGCTCTCTCTCTCTCTCTTTTGGTTGATTCCACTGGCAAGACTCTATAGACCTGATGGAAAGAGCGAGATAAGGATCCGCTGAGGCTAGGAGAAACGGCTGTCCAGAATCTGGTGAGGGAAATTAAACCAATTGAGGAAGTGGATATTTTTTCTAGGCCCAACGTGAGTTATTGGAACAAGACAGGGGGTGTATATTTTTGTTCGGATGGAGAAGGGAGTTGAAACGAGCGAATATTGCTGAAAGAGCGCCGCTCGCATTCAGGCCCAGACAAAAGCTGGAAATGAAATAACTTCCTTTCCTCAGGAAAACACTGCAGCTCCTGACAGAATAATAGCATCGCAGGCGAGGGAGAGGGGCAACATCTCTCGCTCACAAACACAGGAAACCGTCCGGCTGCCTGCTCAAGCTGTTAGAAGCACACAGACACATTCGTACGAACACACACACACAAATGCGTATGCTTTCACACTGTCATACAGCGACACATGGCACAGTGACAGTAAGAGAAGACCGGCTGAAAGTCCTTGGAATGGCAGGACATTTACCTTTGAGCCAATGATAAACAATTCATCTCTGACCTTCATAAATATTCACAGCCCTCCTTGGACCAACTCAGAAAGTCTCTTTACCATCATATAATGTAAACCTTGTCTACTGTACAATTTCATTTTCATGAGGCAGCTTGTATTCTTGACAGATGAATAAACACTTAAAAAAGACATTTATATTTGATAAATACTATTCAGTTTTATCTGTCTTGTATTTGATAAGAACTTGAAGGATTAAGCTGTTCAGAAATGAAGGAATCATGGATCATAAATCTGTGACTGTCACAGATGTTCAAATTTCAGTTGGAGAATCAGTAACTATGGTTATATTGACTACAAATACTTTGAAATTGCTGTTTAATCGAAATGCTCATTATTTGTAGCTTACATAAAACAAACAGCTTTCAGCACTTTATTAAGACCTGATTAACCATTTTCCTACTTTAAAACATCATTATGTAAAAGTATTTACCCGGTTTCTAATAGATGTCTGATATTTGAATACAGTAACCTGTCATGTAACATTTCAGACTTTATATTTGACAGTGAGGAGTTAATGAAGCTCAGCAAGGAGGTATGCTACTGCTCATAATGTCTAAATACAGTAAATGTATCCAAAAAGTATGTTTTCATGTTTCCTGTTATTCTAGAAAGGATTGTGTTAGATTTCTTTCACTATGATTGGCATACCCCAATGAAATTAAGGGGACAAAATGATTTTATAGCCCTTTACATAGATAGTGTTTCTCAGTGTGCTCCACTTGGAGAGAGATTATATTTTGCCATTCCATTGCTGTGGACTTTTTTTCTTTAACCTTTCTGACCTCAACTGGGGTCTGGACCTCCTCAATCAGGTCTCTATTAAGCAAATAAGGCCTGATAAATCTTTGGCACATCTTTAATGAGGACTCCTGAGCCGAGTGATGTTAATTAAGAGAGGTTAACAAAGATGTGAGTCGCTCTCTCCTCTCATATTTCACCCAGCTAATTTCTCCTCATTGCTCTGGCCTTGGTGATGTAATGCACACTGTTCATCTCATCTCCAGTGCTCTACCTCTAGAGAAAACATGCAGATCCACACTCTTTAACAACCTTTAAATACAACATAAAAATTCCAAACTGAGATATTTCATTCATTATTGTTCATGTTTGGTCATCAGATGCAGCTTATGGTGATGTTTTTCAGGCTCTTACTTAAGTTGCACACTCAACACTAGTTTTTTTTTTGTTTCAGAATTTGTGGATAGTTAAGCATAGTATCCCCAAGAGCTTCTTCTATTAAAATACTTTATCTTTAATTTCTTTATATTTATTGTTCCCTATCTGTCACTCACTCGACGTTGTGTCAATGTAGTGACACTAGTGGTCACTCTTGGGAGCCCGAGACACCTCTGGTCTTTGATAAAAGGACAATGAAAATTGGCGAGTGGTATTTGCATGCCACTCCCCCGGACATACGGGTATAAAAGGAGCTGGAATGCAACCACTCATGCAGATTTTCTCTTCGGAGCTGAACGGTCATGCTCATTGAGCTGAATTCTACTGTTCATTCACCTCTGCTGGATCTGACAGCGCATTTCAGCGGCTTCTCCCTCCTCTGCACTGGTGCACTGCAGAGAACGCCCCTGGGCGCTTCGGCAGAAAACAAAGAGAGTATATTTTCTGAAAGAGCTTTTTCTTCTAAAAGATTATATTTCTCTAAAAGAGCGGCACACACGGAAAGTCTTTTTAAAGACGTGTCTTTTAAAGATGTTTCCGATTGTGTGTTAATCCTGGTTGCAGTCATTATCTCTCAACTTCGGATGGTCATGATTGCTGTCTTTCATGTCTGGGCGCGACCCACACGGAGGCAGTGTTTGCGGATGGTTCATGTTCTCATTGCGAGAACATGATCATGGCAACGTTGCGGTCGTGCAACCAGCGGCTCCAGCGGCTCCCCGCCTCGGTCCTTCTACCTACGGGTATGAGGCCAGCGCGGCTAGCACTGGGGGCGATTTGGGGACCCCAATGGGATCGCCTCCGCCGGGTATCCCCCCGTGGACCTCCCATTCCCTAGCACGCTCGTCTGCCCCAGTTGGGCTTCCAGATGAGTTTGCCGGCACGTCTAGCTTCTTGTTCGGAGCCCGTGAAGATGATGAGCTCTCGAGCGCAGCATCGGAGAGCGGGCTTCCAGATGAGTTTGCACGGCAAGTCTGGCTTCTTGTTTGGAGCCCGTGAAGATGATGAGCTCTCGAGCGCAGCATCGGAGAGCGGGCTTGTCCAGTCGGACGCAGAAACCTCAGCTGGACTTCCCCCCTTGGGGACGATTGCCCAGTCACAGGCTGATGCCGAAATGACGGCCATGCTTTCCCGGGCGGCCGCGAGCATCGGGTTAGAGTGGAACCCTCCACTCTCCCCTGAACCCTCGCGGCTTGATGATTGGTTCCTGGGCTCGCGGTGCCGCTCAAAGCAGCCACACCCCGCTCCAGTGCCATTCTTCCTGGAAGTGCACGAGGAGCTGACGAAATCGTGGGAGGCACCTTTTACTGCCCGACCCCGATTCCGCAGTTCCCCCGCTCTCACTACCCTCGATGGCGGGGCGGCCAGGGGCTATATGGCGATTCCCCCGGTGGATAAGGCGCTCGCGGTGCACCTATTCCCGCAGAGCACCGCCACCTGGCGCGGATGCCCTAAGCTCCCGTCCAAGCCTTGTAGGCTCACATCGTCCCTGACGGCTAAAGCCTACAACGCTGCTGGACAAGCCGCCTCTGCCCTGCACGCCATGGCTCTCCTGCAGGTCCACCAAGCCAAGGCGTTGAAAGAACTGCATGAGGGTAGTTCCGCCCCAGATTTGATGCAGGAACTGCGCTCAGCGACCGACCTCGCTCTCCAAGCAACGAAGGTCACGGTGCGGTCTCTCGGGCAGACGATGGCCACATTAGTGGTCCAGGAATGCCACCTTTGGCTCAACCTGGTCGAGATGGGTGAGGCCGACAAGACACGGTTTCTTGCTGCCCCCATTTCCCAGACTGGCCTATTCGGTGACACCGTCAAGGACTTTGCCCAGCAGTTCTCGGCGGTGAAGCAGCAGACGGAGGCGATCCGGCACATCCTGCCCCGACGTGGCTCAAGATCCTGCACCCCATCTGCTCGTCGCCAAGGGCATCCCCCTGCGGTGACTGCACCGGCTCTGCCGCAGCCCGCCCCTTCAGCCCGGCCCCGGCGTGGAGCCCACCGCAGGAACCAGACGCCACCTGTCTCACAGTCAGCGCCTAAGAACGGAGGTAGTCAAAGCGCCCCTGAGACAGGCGACCCAAGGACTAAGGAACCCACTCACCTGGAGCTGGTAAGAAGACCGCTCCATCCCCCGGTGGAGGGCTGGGTGGAAAATCTTTTGTTGCCTTTTTGTTTGATTTCGCCACATGCCCAAGTGGCTGCGGTACCCAACAGTTCAGAAAAAGAGCGGCTTCCTTCCTCCCTGGGTCACATACCCGGTGTGCACGGTCGTCATCACGACTACCGTCCACGGGTTTTTTCTTGCAGGATTGGAGCTCCAGCGGTGGTCTTTCCACCCCTGAGCGCCCAGCTGTGGCAAACAGCCACCCCCAATGTGGCAGTCTCCACGGGTTACGAGGACAGGCCTCTTCCTCCCCCGTCCCAGGCTGTTCTGGGGGTGGTCACAAGGAGCCAGGTAAGTGCTTGTCCTTAGACTCAGCACAGCCACGACATGGTGTGGCACCTCAAGCTCCGCCCCGCCGCGAGGCCCCACCTGCCGGTATGTCCGACGATGTTGTCCCTTTGGTCCGCCTTGCACGGAACTTGGACGTATGGCTTGCGCTTTCCAATCCATCGCGATGGCTGGTCCGGACCATCCGGCTCGGCTACGCGATTCATTTCGCCAGGCGTCCGCCCAGGTTCAGCGGTATCCACTTCACCTTGGTGAAGGACGAAAACGCTGCTACCTTGCACGCAGAGATTGCTACCCTCCTATGGAAGGGCACGATAGAATCTGTCCCTCCGGCCAAGATGAAGAAGGGGTTTTACAGCCCCTACTTCATCGTACCGGAAAAAGGTGGTGGGTTGCGGCCAATCTTGGACCTGCGACTACTAAACCTGGCTTTACACAGACTCCCGTTCAAAATGATGACGCAAAAACGCATTCTGGCGAGCGTCCGGCATCAAGATTGGTTCACGGTGGTAGACCTGAAGGACGCGTACTTCCACGTCTCGATCCTTCCTCGACACAGACCCTTCCTGCGGTTTGCATTCGAGGGTCAGGCATATCAGTACAAGGTCCTCCCTTTTGGCCTGTCCCTGTCTCCTCGCATCTTCACGAAGGTCGCAGAGGCAGCCCTTGCCCCGCTAAGGGAGGTGGGCATTCGCATTCTCAACTATCTCGACGACTGGCTAATCTTAGCTCACTCTCGGGACATGTTGTGCTCACACAGGGACTTGGTGCTCTCACACCTCAGCCGACTAGGGCTTCGGGTCAACTGGGAAAAGAGCAAGCTCCTCCTGGTTCAGAGCATCTCTTTTCTTGGTTTGGAGTTGGACTCAGTCTCTTTGACTGCGCGCCTCACGAACGAGCGCGCCCAGTCAGTGTTGGCCTGTTTGAAGTGTGGTGAGGTGTGGTCTCTGCGGTGTCTTCCCCTTGGGAGGGACACCCCCCGACTAGACCTGGCAGCCCAGTCGGATAATCCCCCTTCTTTTTTAGGGAGTGGAAAAAAGAGAAGGGGAAAAGAGGCCATGACTGGGTTAAGCCTCTCTCTATCTCTTGGGTAGTCGACTTGTCCCCAAAGGGCAGTTCGACACTCATAACTATGTTGGGGGAGGTTATGTGTCAACCTGGTGTGCTGGCTATGAGGCACACAGTAGTCTGCCCACCACACACCGCCAGTTCACGTAACACAGTTCAGCCAATTGTGGCGTTTCGTATAGGGACCCCTAGTGTCACTACATCGACACAACGTCGAGTGAGTGACAGATAGGGAACGTCATGGTTACTTGTGTAACCTCCGTTCCCTGATGGAGGGAACGAGACGTTGTGTCCCTCCTGCCACAACGCTGAACTACCCGCTGAAATGGCCGGACCTTATATCGGCTCCTCAGCATAAAACCTGAATGAGTGGTTGCATACCAGCTCCTTTTATACCCATATGTCCAGGGGAGTGGCATGCAAATACCACTCGCCAATTTTCATTGGCCTTTTATCAAAGACCAGAGGTGTCTCGGGCTCCCAAGAGTGACCCCTAGTGTCACTACATTGACACAACGTCTCGTTCCCTCCATCAGGGAACGGAGGTTACACAAGTAACCATGACGTTTTTCAACATCGATTTTCAACTCTGTATGTGTGTGTCGTGTGCATGTAATTAGGCTATATGTGAATGTGTGTTTGTGAACATGATCACAAAGTATCATTTTAGTAACAGTAAATTATTTTGTAATAATAAGGGTGTGTGTGTGTGTGTGTGTGTGTGTGTGCATTAGTGTGAGTCATGTAAGTGGTTGGATGCTGTATGGTTTCTTTGAGCACAGCATTTGAAAGCTGTTTTCAATTAAGCAAATCATTCCTCTCTTGTAATATGTTAATGCAGTACTGAATTATCTGTGTAGTAAAAGTTAATTATCATATGTTTGTGACTCCTGTAAGATGATGTATTTAATGTTTATAACTGGGATTATTAAAATGTCCTGACTCCTGATTACACCAGACTTCATTCTCGAGACTACAGTTAATTATGTCTTTAAATCATAGGTTTTTTTTAGTTCCGAACTGTACAAGCTTTAAAATTAACCAACTATCATATCAAAGAATGTACAGTAATCCCTCCTTTTTGTTATCTAATAGGCCTGTTTCTGTAAAGCTGACACAGTGACTTATTTCAACTGTATTTTACTGTGAACTGCAAATATGGCTTCTTTGTAGAAAGTATAGTTTATTGCCAAAAGCCATTTAGAGAAATATTCAGACTGCTAAATTTAATCTTCCGAGGATCTGAAATGTTTCACGGCGAGAAGTAATCTGGTGGATAATTTTAGCTTCGCTTTCTAACTACTAACTTGCCTGTTGATTCTTTTTTGGTGGTGTTTAGCTGGAAGTATTAATTGCAGCTCTGTTTGTGCACACAAAGGTTGATTCTTGACCTGTGTGGGTTATCGTCTTCACATAGCCAGTTTCCCCCTTTCCAGCGAATCAATTGTCTATTAATGTCCTACCTCAGCCTTCAATTGTGAGAAAATGTATCCATTACAATATACCCAGTTTAATCACTTGACCTGTTGGTGCTGTCTCTCATAAGCAAAATGGAAAGGTTAGAAGACAAAGCGGCCATTCTAATATGACACATTTTTCCCTTGGCATACTTTAATTGTTATAAGATGCATGTCTCCAGAGCCTGTGTAGTTTTTGTTAGTACAAACTATGCAATTGCACTAATGCTTTTTGATGTGTGAAAAACACAACATAGTTGCTTCTTATATAATTTACAATATGGAAAACTCTTTGGCCCTCTCATTGTATTTTACTGTTATAGCAAATCCCCAATACTAAATAAATACATTTCCCTCATGTTGATGCAGCTGCACTGTTATTGTAAGAAGATTTGTTGCATGTAGTGTGCTGAAGATCACTGTATCAGTTGTACAACAGAATGTGGTTTGCAGTAGAGTATCAGATATTGCAGCCTGTTCTGTGAAACCGAATCCTCATACAGTGGAGACTTGTGCTTTAGGGAAACCAAAGCAGCTCCAGAGCTTTGTGTCATACAAATTGCTATGGTTTCATCCACTTGTGCATGTGTAGGCTTTTCAGTCTCTGTGCTCCAATCCAACACATGAATATTCCAGCAGCATGTTCCTTACATTTATTTATTTATTTATTATTTTTTTAAATATAAGTTCATTTGATTTAAATAGTTTCTTACTGAATCAAGCTGACAAATCAATGGGCTAGATAGATAAAGACAATTTCTATACCAGCTTCACTTGACAGATTCCATTAGAATTGTATTCAGAATTTTGTATACATCTAGCTAACAGGCCTGTATTACAACTGCATGCCTGACAACACTGATTAATGTTCAACTCTGAAGAAATGTAATTTTATTAACAATACAATTTTCCCTTGATAATGTGCCATGCTTGCCTTTTCTTATAAGGCAGCAGTTTGAGCAGCTTTATTACTTTGTTCGCAACCATTGCAGAATTGAACAAAGAAGTCTAAAGAAGTCCATTAGAGATCAGTACCTTCATCTTTATTTGTTACCAGGTCTAATTTTTGTCATATACAGACTGTTATACGGTATGTCATTTGCCGCTCCACTTTCTGTTTACAACCCCCACACGCCCTAAAAAGTGTGAATGTCTCAAATCACCTTTTCGCATCACGTAGAATGATGAAATGTTAACTTGTTGAAGAGGATCAATGAAAGCTTAAAATGATCTGTACGGAGGGATGCCAAAGTTCAAATTAATTTCAGTGGTGACGTTGTGATGCATGTACTCATAAAAATGTTTTATCAATTCTTAAATCTTGCATTTATGTACAGTACAATTATAAATATTATAAATAGCAAACAACTTGTGTATATGCATAAAAGACCTTGAGAATGATGTAACATGCATGCAACACTGTGTGTTCCCATTATAAGAAAGAACATAGATTTGGTTAGCATTAATTTTTATATTTGTTCATTTCAGAGTTCTTTGTTCTATTTTATCATGTAATATGGAATACCTATTATTGTGTCTAATTTTAGCCAGCTAACAAGGTTATTAATTTCCTGAAGGCACAGTATTTTTTTTTTCTTTTTTTTTTTTTTTTTTGTTACAGCTAGCATACGGTTATTGTAGTAGAATAAATAACATTAAGGTGTATGTATGTACCTACCTTTGTAATTTGTAATTTGATGTTCTGTGATGTTCAAAAGTATGTACAGGGAAATTAAATTTACTTGAATTATGTGATTGCAGCAAATACCTAATCAAGTATCGGATTTCTACTTGATGCATACCTCTAAAGTCTATTTCTAATTTCTCATCCCAAAATGTAATATTTATTGGCTAGTTTTATCCTGGTGCAAGTGTGCCACATGCAAGATGCTGTTCATCTTCTGTGGCTTGATCTGTCTAATGAATAAATGTATATTTTATGCAAATCAGTCCTGCACTGAAGATTGATGATCTCAGCATATTCAGAGTTGCTGCTGGAAACCAATCAGACAACACGCTTTTAATAAGACGTGCAGTGTTTTCCTTGAAGCTAAGTTAGGTGAAATACAGTTATATAGAACTGGCTTCAAGGGAAAGGATTTAGCATTTTATAAATGAGCAACAAACAGCTAAAAAATGTCTCATGAAGCCTTTTAGGTGCAGATTTCCATGAGGGAAGCCCCTGAAATTGATAAACAAGGATGCATTTTATTTCTTAGAGTTCTTCATGGCACACTCAGTAGAGAACTTGCAGTTATTTATTAAAATATAAGGTTATGTGATTGGTCATCATGAGATTAGAGAATAAACAAAAATGTAAACTTAACATTTTGATTCAAATAAGTGCTCAATATTATTAGACTTTGAGTCTACCAAAAAGCAAAAGTGCTATTTTATTAGATATTAAGCAAGTTTTATTCAAGTTTTACTTATTCATTGTTTTACAGCAGTTCAGTGAATTTAATTTGTATGTTTCTAGTGCTTCAAGATGGCCATTAAAAATGTGTATACTTTTGGGTTGCAGTAACCATAAATGCAATTAGCATACAACAGTGTGTCACGAGTTTTCTGAATATTTGATTAAATAATCACTGTACTTAAGTGGTTAGTAAATTGTTAGAACATCTCAGGCTGGTTTAAGCCACTTATAGTAATGATGTGCCTGTACATATAGTACACTGTAAATGTTTACCTGTAGATAAGTTATTAGGCAAAGTTCATAGTGATACATACACCCACAACAAATGTGCTGATTTCTATGATTTTATCTAGCAGGCTAAAACCATAAACCTGCTTGGTAAGTTTGAAAGATTCAAAAAGTTGCAAAAATGCACTTAATCTATGGTAGCAAAACACCTGCTATCGTTAGACCCTTAATGACTAAGTGACTTAAGCAAGCGTTTGTCTCCAAAGCTGACGATAAATGTTTGTTTGTGCACTTAAGATGTTGTGAAGATGTACTGTCAACCACACACCTTTACATATACATACAGTTCAATGCACATCATGCAGTGATGACTAACTGTGCTACAAAATCAATGCAAATCCAATTTTAGATTTTACTAGGAATTTCTTAGTATTTGGTATAGCTCTCTTTTTCTTTAATGACAGCATGCACTCAAACTGGCATGGACTCCACTAGTTTGTGCAAAACCTGATGATCCTTGTAATACAGCATGATTTGAAAATGTTCCAAAGAGCATATTGTGTGCTTCAGTGGAAGCAAGGAAATCTGAACTTTTGTACATAGTTAACATAGTCAGTGACACAAATTTGATTATTTGCGTAGTGACTGAGAAAAAGTGCAAAATCTTAAATACTATATATCTTTTTTTTTTTTTTTCTTTTTTTTTTAACAGCATTTCTTTGTTTAAAATGTTTCATTATCCTACATTTCTAGATCTTCATGTTTAAATTTTCAATGTTGACTCTTGGACCCCACTGTATGTATGCATGTGTGTTTATGTATTTGTTATTTTTGAATGGATTGACAACAAGGCTGGGATGGAGCCTTACCATCTCTTCAATGGGTTGAACAGTTGTTTAAAGTGTTTTTGGTCTTTTCCGCTGACGAAATATTGGACAAATATCTTTCCAAAAAAAAAATCAGTAGACAAAAAAACTCCAGACAACATGAGTTGTGGAAAATTAGATGTAATCTGCAAGCTTTTTGATAGCTTTATACTGTGCGTGCCACTGAAGAGATGGTGAGTCTTTCCCTCACAGCCTTGTTTTCATTCCTGTCAAAAATCAAATGGGGCTTTTCCACTGCAGGGTACGGCTCGACTCGACTCGACTCTGCTCGCTTTTTGGGGGTTTTCCACTGTGGATAGTACTTGGTACCTGGTACTTTTTTTAGTACCACCTCAGTTGAGGTTCCAAGCAAGCCGAGCGGATACTAAATGTGATGTCAAAACCCTGCAGATCACTGATTGGTCAGAGAGAATCGTCACTACAAGCGTCAATGGATTTGCGGCACGAGACATCAACCTGCTACTTTTAAAGTTAGCAACAGCGATAGCAGTATCATTTGTTCACGCGACTTTCGAATTGTATAAGAAATGGCTTTGTGCAAAACCACGCCGTGGTCAATAAACGAGGTGCAGACGTTCCTCTCGTTAGTAGCCAAGGAGTACGTTAGTAGCTCTATGGCAGTAGAGGCGGTGCAACTATGACGATCAGCCTATAATCCCACCCATGCTGAGGCTGCACTAAACTGCAGTGGAAAAGCAAGCTCAGAAAAGTAAAGCGAGCAGAGTCGACTCGAACTGTAACGTGCAGTGGAAAAGTGCCAAAAGATGGTGCTACTGTGAACAAGGTCTACAGTCAACTTCCCTCAAAGCCTCAAAGAGATTTTACCATATCCTGAAATTAACAAATTATGGCTAATTCAAAACCACATTGATCCTAACCTGGCCTCACACCATTCAGAATGTAATACTGTTGGTCAGCACACCCCCAGGTGCACTTGTAAATCATTGACAGAGAATGAACTCAATGAAATAGTGAACATGAAACCTTTATTTAGCTGGCTTAAATCTTTTGCAAAGGTCTCTCTGCTTAGCACCAACGATGTGCTATTACAGCGGATGAGCTGCTAATTGCGAGTTGAATTATTGCTATTGATCTCAGCTCAGCCAGAGCCAAACAAACAAAAGCTTGAAATGCTAAAGGAGAGGGAAGTCTAGGAAATATGAAAGGTGACATTTCTGTTCAAACACATATTTTCTACGATATTTGACAGACATATGGAGAAGCATCCAGCTCTCTATTGCTGTTTGCATCATTATAAGGCCATGGAGGCATGTTAGCTATGTCATGCAGTTTCATAAATTGCCACTGGTTTATACTGTCATGGTGGGAGCATGTTAAGTTATTTTTATGGCAATTAACACCTAGTCCTTGGTTTACAGTTTAAACTTGATGCTCCTATTTTTGATTTTATGTAGCACAAACATTTCTGTCTACAACTATCCTGAGAGGTTCTGTTAATGATTACTGAATACATAACATTCCACCCTAACACTATACTAATGTTTTCCAAATAATGTTTCCCACATAGTGACCTTAACTTTTGTGGCCTATGTGTTGAAATAATTAAAATATATTAAATTCAGCACATAATTTAGGGTTATGAACTTTAAGTTCACAACATGTATAATTAGATTTTCCCTTCTGTGAAGTAATACATTTTTCAGTTAGAGATATTGGCTTTGTTCAGACGTATATATATATATATATATATATATATATATATATCACTGATCCTCCACCAAATTTCACAGTGGGTGCGAGTCACTGTGGCTTGAAGGCCTCTCTAGGTCTCTGTCTAATGATTAGATGACCAGGTGGAGGATCGGTGATGATCTGGGGATGCTTCAGCAAGGCTGGAATAGGGCAGATTCGTCTTTGTGAAGGACGCATGAATCAAGCCATGTACAAGGTTATCCTGGAAGAAAACTTAATTTCTTCTGCTCTGACAATGTTCCTCAACTCTGAGGACAATGCTCCATGCCACACAACCAGGTCAATCAAGGTGTGGATGGAGGAACACCGGATCAAGACCCTGTCATGGCCAGCCCAATCTACAGACCTGAACCCCATTGAAAACCTCTGGAATGTGATCAAGAGGAAGATGGATGGCCTCAAGCCATCAAACAAATCTGAGCTACTTGAATTTTTGTGCCAGGAGTGGTATAATGTTACCCAACAGCAATGTGAAAGACTGGTAGATAGCATGCCAAAATGCATGAAAGCTGTGATTGAAAATCAGGATTATTCCACCAAATATTGGTTTCTGAACTCTTCCTAAGTTAAAACATTAGTATTGTGTTGTTTAAAAATGAAAATTAACTTGTTTTCTTTGCATTATTCAAGGTTTGAAAAGTGCATCTTTTTTGTTATTTTGACCAGTTGTCATTTTCTGCAAATAAATGCTCTAAACGACAATATTTTTATTTGGAATTTGGGAGAAATGTTGTCAGTACTTTATAGAATAAAACAAAAATGTTCATTTTATTCAAACACATACCTATAAATAGTAAATCCAGAGAAACTGATAATTTTGCAGTGGTCTCTTATTTTTTTCCAGAGCTGTGTATATGGGCTGGTAAGTACAGTACAGCACTGTGAGTGAGAGTGTTTCCCGCTAGGACAGTTTATTTGGAACAAGAGGGGCGAACGGTTACCGAATTTAATGCGGGAGGACAATACCGAACTGATGCGGTTTGATAGAAGTGGATCTGTGTGTGTGATGGTACGAGGAACTGGATGGTGGGAAAAAAAATAAAGTTCAGTGAAAAGTCAAAAGAAGATCGCAATGTATGTAATTGTAACTATATCAGATATTATTAATAAAACATGGGAACTCATTGCTTGTTCCCATATTTTGAATTTTGGGGATATTTCCAGAATAAAATTAAATGTACAGAAAATCACTGTATTACAGTCATGTATAGTGACAGGGCAGAAAGTCTATGAGAAGCTATAAGAGAGGACACCAGCGGCAGTTTATGCAAGCTGCTGTGCTCATGATGCTGTGCCCTGCGGGCTTCCGTCGTGCCGCGCACAGTGCGTATTAGTTTATAAACAGATTTAGCACTTAGAACTTTCTTCTTCCCAGAAATTCAGAAATGTTATGTATTTTTTTGTACTTTGTAACTGTGGTGAAAAATAATTGTAGCGAAGTTGAAAACTTCATTTTTAATCAACTCAAGTAAAAGGAAAAGTACTATTATTTATTTATACTTAAGTTGAAAAATGTGAAACATTTACTCAAGTACTGCAACGAGAGTAGTTGTAATTCGTTACTTTCCACCTCTGGTATACAGTATGCTACACAGTATTCAGTACACAGTAAGCTAGTATTCCACTCCAATAATAGCAATAGAATGTAGATGTGAAATTACAAAAGGCAAAGGTTGCAATCTCAATGCACACCTACAGTACCTAATACTTATTTGCAGGGCTAAAGGAGCACAGCAACGTGTAATGCAAGTAAGGGCAAAACAGTGCATTCTGGAATTTCATTTTACAAGCTAAAGGACATTTGTAGAGGGTTAAAAGTCCAACCTTTTGCTATAGGGCATCCAATTAGACCTTTGCCAAGATCTACATCTTCTTTAGCCTAATGAACATTTAGCCTTTATGCTTTACACATTTTTACAAATCATATTTATAATTTTTTTGTTTGTTTGTATACACGGGGTGCCCAGTTGAACTTGGGAACACCTGGGGGTGAAGCATCCCCTAATGAAGACCTATCATACTAGTTTTTATTAATGAGATGATCAAAGCTGACATTGCTTATTGCATTCCCACTGTCCATGTTTCTCATATTAGAATAAAATGTAATAATTTAATGGTTTGTGAAGAAAGCAAAGGGATGAAAAATAGATATGTTTGTTGCTAATAGCCAGGGGCAAAATATTTTATTCTGGGATTGTTGATTTTTTCCTCTCTTTTACAACAAAAGCTCATAATTAATGGCATCACGGACAAATTAGGTCACATTCTTTTTAATGTGTATACTTATTAGGTAGCTCTGAGATGTACTTGTAGGATTATGAAAAAAAAAAAAAAAAAAAAATCAGGAGCTCGTCAATCTAGCTGACAGATAGCACACTAATTTCTGAATTCATCTCAAGCTCTGTTTACAAAAGAGACTACTGCTTGTCATAACCTCTGTGCAATTTCATGACAAGGTTAGCTTATTATGCACTGTTTGTTGTGAACAGCATGTGTACCTCACTAAGATAATATCAAACACCTGCCTTGAGAGAGGTCGTTTGACCTTTGGCAAATTGTGCTATACAGCACTTACGATCTCTCAATGATACAGAATGAGTTAATGAGGATGTGGGCTCACGGTTTCTACACCTCATTCCCTCTTCCACTCCTCTATTACCTTTCTCTTTTCTTTTTCTTTTTCTTTTTTTTTTTTTTTTTGTCCTCTCAAGCTGAGACAAATCCCCATGCCTTGCCTGCTGCTTTTTATTAAATTCTCCTCAATAAAAAAAGCTCAGACAGGATTTATTAGGTACTCAGCTCAGACGTTTAGTATTTCCCCCCAGTTATTAAGTGAAAATCAATAGAAAGCAAAGAAAATGGAAGTCATACAAGTGTTGTCGCCCTGATATTATGTCGGCTGTCGCTTTAGATTCATGACAGGGCCTCAGAGCGCTTGTGAGGTGGACTTTCTGCTTACATTGCAAGACCTAAAGTGGAGGTTATTCATTAGAGTAAGCCAGCGGTCAGATACATTTCCAAGCCATTTCACTCATCTATCTTTGAGAGGCCAGTATGGAGTGGGGAAGGATGCTGATATACCCTGATAGAGATGTCAGGCTTTATGCACCAATCCTCCGATTTATCGTTATTTTGTACCCAAGACCTCTTTAACAGCCCTGGAGCTCCTAATACGAAGCATAAACTTTTGACATTTAGCTGGATGTTTTCACTGTACATATCACAATCAGAATGTAATAATTTGCTTTTTAGACCCTTTATAAAAAGGAACACAATTGGGTAAATATGTTATTGTGCAATAGTAAATTTCCCCTTCTTACAAACTGCACTGTATATTTAGGCTTGAGACAAATACACTACGCTGTGTATGTGTAAATAAATGCAAAACAGCTTCATAAGAAATGTACTTAACAAAAACCAACATGATTTTTGGACTGGATATTATGGCTTAAAATGGCTATCCAGTTTGTCAGTCATTTATTTACACATTAGAAGAAGCAAGAACGGCTCCTCCTTTCAAGTAGCATTCTGTGCCAATGAAATTTATCACATGGAGACAAATCCTTCGTCTCTGTATGTTAGCCCCTTAGACAAAGTGAGCATAGTTAATATACATTACATTCAAGAGAGGGGAGAAAAGCTGTGAAATAAAGAACTTAAGCGCCACACTAATTTAATTACTTTTAAGACCTCCATGACAGTAATGTAAATATTCTAACGCCTGGATCTGAGACACTCGGGGTAATTACTTAAAGCTTTCCCTCAGATCTCTCCCGACTTTTTTATTATCCAAAAGCTTTTTAACATTAGCACTGTCTTCCTGACAAATTAAATGAAATTTCATTACTCCAGCCATCCTAATGGCATGAAACTGTCTGCTGTGGTGTGGTGGGCCTCCTTGCCGACTGCCCGAGCAGATTAATCAAATAGTCAGCTTCAGAGTCAAACTGAAGAGAGCATCGATCCGGCAGTCTGGGTGCCTTGAAGGATTCAAGGCAAAGGAAGATTTGAACTTAAAGTGAGAGACACCCACCAACTATTGATCTTCATATGTTCATACACGGAGACAATTTGGGACAATTATATAGTGTTAGATTGAATCCCAGAATCTGGAGCTGGGCATTAAGATTCAAAGTAGGCCAATTATACAGAGAATATGACATTTCAGAGACAGCATAATGTGGTGTGGCATTGCACACCTGCATGTTAAGAAAAAAAAAAAAAAGGCTTATGTGAGCAGATCAAACCACTCCTCATTTTCTAATGGCTTCATCTATTGTACAGTCATGACACTGAGCTGCCAAAATATTATTTTATAACCGATATGCCATTTACAATAGTGATTATACTCATATCTCTAATGATATAGATATAAAGGGTCTAATTGAACACACATTAGGGGGAAGGTGAACTTATCTTGGATGGAACTGTGTTTTTACATTAGTTGAAGATGTTTAACACCTTAAGGTTTTGTGGAGGTTAAGCTGCCTGGCCTTTGATCTCTCTAGGGTAAGGTCCTGCCAAAGGGCCTCTCCCCCATCGTTTGGCCCTTCTGGGACTTTCAATCCAATTGCTGGCCCAGAATGGATGCAGATCTCAAGGTTACACCTGAGTGTTCAAGGGCAGGTCCAAGTTTAATCGGCTCTTAGATCATAGATTAATCTTATTTGCTATCTATTAGGCTTGATTCTGCCTTCGCTCTCTCCCCCTCCTAAAGCCAGGATTACGGTGATAGTTTAAGATAATGGATTCTTATGGAAGGGGAGGTCAAGAAGTCTTCGTGTTTCAGAAGCAACAGATAATATGATTAATCTAAAAGCCTCTTTCAAAGGGGGTCCCACCTTCACACGTCTAATTGCCAAAGAGGGATGGGGGAGAGAATAAATCTGCAATGTTGCCTGCAAATGCACCGGATGAGACGTTTTAAATTCAACTAGAGTGTTTCATTAATTAGGGCTTTATTGTGTAACTCATGTGTGGGTGATGACAAAGACTTTTTTTGTGTGTGTGTGTTCTTCATCCACTTATTTTCCAATATGGATTATCAATGGAGACAGATTTTTCTGTACAAAAATAACCAACCTATTCAGAGTCCTAGATGGGTTGTGGGTAATTTTCATTCAACCTCCTGCGAAACGAAAATGTTATGACCTGTTTGTGTTTTACAAAGAATACAGGACTATGTGTAGATGAGTATTGACATTTTTAAGGTATTTTACCTGGATGCTATTGACATTTTCTTAATGCAACAAAACGATACCAGACATGCTTTGATGGAGAGCTTTCATTACTATATTTACGCTGGTCTCAAAATTCACTATTAACATTTATCCAATACACGGCTTAGGGAAAAACAATGCGTAATCATTGAGATATATTTAAAGGTTATGTCAAGTTGCATGGATTCCTTTAGCTACAGCTTAACTCCAGGGGGAGAAATCATGCTCTGTCTGTGATTTCTATAGGTAGCCACTAGCCAAACTGATAAAAGATAAATAGTGATAAAAATATCCTAATGTGACAGCCCAGCAGATAACCTCAGGAGACACATTGGTTATCAGAGCCAGTCATCAGCAAGTGAATATTTATCACAAAGAACAGACTCATTGCGGCATTACCGCCTGCATGTTTACTAGCTAATACAAGTGAGAGACATGTAATCTTTTCAGGATAGAACAATTCCTGTTTCAATCTTACAAAAATACAGGGGCCAAATACATGTGAGCACAATACACACAAACAGGAATCCACAAATACCCCATATTTAATGCACTGTATTCTGCTGTCTCTTTGGATTGTCTTTTCATTTTGGGAATGCAAATTACAGTATTTGTATGAATGCTGTATCATAGGGCACATTGGCTGACTACAAAGCCTGCTAGATCATCATGCATTATTGTTTTTCAAACAATAAATTCTCACTTATTTTAAGGAAGGTAATGTATATTAATGTGATTTTTTAAAGGCTGTATATGACTGATGTTTTGAAAGAAACTTTTTTTTTATTTATTTTTTTTATCTGAAGGTCACATATTAATAAAACATATATGTAATCTATTATTACTGTAAAGTATCAGGAAATACCCCAAAACATATTCTAAAAATATCATTACCATAAAGTGGAAATGATATATGGCATATTATGTTCCTGCCTTATTTAACTTTGCTCACACCATTTTAGAGAGGAGTAAACAATCACAATAAATACTTCTTTTTTTCTTCTTTGTCAAATCTGGGCACAGCTTAATCATAAACTGACAAATCCAGGAAAGTGAAAAGGTTTCGGAGTGTGCCCTCATAGGCAGGAGAGCTCTTTCTTGTCAAACATAAACCAAATTAATGTTAGACCTTGTGGTGCCTTTAATATGAGGGGTTTATATAGTCATAAGATGGGAGGGAAATAGCATGGGGGGACCATCACTCAAAGATTTACCATAGGTTAAATGACAGGGCTTTTTCAAACCACTGCTGACATGCTATCCATAACACATGACATGCAGTAAGTGGAATAGCACTGTAGACTATTATGTGATACCACCAAGATAAAAAAAAAAAAAAAAAAAAAACTTCATTAGATTACCCTTTGTCTAGGAGTCAAGTCATCAGGTGCATACCAGACCGCACACTTCTGCACTTCTGCACTATTCTACATCATTTTGTAGTGTAAGTAGGGCGAGTAGTATGTTAACACCAGTGGCAGACTGGCCATTGGGAGAATGGTGGGCCGGCCGTGAAATTTGGCTGCATGGGCTGCTGCGTTATGCAGAACGTGCCACAAAACGGCGCCGCAGTATGCGGAAGGGGGCAGCGATATGCAGAAAATGACAGAAAACTGATCCGGATTGTATCAGATGACAGAGCAGAGCACTCATCCACTGTGAAGCACTCAGCACATGTAAACTACATATTTATATAATTAAATCACAGCATTTGCACTTTAATCTCAACTCATACTTTATTTATATAGCATTAAAACAACAGATTTGACCAAAGTGCTTCACAGTAATAACATTTTAAACATAACATTTCAAAATTACCACATACACAAACTAAAATACAAACACTCCAAAACAGTGTCATTTAATTTGTCAGACTCAAAGGCCAGTGTAAAGAGATGAGACTTCAGATGTGACTTAAAAGTCTTCAATGATCACACTGAGCCAAGACGCGAACTGTTTTTCCGGAAACTTCTGGCAAAAAACACAAGTCATAATAAAAGCACAATTCAAAATAAAAGCTAGATGCCTGAAATTGAAGAAATTGTGACAGAAATGTATAACAACTGTATAGTAAAATGTAATATTCACTGTAATAATAATAATAATCATCATCATCATCATCAAGCAATATATCACAAGCAAGACTGCTATTGAATAAAAGTTTAAAAAAAAATACAAAAAAATGCAATAACATGTTGAAAAGTTCCATTTTCACTTGAAAAAAGTTTTAAGAATTAATTGATTAGACACCATTTTGATGATGAAATTAAATTCATTTTTAAAACATGGAGTTCTGGAAAATAATAATAATTATTAAACTATAATTATTAAAATTATTATAAAATTATTAATAATAACTAAACTGGGCTGCGTTTCCTGATAACGATTGATCTTTGCGGTTAAGAGTGTTTTCTATGAGTGATTTTACGAACGTTCGTTATTTTTAAAGTGCTTTTCCCAAAACTGCACTTAACATGAACGTGCGAAGACACGCTTTACGCTGTCCATAAACATGCTGAAATGTGACCTATAGTGCGGCTCGTCATTGCAACTTCATTATATTTGTGCATAACTTTAAAAAACGTTTGTAATTTACCTCGCTGGAAATATTTAAAAATGTTTTCTTAAATGTACAACTTATTTCATCACATAATTTTTTTTTTTTTTACACATAATCACTGCTTCGTTCATCAGATGTGAATTTTAATACTTCGTTTTCAAAATTTGCTCTGTGGGTTGAGATTAAAGCTTCCAGAATCAGTGAAGACAGCAGATACTCTGTGTATGGTCCTGCTAATTATAGCAAGCATTAATTGAATATAATGAGGTTCACCATGTTATTGCAGAGTGCAAAATAAAGAGACGCGTGGAAGGTGTGCTTTAAGGACAGTCAAAGGGAGAACTGCTCTTTACTCCCAAAAGTGATAACTGTAACAGCAATGCTACACAACATGTGCATTACTACACAATGCGTGGTGCGGGCGAGAGTGCCCTTAGGTGTCAGAGAGAAAGAGGAGACGAGGATGAGGAGCCAATATACTATACGGACGATTTTCATGCACTGCAGCAAGTTACTGACTTTTTTCCTTCTCTCTCTGATTGTAATTTTTACAGTTCTCTGCAACAATCATCCCACCACTTTGTTGTTACCAACTAGTCCACAAATAACTTTTATTTGTTAAATTATTAATTTATCTGTTCATTAATATTTACTAACCATTTTATGGATTCATTATTATTATTATTATTATTATTATTATTATTAGCCTTGTCGGTTAAAATAAAACATAAAACGTATGTTTTATACTGATGTTAAATGAGCATAAAGTGTAGCTATAGGCATTTAAATTGTTTTAGGTGTAATTTCACGTTTGTCCTGCAGGTGTCTGCATAAGTCTGTGTCCTCACGATGTTCTTAGTGGTGTACGAGTACTCCAGAGTACTCGTTAATCTACATTTTCAAGTACTACTTAAGTTACAATGCTTTTGGGAAACGGGCCACAAAACTAAGATGAATCATAAAATGGATTATATGATCTACTTAGGCTTACGATGATTTGGGAAACGAGGACCTGGTGTGTTCAGTAGCACATTATCATATTAGCATATTTTTGTTGTGGTATCGAGAACCATGAAATTTCACTAGTATCATTACCGACTACTGAAATTATGATACCGTAACAACACTAGTAACCAGGTAATGCACTTCTTCAACTGTCAAAACGGAGTGTGGAATGTTGGACACTTCATGCACTCAGCGCCCGCAGCTTGCTGTACATAGCAGAAGAGGTGGACTTACCTGGCTACTATGCTGGAGTTACAAAACTGGTCTGATCTCATGAATGTACGTGACCATTACAACATTTTTGCAATCCAAAATGTACTTGCTGTATTACACGTTTGGCTGCAGTTTTCCAGTGAAATGTCCAGCTGGGGGCACCGAAAGTGAGTGAAATGGTGTCGTATTCAGACAAGGTTTTAAGTTGAATTTTAAATGGATGTTTTAATGATTAAAACGTACCTCCCTAACCTAAAACTTTAACCTAAAACTAAGCAATAGTGTTTTAAAAGATAAATGAGATGTTAAAAAAGACGTCCTTACCCAACCAACGCCTAAACCTAACCGATAGTGTTTTAAAATGCAGAAGCGAAATGAAAAACACGTTTTCTGAAGCAACCATGTAATTTCATGTCACTTCTATGATTCTAACATGTCACGTGTCAGCTTGTGTTCTTGACTGGTCTTGAACCGCAGTCCTCCAAGTCCAAAGTCCAACACTATGAGGAGAGCTAATGTGCAAGCTAATCAGTTTAGAATAAGTGTATACATGTAGGTGGGACTGTAATACAAGCATTAAAATTTATCATTTTTAAAAGATGTATTAGAGTTAAAGTGTGTTGATATCATAACATAGCAGGGTCTGAGTAATAGGGAGAGAAATAAGTATTTACAAAGTCATAATTAGCCACTGAAGTCATGATTTGAGTGAAAGGGAATAAAACATACAGTTGTTGTAGTGCCTCTAGTGTTCATTTCACCAGGAAATTGTACCTGGACACATTTATAACAAGTTTTGCAAAAATGTCAATAGAATCACTTTTTCACTATGAGGCCAGGTTGCAGAAAACAATTATAAATAATGGAGAATGTAGCAACTAATGAAACTTCAGTGAATACAGCACCTTACAAATGTAAGTTGAATATCTAGCATCATCCCATGTTGTGTGAATATGTTATTAAGAAGTTAATTCTTCCATTTGTAATGATACAACACTTTGAAAATTCACTATATGGCTGAGTGCATAGTGTACTTTGTAAGTGTAAGTGTATTTTGTAAGTGCATGGTGTTTTTTACTGCTGTTTTATTCACTAAAGAAAAAATTCACTAAAAAAAATTGTGCCTTCAAATAGCATTGTTTATTTGCACACATGTCTGCATTGTTTTAGCTCAGGATTCACTAAAGGAATCATGCAAATCAGGTGCAAACATGCCCCAAAAAATCTAAATCTATCTTGTGGGTCGCTCTTACTTGGTTGTGGAGGATGCAGCAGACTACCATGATTTGGTATACTTTACTGTGTAAAGCTTCACTATGCCACTGTGATCCAGGCACTTGAACTGGCTCTTTAAAATGCATCAACTGCATTGCTCGTCTGTATATACTGTATGCCTGATTATACAATCGTCTCCATCATTTACTTTTAATTTGATGAATAACTAATTTCATGATCAGTAGAAAATGTACACAAATATCTCTAAAGAAAATTCTGGTAATAAGGTAAGACCTTATTCATGCTAGCGCCATCTTTGATTTTTAATGGAAATTACAACAAGGATGTGAAAGATAGACTTACCATCTCTTCAATGTCACGAACGGTATAAAGCTGTATAAAGCTCCTAGATCACATCTGAATTTCCATAACTCATGTTGTCTGGAGTTCTTTGTATACTGAATGTTCTTGGACAGATATTTTATCAATGTTTTGTCCACGGAACAATCCATCCCTCACAGCCTCGTTGTCATTCCCATTCCCATTAAAAATCAAAGATGGCACTAGCATGAATAAGGTCTAAGAATAGTGCAACTTTAATTGCGGCAGGCGAATAGCACTGACTTTTGTGAACATTTCTGTTTAACCAAAACTAATTATGTCATAATTTCCTCACTCTCATGTTGTTCCATACCCATTTGACTTTCTTCTGCGGAACACAAAAGGAAAGAATGTCCTGTTGGCTTAATTTAATACAATGGATATAGATAGCAACTGTAATACTTAATAAATAATAATCAGGGTTAGGAGGGTTACTTTTGAAATGTATTCCACTACAGATTACAGAATACATGCTGTAAAATGTAATTTGTAACATATTTCGTTAGATTACTCAAGGTCAGTAACGTATTCTAAATACTTTGGATTACGTCTTCAGCACTGGTAGATTTTTTCATTTGTTTTGACTATAAAAACTCTCAAGAATATGATTTTTGCCCTAATATCAAAGGTCTTACTAGAAAAAAGAAATTATGATCCAGTGTGAATTTTCTTGATAAAAAAATATGATCATGCCTGGTAACATGTACATGTAAAATGGCTAGAAATAGCATTTTAGCTTAGTGTAAAGCTGACAATTTACACAAGGTTTATTTCTATTTCTTCTGCTCCAAACTTACTTCAAACTTACTTCTCTGTCTGCTCGTATGAATGTAGCACATCATAAGAAAGTGTTTCACCACTGTTCAAATGCACATTGGATTGCATCATTTATATGTATAAATGTTTTCCATCTGAAAGGACTAAATATTAAATGAAACAAATGACAATAAAATGCAAAGTAATCTCTTCAGTAACCAAATTACTTTTTGAATGTAAATGTATTCTAAATACCAATGATTTAATTTGTAACTGTAGTGGAATACAGTTACATATATTTTGTATTTTAAATACGTATTCTTGTTACTTGTATTCCATTACTCCTCAACCCTGATAATAATTATTCACTCTCCAATAGAATCAAGTCATTTATCACCTCCTGTAAACAGAGCACAGGTAAAATATGGTGACACGTCAATAATATCAAACCTCATTGGTTTTTGAGTCATGATGTCATGACGTTTGGTCATGAGACCCGTCAATGAACCAATGATGTGTGATGGACTCTTTTTTGGACTCAAGATGGCACCAAGTATGGCTGCTGCATTGCGAGCTCTGACACAACATTGTATTGTTTTGTTTGTTTTGTTTATTATTCTTATGTTTCTTGTCTTGGATGTTGTCTGCCTTATTGTCTACGACAGACAAACACTTTTGGACATTGGTTCTGCAATTACACACCATAAACCGGACTTCAGATTCCTCAATGCTGACCCGCTGTTTACAAATACACCAGCGAAGCCCTTTGTCTGGGCAGCCCGGCTGCGGAAATGCAAAAGGAAAAGGGGAAACAGAGCTGGCGTTCTCATCAGAGTAAGACGTCGTGCAAATCGACCCCCGCTACCCAGTATTCTACAGGCAAATGTTCAGTCTCTGGACAACAAGCTGAGAGCGTGGATCTCTTTCCAACGAGAGACGAGGGACTGCTGCATTATCTGCCTAACAGAAACTTGGATGTCTGCGGAGATTCCAGACTCAGCCATCGAACCCACGGGGTTCTCCGTGCACCGAGCGGACAGAGCAAATTTTTTACCTCTCAGGTAAAAGCAGAGATGGTGGTGTATGTTTTATGATCAACAATTCCTGGTGTGATCAGAGGAACTTACATTCTATCAAGTCTTTCTGCTCACCTGATCTGGAATTTCTCATGCTTCTGTGTTGACCATTCTGGCTACCGAGGGAATTCACAGCGGTCATTATCACTGCTGTGTACATCCCACCACAAGCCGACACAGACCGGGCACTCAAGGAACTGTACGGGATTATAAGCAAGCAGGAAACCGCGCACCCTGAGGCAGCGTTCATTGTGACCGGGGACTTTAATAATCCAGTTTTAAATCAGTCCACCAAAAAAATACCACCAACACAATCATTTTAACACACGAGGGGATCGGGTTTTGGACCATTGCTACTCTCCCTTCCGGGATGACTACAAATCCCTCCCCCGCCCACCATTTGGCAAATTGGACCACTCTTCCATTCTGCTTCTGCCCGCTTACAGGCAGAAACTGAAACAGGAAGCACCCACCCTCAAAACGATCCAGTGCTGGTCGGACCAATCAGACTCTACGCTACAAGATTGTTTTGATTACACAGACTGGGAGATGTTCCAGTCCACCTCTGATGACGACATCGAGCTTTACGATGATAGCGTAACGTGTTTCATCAGAAAGTGCGTACAGGACATCGTTCCGACCAAAACAATACGGATCTATCCGAACCAGAAACCTTGGATTAATAGCGATGTTCACACGGCACTTAATGTGCGGACCTCCGCTTTTAATTCTGGGAACACGGAGGAGCGTAAACAAGCCAGTTATGCCCTCCGAAGAACTATCAGAGCAGCAAAACGTCAGTACAGGGACAAGATTGAAGGACAGTTCAACACCACCAACTCTAGAAGCATGTGGCAGGGAATTAACATCATCACAGACTTTAAAGGGAATAAAAAATCTGCTGTGAACACTGCTGCCTCTCTCCCGGATGAGCTAAATACATTCTATGCTCGTTTCGAGGGAAATAACACAGCCCTCGTGGAGAGAGCTCTTGCGGCCGAAGCTACAGAGGTTAGTTCACTCTCGGTCTCTGTAGCGGATGTAACCCGATCCTTCTGACGTGTAAATATCCGCAAAGCTGCGGGTCCAGACGGCATTCCGGGCCGCGTCATCAGAGCATGCACGAACCAACTGGCTGGTGTTTTTACGGACATTTTCAACCTTTCCCTCTCTTTGTCTGTAGTCCCCACATGCTTTAAAACGTCCACCATTGTGCCTGTTCCAAAGCAATCCAAAATCACTTGCTTAAATGACTGTTGCGCTGACCCCCATCATCAGCAAATGCTTTGAGAGACTAATCAGTGATTACATCTGCTCTGTGCTGCCTCCATCACTAGACCCATTGCAGTTTGCTTACCACAACAACCGCTCCACTGATGATGCCATTGCATCTACCATACACACTGCTCTCTCCCACCTGGAAAAAAAGAACACATATTTGAGAATGCTGTTTGTAGACTACAGCTCAGCATTCAACACCATAGTGCCCTCCAATCTTGTTAAGAAACTCCGGGCTCTGGGCTTAAACAGCTCGCTGTGCAGCTGGATCCTGGACTTCCTGTCAAGCAGACACCAGGTGGTTAGAATGGGCAGCAACATCTCCTCATCACTGACCCTCAACACTGGAGCCCACTCCTGTATTCCCTGTACACACATGACTGTGTGGCAACACACAGCTCCAATGCCATCATTGAGTTTGCTGATGATACGACGGTGGTAGGTCTGATCACTGACAATGATGAAACAGCCTACAGAGAGGAGGTGCACACTCTGACACACTGGTTTCAGAAGCACAACCTCTCCCTCAGTGTCAGTAAGACAAAGGAGCTTGTGGTGAACTTCAGGGGAAGAGATGGAGAACACAGTCCCATCACCATCAATGGAGCGTCCAGTGGAGAGAGTCAGCAGCTTCAAGTTCCTGGGTGTCCACATCACTGAGGAACTCACATGGTCCATCCACACTGAAGCCGTTGTGAAGAAGGCTCATCAGCGCCTCTTCTTCCTGAGACGGCTGAGGAAGTTTGGAATGAACCGCCACATCCTCACACGGTTCTACACCTGCACTGTAGAGAGCATCCTGACTGGCAGCATCTCCGCCTGGTACGGCAATAGCACTGCCCACAACTGCAAAGCCCTGCAAAGGGTGGTGCGAACTGCCAAACACATCATCGGAGGTGAGCTTCCCTCCCTCCAGGACATATATACCAAACGGTGTGTGAAAAAAGCTCGGAGGATCATCAAAGACTCCAGCCACCCGAGCCATGGGCTGTTCTCACTGCTACCATCAGGCAGGCAGTATCGCAGCATCAGGACCCGCACCAGCCGACTACATGACAGCTTCTTCCCCCAAGCAATCAGACTTTTGAACTCTTGATCTCTCACGATCAATATACATCAGCACTGCACTTTATTACTCTTATATCTCACACCGGACTGTCATAAATTTTGTTATTATAGATTATATTCTCTCTTAACAACACACTGGCAACTTACTATCAACCGACAGCCTGAATGTCAATACAGTACAATACAACCTACTGTACATTTTATATATACTATATATACTTTTTATTGTATAATGTGTATTCTATATTGTGTGTATTGTGTACTGTACATTGAATGTTATTATTTGTATATTGTGTTATGTGTAATTATGTGTATATTAGATTTTAAATTGTGTTGTGTTAATCTGATGTTTATTGTAAATTGGTATATGTCTCATCACTGTCACGACAACTATGTTGCTCGGAACTGCACCCAAGAATTTCATACACTATTGCACTTGTGTATATGGTTGTGTGACAATAAAAGTGATTTGATTTGATTTGATGACATCGACGTAGCTGTCATATTTGATTTCCACGCTGTTTACGGACAATTATTTGTTTTGAGAATAATGACTTTAATTAGCATCTGTTCATCATAAAAAAAAGTGTACGTATGCTTTCAGATGACTTGGACACAAGAGTCATATGGACTACTTTTATGATACTTTTAAATGCTATATTAAGTATTAAAAAGAGTCTCTATGTCCTGCCATTATATGGAATTCAGCCAATGGGGAATTAATTAAATGATTTCCTTTTGTTTTCAGAAAAAACATAGAAAGTCATACCTGTTTGGAATGACATGATGGGGATTAGATAATGAAGACTTACAATGATTTGGTGAACTACTTGAACTACTTTAAAGCCAGGGACCAATAGCTTTTTTCCTTCACAAAAGGCGGTTTTGCCCTCTACTTCCACGAATCGCACTACAGAGCAGAAGAAATACCTGCAACAATACAGCTTGCACATAAACAAGAGACAGAATGGAAATATATCAAAACCACAGGGGCTTGCCCTTGAGGTTTCCTGTGAGGTTGACTTTTGTGAATGGACATCCATGACCAATTTAGAAGGAAAGTTTTTGCAAACCCAGCATTTTATTTATTTTTTTTTTACTCCAAGTCAAGGCAAATACAATGCTTTTGATATTGCATATCAGATGATGAAACGTGTGAGGCATGTCCAGACATTCAATTTCAAAGCATTGTATACTTCAAGCCACTCGACAAATTCTATTACATTAAGCCCTCATCAGGCCATCATGCTGCACTGGATGACATCTTCACTATGATCCATGGTCGCAATATGGAGAGGTAACCTTGGCCCACCAGGCTATTCTTTGATGTTAGTGCTTTATAATAATTTGTGCCATCGTTTATGCTTTAAGTTCAACAGTTCAAACCTCTGCAAAAAGAGCATGATTTGGTAAAATATGTTAGCTTAAAAACATATTTTAACCCTGAGAATATGTACACAATTACTGCAGATTTTTTAAGAGATATATTTATCCTTGGGGATGCCCATTTGTATCAATAAAGAAGTCATGTACTAAGCACAATGTTTTACTATTAATTCATCTAAAATGGCCAAATGGTAAAATGCATATATTTCTGCAATGTGTAATCATAAGCTTCCTTTCAGTGGGCTATGGGAATAAAACCATGATTGAGACCACATTTAAGAAGACAGACTGTGATACTGTGATGTAAATAAGTCTTATATAATTTCCAGTCTTTCCTCATAGCAGTATCTGAAATATCTCTTTTACTCATTGATAATTGATAGATGCATCAGCTATCATAGTCAATTGATTTACAAGGGATGGTTTGGAATTGAATAGCTCTAAGTTATTAGATTTAGCAGCAACCTCACCGCTTGTTAGCATATTCATTTACCTATGGGAGTCCCATTAGGTTTTGTTAATACATACTGCTTTAGTCATCCCAGCTCCCCACAAATTGCATTAATGTTACTGTGTTATGTAGCCACAGAGCACAATAATTTGATTGAGTGCCTATGTTTGATATAATTAGATTATTACCCAAGAGAGGGGTAATTTTCATGCTCTGTCACAACCAGATCACTGTAAAATAAAGCCATATATTACTGTCTTAGCCTTTTAGTGCCGCAATGGTGACACAGTAGTGTTATTTAGAGTTGACTGTATTTCTTTATCTCCTTGTTAACACATTATAAGATGTGAAAGGATAAAAAATGGAAAAGAAACACAATATGGCCCCTCTTTCTCACTGTCACTACAGAGGAGAATGACTGTTGAAAGCTAAATATGTGATGTGTAATTCAAATTTGCTCCAAAAAAAAAAAAAAAAAAAAAGGAAAAATCAATTAAGTATATATGATTGTCAGGTGAGCTCTTATCATCAACAGTTAACTGCATTGTTAAGAAAAGGGACACAACCCTTGCAAAGGTAAAACTAGGCCTCATTTCCATCAGCACCTGACACTGTCACACTGCTTCTCTCATTAAAACCTGTCAGTCATCCCCCCCACACACAGCCGAGCACCACCAATGTAATTTATCAATGTCAAAACTGTCACCTGCTAATGTGAAATAAAGTTTCACACATGAGGAAAATGGACAATTACTAGATGCACACTTTGGATGCAAAACAATAGGAGAGTCAGCTAATGCGTGATAATATGTACATTGTTGGCGTCACTGTAAGAAAGACAATTCTTCTTCACTATATATATATATATATATATATATATATATATATATATATATATATATATATATATATATATATACAGGGTTGGGAGGGTTACTTTTGAAATGTATTCCACTACAGATTACAGAATACATGCTGTAAAATTTAATTTGTAATGTATTCTGTTAGATTACTCAAGGTCAGTAACGTATTCTAAATACTTTGGATTACTTCTTCGGCACTGGTAGATTTTTTTCACTTGTTTTGACTTTAAAAACTCAAAATACTTTTAAAGACAAAATACACGTTAAAATACAGTCTCTGAAAAACCTAAATATCTTATGCAGTGTTGTTTCTAAAACAAGATAAATCAAACTGATCTTGTTTTAAGGATTTTTAGATATTTTTACAGGAAAACAGTACAAAAATTATTATCAAAAATACGATTTTTGCCCTAATATCAAAGGTCTTACTAGAAAAAAAGAAATTATGATCTAACGTGAATTTTTTTGATAAAAAATATGATCGTGCCTGGTAACGTGTGCATGTAAAATGGATAGAAATAGCATTTTAGCTTAGCATAAAGCTGACAATTCACACAAGGTTTATTTCTATTTCTTCTGCTCCAAACTTACTTCAAATTTACTTCTCTGTCTGCTCGTATGAATGTAACACATCATAAGAAAGTGTTTCACCACTGTTCAAATGCACTTTGGATTGCATCATTTATATGTATAAATGTTTTCCATCTGAAAGGACTAAATATTAAATGAAAAAACAAAATGACAATAAAATGCAAGGTAATCTCTTCAGTAATATACTTATAAAAATACTTTTTGAATGTAACTGTATTCTAATTACCAATGATTTAAATTGTAACTGTAGTGGAATACAGTTACTAATATTTTGTATTTTAAATACGTATTCCCGTTACATGTATTCTGTTACTCCCCAACCCTATATATATATATATATATATATATATATATATATATAGTTATTGCTTATCCTATTATATATTATATTGTTTTGTATCCTAAGTGCGCATCTAGTTAATGTGGATATATACTGTATGTTATTCTGGATACATGCATGCACATATACAGTATTTTCAGAAAATGTGATACAGCATACCACATACAGCATACCACATGATACAGCATACCACATATGATTTACAGGCAGAGGCCAATTGGAAGACAATTTTGTTCTCATTAAGCTTTATATGCTCAAACTATAGTGACTTTATAAAGAAATATCAGAGAACTTAGTAAATATATCAACAGCTATGATCTTGGCCAATATAAAGAAAACACTGTTGTTTTGCTAAAGTTGCTTGGTTATTCTGAGCAGGTGAAAGTGGCCACAAGAGGTTTTAAGTTGGTCTTTACAGAGTCTTGGATTCCTCACAGCTCCTTGTATAGTGTCACACAATCATCAGTGCAGAATGAAGGCTGAATATGCTAATGACTCTAATTGGACTACTAATAGAGCATGTCTCTGTAGTTTTTAAGCTTGCGGATGGCTGTGTAATCAGTACAGACAGTCGTTAAGAGAATGAAGAGGCAACTAGCAATGTCAGGAGAGGGCCTGGCGGTTCCAGCTGACACTACTCCAATCTTCCAGGACCCATTAAATTGCTGTTTCAATGCATTACCTACCATAACATCCTTGAATATCACTGATTTTATTTGCAGTATCAAACATTTCATTTCATGCACCATTAATGGAAAAGTGCTGAGGTTCTACTACAGCCAAAACATTTAGTAACTACCTGGACTCTGAGAAACCAATTAACTCCAGAGACAATATGGCCATTTACACACAAAAATAGTTAGGTACACCACTGTTTCCTGTCCAGTGATTCATCTGGTTACTTCAAATGGCAAAACAGTCATAAAAAAAAAAAAAAAAGGAAAATGTATAAGCAGGACAGAAATAGCTATATTTAATGCAGAAAAATATGTCTTGTTCTGAGAATAATTTCCCCCAGCATTCTTTGAATAGTTCATCAACAAATAACAATTCTGAAGATGAAAACCATTTAGTCACCCTCATGTTGTTCCATCCTGATGACTTACTTTCTTCTTTGGAACACAAAAGGCAGAATGTTAGCCTCAGTCACCATTTACTTTGAATTTATACAAGCAAATAACTTTAAAAGACATTAAAGATTGTAAAGACCTTTGGTTAGCACTTTTAAACATAGCACAATTCACCGCCATTCTACCAGAAACACTTAATGAAAAGACTCTTGGCTGCAGAATGAAGTGATGAGGAGATCACCATTACCCATCCCTTCTCTGAACCCTAATGTAGTTATGCCAAACAGAAAATTCAAGTGGCACTTCAGGAGATGAGAAATAAGCAGACCTCCCTCAAATCAGTTACTTTATTCAGTGTGTGTGTGTGTGTGTGTGTGTGTGTGTGTGTGTGTGTGTGTGCGCGCGCTTGTGTGTGCGTATGTGTGTATGAGTGATGTTTAAGAACTCTGTCTATTTATGTACTGGGGGTCCATAAGTTTATGTGCATTTTATTCATGTTTAAGACATGTCTGTTCTTGGATAGGAAACCTGGCATAAATCTTTGTATTTATCTGTATTTCAACATTAAAGTCTATAATAAATGGATTTTATGTTAATGTATCCTCTAAATATCATAACATGCTGTTAATATGAGAATTTGTATATTAAAAAAAATATATAAAATTAAAATTAAAAAACATTAATGGACTAACTGTTTGAAAATTCTTCTATCCAGCAGTGTTCATATTCAGGGCAAATAAAAAAAACAATGTATTTTTATTTTTATTTTTATTTTTGTTATAGTTAATGGGACTATAAGGGTCACCGTGTGACAGCAACATCATAGTTCTAATACTAATAGTTAGTGGTCATGGCTAAAGGCTGTTCACTTCTCTGGTGTAATCCACCATGTAAGACTAGCCCTCAACTGTGTTTACACCACACCATCCCTCCCTTTGTGTTTTAAGTAAAAAGGAAAACAGCACAGGTGTTGCTCTGTGAACCTTGCATATTGCCCACGAACCCCACCCCAACCAGCTAATCTTATTCCTATTGATTTTCAAGCTATCTTTAATAGGTCCTGATGGAATTATGTCAACATGAAGCTAATGACTCTAACGCACAAGCAAAGAGAAACATAAAATATCATTACTGTTGCTTTCTTCATCAATTCCAACTGATTACCTTGTGACACTATAGAGGGACTGTAGTGACCTTGCTCAAAGATAAGGTGAAATAATATGATGCAGTGTGCTCCTTATAGATGTATTACCATGTCATAAACACTGCTTTATTTGATTTGATTTTAACACCTGTTTTTAAATGTATCTTCATGGACAATGTACATATGTCTGTGCTGCTCAATTGGAATGTGTTTTAAAAGGTTTGATGTTATAGGTACTGGTAGTCATAATGCAGTTCATACAGTTTATATAGTATATATACACTCAGTAACCACTTTAACTTCCGATTAAAGTGATTACAACACAGTAGTTGTAGTGCCTCTAGTGTTAATTTCACCAGGAAACAGCCGTGAAACATAGCACGCAGCACATAAAAGTCAGTTTGCAAAAATTTCATTGTAGTACTGTTTATTCAATGAGACTAGGGAACTTTATTTTATTTTAGTTTTTTCTTTTGATTTATTATACAGTGGCAACAGAGGGTGACAGGAAATTATTGGAAAGTGAGAGGGGGGAAAGGGATTGCAACATGTTGTCAGCTAGACTCAAGCCTAAATCTTCCATATGACCAACATAACTCAATGTATCTGGAGTTAATGTGCTAACCACTCCACCACAGCTTTAACTCTCTTTAATAGTTTGTCCTGGATGGCATTTGATGCATGCTGATGATGATAGTGAGAGGACTTTCTTCATTACTGTGTTTACTCATTAAGATCTCTCATTCGATGTGGGAGAGGCACAATGAATTAGTGAGTTCAGAACTCAGGGGGACGACCTGTGTAAACTGTATACTTTGCTAAGACGCTGACCTTTCTTTGTACCTTTTGCTGTAGTGTTCTCATGGTGTTCTTTTAATTAAAATGAAAGAGACCCCATACTCAGATGCCTAAGCCCTGCTAGGTGATTGCACGTTTCCCGTCTGTGCTGTTCATTTCTCACCTTGTTTCACAACATGGGTGTCCTATAAATTTATCATCATTAGGTTATTGGGATGTACCGAATGGGGTTGTGTGTATGTGTGTAAGCAGTGTGTAGGGGGCTAGAGTTGGGGGATGGTCTGGGGCTAAACTGCCTTTGATTACTGTACCTGCTAATGTATGCCTGATCCATGAAAAGGTAGGGTGTGTGTCTGCATATTTCAGAGGAAATTTCCGACCAGGAGTCTAACGTGCCAAATCACTCTTCTGCCTGCCTGGCCTAGTTTTGCTGTTGCTTGGGCACCTCGATTTTTCTCCCACCCTCACCTCTCCCACATTCATTAATTGCCTGGATTAAAATCACTCTCATTCTCAACGTAACAGCTAATTTGGTTATGTCTGGAAAAACAGCATTTGATTTGTACACTCTAAAAAATGTCTGTAGTTTTAACGGTAAAAGACTGTAAAAATGCTACAGTAAAAAAAACTATATAATCTGATTATACATATAATACATGAATTATATATACAACATTATATATAATTCAGTACTCTTTACACCCCTGGGCCCTTCCTGGAGCAATAACTAATAAACATGTAGAGAAAGTGCTCAGTGTCACTCACACAAACATTTAACATTATATTACATTTATGCATTTGGCAGATGCTTTTATCCAAAGCAACTTACAGTGCACTTATTACAGGGACAATCCCCCTGAAGCAACCTGGAGTTAAGTGCCTTGCTCAAGGATACAATGGTGTTGGCTGTGGGGATTAAACAAGCAACCTTCTGATTACCAGTTATGTGCTTTAGCCCACTACGCCACCACCATCAGGGTAACACATGTGAAATTAAAATAATGTAGTAAACAACTAAACTACATTAAATATAACACAGAACACCCCAATGTACATAAAAATAAGAAGAAACATAACTATTCCCATAAAATATAATAAAATGAACTGGGTCACGCAGGGAATTCTGGGAACACCTGATTATTGTTTTTGTACTCTCTTGTTAAACATAATATAAATTTTTACTGTTAATTATAGTGAATGGGTGCCAAAATTTTGAAGCTCCAAAAATCAAAAAGTCAGCATAAAAGTAGCCTAATCCATTTGACTCCAGTGGTTAAATCCATGTGTTCAGAAAAGATATGATAGGTTGGGTGAGAAACAGATCAATATTTAAGTCAATTTTTACTATAAATTCTCCTCCCTGCTCAGTCAATCTCCACTTTAACTTTCACTTTCTTCTTCTTTTGTTTTTGGTGATTTACATTCTTCATGCATATCGCCATCTGCTGGGCAGGGAGAAGAATTTCTAGCAAAAATGGACTTAAATATTGATCTGTTTCTCACCCACACCTATCATATCACTTCTGAAGTCATGGATTTAACCACTGGAGTCATATGGATTACATTTTTAATGCTGCATTTATGTGCTTTTTGGAGTATCAACATTTTGGCATCCATTCACTTGTATTGTATGGGCCTACAGAGCTGAAATATTCTTCTAAAAATCTTAATTTGTTTTCTTCTGAAGAAAGAAAGTCATACACATCTGGGATGGCATGAGGGTGAGTAAATGGTAAGAGAATTTTCATTTTTGAGTGAACTATTTCTTTAAGTAGCACATGGGGGGCCACACTGTCCTCCTTTTGAGAAACAATGTTCAACATTGATTTAGTTCTTTTATTTTTTAAGCCCAGAAATAGTTGTGTTCTCATTCTAATGCATGATGCACAATTTTCTGAAGTCTGTGACTGGTGGAATATTCTGCCTGAAGTATTGCTCTACAAAGGTTGATACTTTTCTATCAGGCATTAGAAAAAACATGATAAAGTCTAAGCATAATTATAAAATATTTTATCATCACTACTTTCCTAGTAATACAAATACAAATTAACACACTCTCTACATCAGGGGTCGGTATTATTTAAAAAAAAAACAACAATATTATTAAAACATATCACTGTTTTATTCTATTACATTAATACTTTTAAAGCTACTCAAGTTATTCAGCCAAAAGTAGTGAGTGGTTTTCTCGTTTCCTTGTTATTGTTGTTTGATTAATAGACTTAATATGACATAGCCTACTAGATAGTGCTCTATTCGGTTACATGTACACTTCAAGTCCAACATTTTGATGCAAATATGCTTTTTGTCCCACTGTTTACGTTCACTTTAGACCAAACCGACTGTGTTTACATTAATGCCTCATCAAGACGGGCATTGGCGGAATTATGAAGTGTATCTGATCATTTAGGTGCGAACCCGCAATAATGCTTTAAACATTAGCCACCTGTCAATCAAACAGCACGCAGCTACAGACGTCAGGAAATAAAATGTCAGTCTTTTATGTTTCATCTAGATCAACCAACCAGTGGTTGTCTTGCTATTGTGATCGATGTAATGAACACCCCTGTTCTAGATGTAGAACATAGGCTAAGTATAGAAAATTACTCAAAAATCGATATCGATCTCTTTTTTTTTTTCAGATAAACATCAAGATTGTTTTATCACCCAGCCCTATTGATAACATCGCCTTAATCTCTCACATCAACCCAATAATCTCAGTGATAGATAGCTAAATTACAGGCTACATTATAGACAAACAGAATCTAGTAAGCAGAAATATGAAATTTACCTCGATATGTTTCTTCAAATTAGAGGCAGGATTAATGCTGATATCTGGCTTGAACAAGTTAAACTCACATGACACAGTCAAGCAATTGGCCTTTTTCTCTGGAAAAGCCCTTTCAGGTGCTGCTGTGATGTTCAGGTGTTGAAATATGTTTGAGGCATCCTCCACAGCTTGCGCCAGATCTACAGCTGCCGTTCAAGTTTTTTACATGTGATTTGATTTGACGGGAGTCACGAGACTCTCCCTAGCCAATCATGTTGATAGATAAAAATAAAATCAGGACAGGGAAGTAGCGAACACAGACGGTGGGAAAATAGCACATTAAACGTACAGTTACAGCACTTAAAATGTACTCAAGTAAAAGTTTACCATTTTTAAACTACTTAAAAATGTACAATTCCTGGGAAAAACTACTTAATTACAGTAATGTGAGTGTTTGCAATTCGTTACTTTACACCCCTGGAAGGGCCACTATTGATGAACTTCATGTCATCCTCTGCCCTTCTGTAATTACTACAGTGATTAACAATACATTATAAAGTGAAAACCAGATTTTTACAGTTTCAGAAGGTTAATATATCAAGTTTATTATTTAATAATATAAACAACGGTAATACACCGTAAAATATACAGGCATCAAAATTACATCCCGTAAAGCCTGAAACATAGTTACCGTATTTTGTACGGTGAATTTCTGGCAACCACAGCTGCCAGTTTTTACTGTAAATTTAACAGGATTTTTTTTTACAGTGTAGTATATTGCCAACTGAGACTGAAATTAAATACATGAAATCACAATGTTTCAAACTTTTGTAAAGGGTGTTAGTTCCAAACTCATCTCATAGAATCACATAGAAACTTGTGCATATTGCGCCAGTTTCCTGGTGAAATTATCATTAAAATCTCCACAACAACAATTACTTTATTCCCTTTCACACAAATCAAAAGGACAAGATTAATAGTTCATAAACACTTTCTTTTCACCCGGTTCCTCACAGAATGCAAAGGACAATTACTTCATAGAAACTAAATTTTTGCTTCAGCAATTGAGTTTTTCATGTCACATTTGCTTTTTATGATACTGTCGGTTAGGTTTAGGGTAAGGAGTTAAGTTTTTTTTTTTCTGATTCAAAACTTAAAAACTTTCAAGGAAAAATGTCACCACATTCATGTAAATTTCATGAGATCAGACTGGATAGTTCACACAAAAATGAAAATGTAGTTGTAATTTACTCACCATCAGTTCCTTCCAAACCTGTATGACATTTTTTTTTTCATACAATGAAAATGTCTTTATGTGTTCCACGGAAAAAAGAAAGTCATTACCAGTGGTAAAGTGGACATCACTTATTCTTTAGACTAAGCATTTCCTCTCATTGTAATGTGTCCAGATATGTTCAGTGTTTGAATGTAAATATAGTTGGATTCAAGTGTGTGCAAATTCTCTTGAAACTCAGATATTGATTTCAACCAGCATCTGCTATGCCCATGTTCAAAGGAGGCTCCCATTCCACCTAAACCCTACAGCAACTGATGGCCGAACATGGGTCTCATTTATCTAGCAGCATCCCAGCTTATTGTTTGGGTGCAGTGGGGTTGCTATGAGGAACCTCACTTGCATCGGTCTGGTGTATTCCTCCATCCCACAGGACCCCAGATACAAATCAAACTGATCTGACCCCAGTGTCCTCTCTACACTCCCAGTCCCCTAAAGGCGAGACGGCAGTGTGAGATCCTGTCTTGCCCTTATTTATTTTCCCCTTTGTGGTTCTGCAGCTAAATGCATAAGGCACATATATTTCCTTGTGTAAACTAAACCTATGTGCAGAGTCCAATGCCATTTTAATTTAAAGTAATGTTTACTAATAACCTGAATATTATGGCAGAGAGCATTTGAAAAGGGGAATGAAGGCTATTGGAAAGTGGATGTCTGAATAGGGTAGCATTTTATTTCCATCACCTGAAAGAAAACACAGAAAAAGTGGAAATAATGAAACAACATCAGACAGTGATCCTACATTAAGATCAAAGAGCTTGAGCCACTGTACAAAAGTAAACATGTTTACTCATGAAGCAGATGGCCGTAGCATGGAGCCTCAAGAAGAAGCTGTTGTCAAGTGAATAATGACATGGTAAGTAAGCCCAAGTGTAAATACGCAAGTAAACACAGGCGCCTTGAGAGCAAAGCAGCCGCACTAGCACCAATGAAAACAAATCCCTTTTTCATGTCACATTGACCTTTTCCAGACAAGATGAAATCAGTCTTGGCTTAAAACAAATAGCCACATTTCATCTGCTGTTACCCTTCAGACCAGGCCGTGTGACCTTTGAACTTAATTTTCTATCTAAACCCATTTTCATGTGCCGTGCCACTTTGAAATGCATCTGGGGTCTTACACTGCTGAACAGTGATGTATAAAAAAGTGTTTGAAGGGGGAGGCTAAACTCTACTTTTAGGTGAAGTTAAAGGATAGTCGAAAGAAGATGAGGGGCTCAATCACTTATCATCTCTACATCATTTCTTTAAATTGGCTTTGCACTTTTTGCTTTCTCCCTGTTCTATTGGGTCTTCAGTCTCCCTCAAAAAATGAGAAATTACTGAATATATGTGCCTAGGAGTGATGAATAGTTCAAATCTAGGTTGCTAGCACTGGTATCTCAACTTAGAAGTGTTCATTAAAGTATAAATTCTGTGCACTCTGCATATTCACACCAAACATCTAACCCATTCTAACTATCATTCTAACTACCAACTTAATTCTTATGTGCTTCAAAAGAAGTTTGAGCTAGGTGCGATTTTGTGCTACCACCCATGGCAAATGCTTGTCCTATATTCATAAAAAGAATATGAATCTATGGAGAGCATTGTGGCAGACAGACCCAAACCTCAAGGTTCCCTGAAACTGTTTGAATAAACAAACAAGGAGAAGCTATCTGCCACCCCCCCATCTCTAAATGCACAGACACCCACTTAGGTCACTTGAAAGGCTAATTTTCTGGAAATGTCACGTTAACTCAGAAGGCCTCACAAGGCATGAGAAAAAGAAGATTAGCCCAGATGGAGACATTTGCAACACCAATCGCAAAGGAACTTGGGATTAGGCAAGCACCTTGTCTCATCTTCAAACATATGCACACATTCACAGACACACAAAAAGGTCATTTCATACTCATTTCCCCCAACTCTGGTTAAACGTCAGTAAAAGCGAGGATGCATGGGCTTGAATACATTTTGACAGACACAAGAGGATGCTTATCGGCACTCTTAAAAGTGCTGCGTCAAAGGCCATTTCATGTCACTATGGCTTCACACCATCCGTTGAATTTGTTTGATTGTCACACTTTACATTCAGGCTTCTCTTCTGAGATGGCACTTGCAATAGTTCACAAACAAAAAACAAAAAAAAAAAAATGAAGAAGAAGAAGAGAGGAGACTCTTGAGCTTGTGAAAAAAACGAAAAAAAACAAACAAACAAACAAACAAACAAACATGGAAACATAAAGCTGTTTCACCCTGAGCAACTCAAACTGACATCATGGCATGAGACCCATGGCACAGTGAACCTCTCAGAGTCCTCCCACTGAATAAAGAGTTTGGAGTAATATTAAAGGCACACTTTCATTTACAGCACATCTTCATCGTGGAAAATGTGTAAACACAGCTATTTGTTAAAGGGGTTGAATCAGTTTAATGTAACAGTTTGGAGCAGGTCCATGCCTTGAGCTGTTCACGTTTTCCATCCCAAGGTTTAGAAAACTAGTTACTTACAGACCAAAAAAAAGGAAGAAAATGAAAAGAAAAGAAAACTCTTATCCTGTTGTGGATCAAATGTTTGTGTAGCCTCCCAAGTTGAGTGAGCATCCAGAGCATCCATTTCAAACACATTTATTACAGCTTTAAATTAATAAATAAGAATATCACTAGAGGTGGCCTTCCCCAGCCATGCAAAAATAAATGTCTGCCGAACTGTCCTTCAGCTGTGGGAACTCACATCAGAAATATTGCTATTTTCTTTCAACATTCCTCCATGCAAACTGGATTAGCGCTCCACTGCTTATTTAACCTTTTCGAGTAAACAAGATTATTTATTTCAACTGGCCTCTCCTAGGTTTATCTGCTAGTTAAAAGAAAATAGAATGAAAAATAAATGGCTGCTTGCACAGCGTTCCCACGCTTGGTAGTTAAATATAATGTGTTATAGAGTTAATTGGAAAATGAGCAAGAACTTTTTGGACAGAGGTGTTCTGTTGGAGTCATTGTCAACATTTTAATCCTTAGTCAGCCAGTGACTTCACGTATAGATAGACTAATAATGCCAAGCATTATTGAATTGCAAGGATGAATTCTCTATGAATTCTCTTCATTAGACCATATAACATTATTGGTGTCAACCCAAGTCCATTTGACATATGTGTTCAGTTCGTTTGGTGGGTGTGAAAGCTGTTTTCTGAACAAACTGCACAGTCCCCCTTGAAAATAGTGTTCAGAGCTATAGTTGATGGATAAAGCTGAATTGCATGTAGAAACACAAATGGCCTTGTCATCCACACAACAGCCATTATCCTACTCTTTCATATTTTCATATCCTGTTTAACATTTATTGTTTAAAGTAAATAGCAAAGCTTAATGCTAATCAGAAGTAGCATGCACGCCTATGGCCCAGAACTGCATGTGTAGGTTGATTTCAGTAGGTATTGATCATTATGAGTAAGGCTGCACTCCCCGACAATCATCAAGTTACTTGAGGCAGCTCTATCCAATGGTCTATCCCTAGGATTCATGTAGATGCATGTGTGGGTGGATGGAGACAGTCTACAGATTGGAGTTGTACTGACATGCCCCGAGGCCCACTCACTGACATAGCATGTTTAGAATTATATTAATGAATCACAGTTTGATGTTATTTTTAACACTACTTAGAGTGTCACTAAAAAAAGACTTCTATTTCCAGTCGCTATGTTTTGGATACTGATACCATGTATGTCTCTTTGAAATGAACCAAATAGGACCTTTGAATATTAGAAAAGAACTGGGTCATTGCAAATGTTTGAGACAAGAATTGAAAACAAACTTAGGGGTGAGAGTAGCTATGATAGTGTGGGCTGGTATGAATAATGCAAACACACAAGCTTGTAAGGTTAATACACAGTAGGCAAACACAATCACCCTTCCCCTTTTTAATAGGAATGTGCTTATTGTGACACTTAGAGGGTGTCAGGTGATGGCTGACCTTTTATACACACAGTTCAAACATTCATTATCATACAAATATGAGCCTTTTCACCAGACCATCGATACATGGATATGTCAATAAGTTCAAGCCTGCATGGAGAGCCACAGCATCTGATTGGCTAGGCAGAAACTGGGCTTGCTTATGTGATTAAGCTTGCGATTCACCCTGTTTCAGCAATATTGGGCTATATGAAAACATACATATTGAGGATATCAACCAGTAAATAGCAGAAGTGTATGTATGCCTAACATATCACCTTGCCTGTTTGAAATAAGATTAAAGGAATAGTTTCTATGTATTTATTCACTCTCATGTTCCAAACCCATTTGACTTTCTTTCTTATGCAGAAAAAAGAGTATGTTTAATAAATATCCCATGTTGTCTTTTCAATACAATGGCATTTTAGAGTGCCTCACTTTCAAATAAAAAAGGACCCAAAAGTTTTATAAAAGTAGTCATTGTACTGAAAAGGCAGACCAAGATATGCATTAAATATTTTCCTTTTGTGTTTCGCATATGAAAGAACATGTGGTTGGAATGACAGTGGATGACAGAATTTTAATTTTTGGGTAAACAATTCCTTTAACAAAAGCACAAGTTTAATATTAGGTGGTAAGGTTTAAAATAAATGCAGTTTCACTTGTATTTCTATAGGTGTTTTGAATAAAATGACAAACAGTGGATACATACTAAGTTTACATGAACATATTGAATTCAGAAGCACACCTAAGACTACAATGGAAGTAGTATGTGAAATCAATCAAACTGAACACTCAAAATGTCCTTTTCAAAGAAAGCAGGTACCGCACAGCACAGTATTGAACAAAGACAAATAATTATCTTGATGTCTTTGATGGATTTCCATAGGTAGGTGAGAAATGTGGTTCACCTACACAAAAGCAGCATCATTACAGTTGTGAAGCCACACAAAGCATGGTGGTGTGGATCCAGATCTCACTCCAGGCAGAGCAGGCACTGGTCTCGACCTTTAAAGCCTCTCCTCAACCTTCCCAAACCTTCTCTTCTTTAACAGGCGTATTCTCCACAAAGGGTTAATTCAATCACGTCAGGGCTCTTTGCTCTGCCGCCCGCTTTCTCCAATCATACTTTAGACTCAGCCGAGCGTCCCCTCATTGATGGCACCTTTGGCTCCACAATAGAAGCTAATTTGTTAGAATCTTTCACAGGTCAGGGGCTGCGTGAAGGCGAGAGGAGGGCGCCTCGGCCACCGGGAAAATAAAGCCATCCACCGAGGTAGGGGAGCCGGGATGGGAATGGGCTGCATGGCGGATGGGCGGGGGCATGCTGGGAGGTATTAAATGAGCACCTCTCTTTATGATCATGGATATCTAATATATAAATATCCATTTCCCTCTCCCGTCAGGCATGGCTGTAAGCTTGTTTCCCTCCTTTCCAGTTAACGCAGGTTAATAGATTGATTCCAGTGACATGGCTCATAATGAACAGTAAATTGTTTTATCTCTTAAGTCTTATTTGGTCGGCCAGGAAAACATATGAGGTAATATGGCCAGGGCTAAATGGGGCATATAATAGATCTCTAGCTATGGCATAAGGATAAGAGCTAAGGCAAGGCTATGATTAATGAAAAGAATAATGCAGTTGAAATAGAAAATTGTCTTATTCTTTTTTTTATTTTTATTTTTTTTAGCCTCTTTTAACTTTTTTTTTATTTATTTTTTTACCCCTCTTTCACCTCTGGATCTGACCATTCATGTGCATGATTTGTGGGTAATTGTGAGACATCATTTGTTTTTGTTTTTGCAATGGGGTTCACATAGCATTCAGAGACTATACTTCCATGCATTACTTGTGCTCATCTTATTCCTTAAACTAAATTATGTGATGCAAACAACATTCTAAATGTTTAAATGATGTGATGCAAGCAAAGGATGCAATTAAGTTAAAACTGAGGTCATTAACCAGTGTGCTGAGAACTGACCCTCTTTTCTCAGTGTGGTTCGCGCAATGACAGCAAGGCAGTGTAAAGGGACAAGGGTCTCCTCTGTGTCAGTGCTTTTACATTGGTAGGGTTGGGCCACAACTGCTGTACATCGTACCATTCTCAAGCATTTATTCAGCTCAGCTAAAACCACCTCGTCATTCTCTGACATTGTCAGTTGAGACGTGGTGCATCTAATGTATATACTGTATTCTTTATCTATGGTGCATACTGTGTGCGTGTTTGGCAAACTGAGGAATTTGTCTGAATTATGTAAACTTATATTGAAGTGTTTTTTTTAATTTTTATTATTATTATTATTATTGAGTGATTTTAAAAATCAATCTAAATAGGTTTTGTTACTATCATTATTTTTGAAGGTTTAGTTATTTACGATTATAAAAATTAATTGAAATATTTGTAATATTTATTTTATTTTATTATTTTACATTTTGTAGTACAGAGTAATAACGATTAAGCCTCAATGGACCCCACTGATTTCCTATAAAAAAGATTCCAATGCTTCCTTTTTTTTGTTTTTTGTTTTTTCAAGATGAAATGTACCACAATTCCTCTGTTCCATGTTTTTCATGTAAAAGTGCTGGTCTCAGACACTAGAGGGAGAGCTTGGTATCAATGCAAAAAGAGGGAATACATATCAACCCCCCCGAAAATCTGAATTGTGTCTTAAAAAATATAAAACCTTCTAATATAACATATCTCTGCAGAAAATGTCACGAACTGACCCTAACTGAGACATAAATGTTCTTGAACTTTTTCAGTAGTTAAGTTTGCAACAAGGAAAGTCAATTCAGAAAAAAAAAAAAAAAAAAAAAAAAAAACACCTATGCAGAAATCAATGGCTTTTAATTTCTATTGATAAACCTTGATAATGCAGCAGTTGAACTGGGCCTCTGTCAGTGGTCATGGCACGAGGCAGATGAAGAGTAATTGTGCCTTGACCCATATAAGACCACTGCTGCCACCTTACTTGATCTTCCCTTTCGAACCTCACCCAGCTTCCACACAGACCTGCCTGTGGCAAGGTGATAAATTACACTTCTTAACTACCATTGATTACTTTGTGCTTCTCCACTTTGTGTGACAACTGTTCAGTCACGCCGAATAGGGCTTAATGGCACATTAGAAGGAGGAAAGTACACAGCCTCCTCAGCTTTGATTAAACCTGCTTGATGCTAATAAAGACAAACTGCACTTAGACCTTACTGTGGTTTTTCTACAGTAACATACTGGCAACACTGTTGCCAGCTAGTTACTGTAAAAACCTGATAATGGCAATCTACTGCAATTGTTGTGTACAGTAATTTACTGATTACTGTAATTGGTAGCTGAGGTATATTACTGTAAAAATATTAATTGTACAGCAACTAACTGTAAATAATGCATACTAATTATTTCTTTATATTTTATTATTATTATTATTATTATTATTATTATTATTATTATTACATACACTTTATTATTATTTATAATCTTTTTTTAGTAAAGAAAACACATTAGTTTGTTTTTTATTATTATTATTATTATTTTTATTATTATTGGAACATGACAAGAGTAGGGGAACTGTATCATGACATACAGTAATTCTATATAGTAAAACATTAAAGGGATAGTTCGCCCAAAAATGAAAATGATCTCATCTTTTACTCACCCTCATGCCATTCCACATATTTATGACTTTCTTTTTTTCTGCAGAACACAAACAAAGATTTTTAGAAAAATATCTCAGCTATGTAGGTCCATACAATGCAAGTGAATGGTGACCAGACGTTTGAATCTCCAAAAAGCACATAAAGGCAGCATAAAAGTAATCCAGACAACTCCAGGGGTTTAATCCATGTCTTCAGAAGCGATATCATAGGTGTGAGTGAGAAACAGATCAATATTTAAGTCCTTTATTTCTATAATTTTCCACCTTTGATGAGCCCCAACCAGTAGGTGACGATATGCACAAAGAATGCAATCAAAAAAAAAAATTAAAAAATTAAGAATAATGTGAAAGTGGAGATTTATTGTAAAATTGACTTAAATATTGATCTGTTTCTCACCCACACCTATCATATCACTTCTGAAGACATGGATTTAACCAATGGAGTCATATGGATTACTTTTATGCTGCCTTTGTGCTTTTTGGACCTTCAAAGTTCTGGCCACCATTCACTTGCATTGTATGGACCTAAAGAGCTGAGATTTTTTTTTATTTATTGTTTTTATAAAAATCTTAATTTGTGTTCTGCAGAAGAAAGAAAGTCATCCATATCTAGGATGACACGAGGGTGAGTAAATGATGAGGATTTTCATTTTTGGGTGAACTATCCCTTTAAGTAAAAGACTACACAACATATACAGCAATTAAAAAGGTAGGGTGACCATACGTCCTCTTTTTCCCGGATATGTCCTCTTTTTCTGACCTTAAAAAAGCATCCGGCCGGGATTTCTAAATTTGCGAAAATGTCCGGGATTCGGCTTTAGTTGCATTATGATGTGCATCTGGTCTAATACTTCATTGTGTGTGCGCGCATATTTGCATTTCCCCTCTTTGTAAGTCCCGCCTTCTCGCACACCAATTGGTCGATTATAAGAGGCTTGCAGCAACTATTGGCCAAATTCCTGCCCGTCAATCTCTCCGTGAATGTGAAGCGCTGTTATGTTCGGCGTCAAACAGTTGTTTGACAGTAGCAGCAAATGACAGCTGAGTGGAAACAGTGCCCAAACGAAAGTGAAATTTACAGAAGATTTGCACAAAATATTTCCATGCTTTCGTCCAGATTGAGATCCGTGGGAAGCAGAATGTATGACATGTAAAGCTGGCACTTATGTGTCAGTTGCTAATAAAGGTGCAAGTGATTTAAAAGCACACATTAGCTCTGCAAAGTATAAAGGTTCAGCAAAAGGTGAAAGTTCATCAGGTAAATTAACTACATTTTGCGACCAGGTAAAATTGTTATCACATTGCTTCATTTTCCATGGCCATTCAAAATAATAGTAATAGTAAATGAAGGTAAACTCATGGCATCAAATATTTTATATTAGTACATGGACATTCAAAAGAATGTTGGAAATTTTGATTTATTTATATATATTTATGTTATGCTAGTAGAGTGTCTATTTCACTGTATTAAAGTTTACATTCATAGTAACACTGTTTTGAACCCTATTATTCCACCCCACCCCAATCTCCTCAGCCTGGTGTCATCAGACCTCAAAATATGTGTAAAGCCTGTTTGTCCCTCTTTGCAAAAGAAAATATGGGAAAGAAATGTATACCAATCTGCCCAACCTGTTCATTCAGCCATCAGTTTAAATCAGTTTTGACACTCCTGTCACATTCCCTGACCCTGGAGAGACTTCTACTGACCTAAACCATCCTATTAGGGTCAAAAAGCGAAAACTCAGCACCAATCCAAAAACAAAAGCTGTAAACCCCTCATTAGAATAAGGATAATGTCATCTCTGAAGGAGAAGTGCCAGTTGGAGAGGTTGGGAGCAGCTGTCTAAAAGATTGCCTTTGTGTTCAAGTTTTAAGGCAAGCCCTCGGGCAGAGGCGTGCCCTGGCAGGTCAGTATAGCTCTGGGGTCGGGGCTTTTTGCCCCTGCCGTACCACAAGCAATGGTGTTCTCCCAGAAAGGGCCTGGCACTGCTGTTATCCACAGATCATGTGAAACTGTCAAAAGTCAAGTCTAGAATTGGAGGGTTAAACTGATTCGCCATGCATTTGTGCTCCCTGGGTCAGAGTTGGAGGAACAATAGTTTGATTATGGAATGGAGATCGTTTTCATTGCTTGCTTAATATGGCCTCACTTTTTTTCACCTCTCTCAAAAGAGCAAAAGTCAAATGTTGATCATTACGGTCTTGTAGGAGTTGGGTGGTGAATGTTTCCCTTCTTCTTCAGTCCTACCCTTCCTCATCTCATGCTCCTCTTGCTTCCTGTGGCTATTGCTCCCATTTGGATCGCTACACTACCTCACCCTGTGCTTTCCGTCTCTGAGCGTCTCCCCCAAGAAGGCACTCCCTGTCTTTCTTTCTCTGTTCCTTCACTTCTTTCTCTGTCCCTCACTTTCACTCGCCCTGTTGGTCCTTCTTGCTGTGTTCTTCTCACTTTTGCCTACACTCCTCTCTGGGAAATGTAGATCTTTTCCTGATAAGTTTTTTTTTTCAGACTGGAAAAGAAGCAAGCCTCTGGAGATTGTCAGGAATCTTCTGCCAAGAAATGCGTGGGAATGGTCTGGATGGGAAGAAGAAGGGGGGTTTTAATTGTTTGTTTTTTTTCCCTCCTTTTTTGTCAGTGGAAAAATGCAGTGATTGTTCATTTATTTATCTTATGTAAAAGTGGGGCTGCGGATTTGTGCTGAAAAGGCTATGGCCATGTACAGTAATCCTTGTATAGCAAGTTTTTGTTGTTGTCAAGGCAAGTTTGCATGACATTTTACAATGATTTACTCTGCATCCTTTCCTTAATTAGGACAGTTAAGATAGTCTGTTTGCAAATGCAAAGTTTGTGCATGTATACAGTCAGTTGCGTTTGAGCAGAGTATAAATGGATCAATCAGTCCACATTTACAGCACCAGTGAATATTTACTCTCCGTGTTTATGCACCTTAGAATCTGCTTTAGAAGACAGCTGGAATAACACAGGCTGTACTTTTGGGTTCATTAAATGCACAATCAGATGGTTTCCTGACTGGAGAGTGGTCGAGTTCAACTGTGAGGCAGAGGCCTCTGGAAGTTCATGGATGTTTGGAGATGTTATTTTTTTGTTGGCCTGCGCAACTCCTGATCTGTTACTATTATATCCCAGGCATCCTTCTCGCTGACAAGCACCGCAGCAGCCTGAGAGCTGAAATCTAATGATTTATTTATTTATAACCTGGATTGACAGAATTTGTGAGCAGTTCTTAGAGTGCTGAAGGTCAAAGTCCATGCGAGAGTTTGAAAGGAACCAAGAAACCCAGTGAAGTTAAAAACTGCATTGCATAATTCAGCCTGGCCAGGGTGGTCAGTCTAGTTTTAGATGATTTTTGGACACTGTTTGCCGGTCAGGCTGGGAAACCAACTTAAATCAGCTAAGACCAGGTTAGACCTGCTAAGACCAGCCAACCTGCTAGTCATGTAGGCATCTATTCAACAGGTCTATTATGCTATATGATAAGAGAGAGGGAGAGGGAGGGGGTAGAAAAATGTAAAGGGCCTTGCTGTGTTCCCAGACAGGACAGAAAGACACTTATGGAAACCCTACACACACACATCTCACTCTCTCTCTCTGCCTCTGCCTTTCACCCTCTTTCTCAAACGCTCCTCACAGCCTCTGTAGTCCTCCACCCTGTAGGGGATCACTGGAGGTCAGTCTCTTGTCGAACAATGTCACTTACCATCTTTGTTCAAAAATGGACTTAAAGGGGCCATTATTGCAGACGCACAATCAAGCTCCTTTCTTATATTAAAAGAGCATGACACATCAAAGGTGGGGGGCCATCAGGAGAGTTGAAGGGAGATCAGCATCCAAGCAACTGTAGTAGCACATTGTCCAGCACTTTGAATGAGAAGGACCAGCTCCTGATTTTCAGTTGTCAGTGCATGTTTTTTTAGCAGGATTGAGACTGTTTTTGTTAATATCACTATCTTCAGAGGTGGATGAATTTAGATTGCACAGTATTCATACCTCCATTATAAGTATTGATATGTTCTGGACATTGTATCAAAGATGAAAAGTTTATTAGAATGTACAATTCTGTTATCCAATATTAAAATCACCCTCATGTTGTTCCGATCCCATATGACTTTCTATCTTTTGTTGAACACAAAAGGTCTCCATTCACTTTTATTGCATCTTTTATCCATACAGTGAAAGTGAAGGGTGACTGAGGCCCCATCATTCTGCCTAATATCTCCTTTTGTGTTCTAAGAGAGAAAGAAAAACATATGGGGTTGAGTAACATGATGACTGAGAAATGAGAATTTTCATTTTTGGGTGAACCAAACTTTAAGTTTGACCACTCAGGCTAACAGGTTTTCATCATTGCACTGTTGTATCACAATTTCCAGACATTTCAATTTGGAGTATTACAACATAACGATTTGTAAACGATATTACTGATTTCAGCACACCCAGCAACATTTTATTCTGCTCTTTCTTGATTTTCTTTTAATGCAAAATGCACATTGAGAAGGTCAGCAAATGTTGTAACAGAATTATCAAGGCTAAACAATGGTTATGTTTATAATTTAATTACAGTTTTATGGCAATACTTGTAAGTATCTACTCATGCTTGAATGAACAAGCTTTAATATTATGGCTTTTAATGTTATGTCAGATGACAGGGCTATGTTCACTGTGCGATTTTTTCAATGTATTATTTAATAGGCCATATCTCTGATTTAATTCAACATTTAAAAGTCAGATTGTATCATATGAGTAAAATAATAATAATAATTATAATAATAATAATGATAAAGCTGAGCATTTTATAAACAATCTCTTGCCAGTCGAAGTATATAGTGTTCTTGACTCTAACTTGGTAGGCAGTGAGGAGTGATGGCAAATTACTAATGTAAACCAGGGGAAGCCAAGCACTAAGCCTGTGCTCTGTTTTGACACACTTACCAAACAATAGCAGAATCTTCATCAATCTGGAGATTGAGTCTGCAGCCAGCTAAAGCCTCCACATGTGGCTGCATGGTAGTGTGTTTAATCCAGAGAGTGAGAAAGAGAAAGAAAAAGGGGCCCTGTAAATTCTGCAGGGCCAGGGGTCTCAATCTGTGCACGGCAGGAAGCTTCACTGGGAGGTTTGTTTAGCTGGATGTGATTTCGAGTGGCAGGAGGGGGTGTTGCCCAGTCATGAGGAGCACAATAGGGCATACTTTCTCAACACAGTTAATAGGCAATAATGACGGTGGATGGCATCCAAGCACCTCTGTGGCCCACGTCCTCAGATTAAGATACCCCTAGGCCAATCCAAACTCCATAATTTATTAAATTACTTCATTTATCACAGAAAGTCCTGCTTTCTGGCAGTTGGAGGAGGATTTACGTGTGGTGAGAGTTAATTTTATGAGTCACTGGCATTCCCAGAATGCTTTATTTTTATTTTTTTAAACATGTACCGTTTGACCTTTGTTGTTGCTATGTGAGAAAATTACTGTTTCAGGATGCTCCAACTAATGTTGAGTAAGGTAACTCGAGGCTTTGTGCACTGACTCACTCATTGTGGTACTTAGTCAGATCACAAGCGTTCTTTTTCAGACTGGCCATTAAACTACACTATGATTAACAGGTAATTGAGGTCATGAAAGTAATTTTGCTAAACGAAACAATTTCAACTGCTTCCAACATATAATCTTACCGATGTCTGGCAAAACAGTCTGTTAACATATTGTACAAACACATAGAGAAAAAAAGAAAAGGAAAAGAAAAGAAAACAGCTTGTGAGTATTGTATTGCAGGAAATAAGCACTCACAATCTCTTAGTAACCGATTCCAGGAAAGGTTGGTAGAGAATGGAGGAAAGGAAAAAAGATATGGAGCCAGGGCCTGGGATTTTCAAAACACTGAACAAGATAGATTCTCTCCAAATCCTAATTGGAGAACAGTTGATTTAATTGGTATCCATTTGGCTGACAAAAGAAAGCAAGGGGTAGTGGGCAGGCAGGGAAGGCCCCTTGGGGGATGTGAACATGGAGTGGCTCTGCCGAACGCTTGGGGACGGATCACTTCCAAAGACAAACCGTGGGAGCTGGCAGGACAGATTGCGGCGGGAAGGGGGATGGGGAAGGGAGTGGTGGTGAGGGAATGTAGAGAGATCCTTTCAGAGCAGAGCCATCTTTATTTTAGAAGGCACAGGCTGTTTGTGAGGCTCTAAAACCACTCTCCTGTGCTCAGGGAAGAGGGTGAAATAGGACTCTGACCCAGGGAGGACAGAGAGTTTACGGTTCAACAGTCCCTGCAACCTGAGGCCTCTTGCCACCCAGACAACTAAATTAAAGTGATCACAACAAACTACCGAAAACACTCCAATTTAACTCATCCACATGGCCTTTCATGTTTGGTTTCTCCACTTTCAGATTACAACTGTGAAGAAAACATGAAAGTCCGTATTCATACAATTATTCAATAGTTTTTACTTTTTTTTCACACTATGATAATTGATCTTAAAAGGACAGTTCACACAAAAATGAAAGTTCTTTCATCATTTACTCATACTCCAAACCAAAGACTTTCTTCCATGGAACACAACAGGAGATGTTTGGCAGAATGTTATACTCACCATTCACTTTCATTATAAGGAAACAAATACAATGAAAGTTAGTGGTCATTGAGGTTAACATTCTGACGAAATAAATAATGACAGAAGTTTCCTTTTTGGTTGAACTCACCCTTTAATACATGGTATTGCTCAACAGAGGGCTCCATAAAATTGCACTAATATAAAAGTAATAACATATAAAATAATATTCCAATGCAAAATTGTAATAAATCTGATTTAAATTAAAAGAGAATGTCTGATCAGAAGTAATGAATGAGCTGCACTCAGAATAAAAATTATTCTAAATTTAGAAATCTCTAAGCATGTTTCATGGGAAGTGCATCTGAGTGTGTGGGATAAACAGAAAGCATCTGTGGGCTATGGAGGCCCGGATGTACAGACAGGAGGAGACCCAGGTGCTGCACTGTTTTTATGGCCTCTGTGGAGAGAAAGGGTAGAGGAAAGAGGGACAGAGGAAAAGAGAAAGAGAGAGAGAGAACAAGAGACAGAGGAAGGGAGGGCAAGGGTGGATGACCAGAGGCCAGGCCTTCACTGCTGCCTCTAGAGGACCCAGTCACTTCTTATCTTTTCCTCCACTTTCACTGTCCTCCTATCAAACACACACATGCACACACACACACACACACATACACACACACACACACACACACACACACACACACACACACACACACACACACTTGTTTTATTCCCCTATATTTTCAATCCCATAACCCTCGCTTAAACCTAAACCTAACCCTCACATTTGTATTTGTTTTTTTTTTTTACATTTTCTTAAGACAATTTAGTATATTTATTAGGCAATTTTCCTTGTTTGCAGGTGAAGAGAAAAATCCTGCACATTACCATATCTTGCAAGAAGAAAAATCAATATTTTATTACGTTTCGTCATTTTACCTTCATCAGGCATTTAAAAGCAATGCCACCAAATCTAAGTAAAGACCAATCAGAGAAGTGATTTTTATGAATTAGATTGTTTACATGCACATTCTTACACTGATTATGTTTTATAAGCCGACAATTGTAAGGTCATGTAAACGTGTTAAAGAGTTTTCTTTTATCGAGGTAAGGTCATAAACTGTTTGACGATCAGCACACGTAGATTTTTGCACATTATCCTGATTTCGATCTGAAAGTTAACACCTTTACTGCCGTTTTTACCGGCTTATCCAATATGTGCAAGTGTTGGATGCATGCCTGTTTAAGTTTTGATGTCAGAAACTGAGAAAAATCCGATGATGTAAAATTTAATTTAAAGATGGTGTGGAGGTGAGGGCATGGTCGAGCGCCCGTCTGTGGAGAGAGAAAGCGGTAAGGACATCCACCTGAGATTAATTGTGACTGTGACGAGGAGGAGGGCGTGGCCAGATCATGATGGTGCTGAATCAGCTGATCAGCGGGAGAGCGAGATAAAAGGGCGGTCGCGTGCATCTCTCGAACCGGCATCTCCAGCCGCCCCTTTATCTGATTTAGCGCTGGCCGTGCTCCATCATGGCCCGGCCACACCCTCCTCCTTGTCACAGTGACTAATTACCATTTCCATGTTCACAGTGAGAGTCCGGGGAGATAAAAGATGGCCCAGTTCACCGAAATGGAGAGAGAGCCCAGCCGAGAAGCTGCATGTGTGTTGGCCACTGCCATTGTTCTTTTATATTGAAGCACCTTGAGTTTGTGTGCGTGTAAAGCTGTACCATTGTGCTGTAAAGCGAATGAGTTTCTGAGTTTAATAAAAGACATTCCTGTGTGGCAATCACGGTCTTCTGCTTCCTCCTTTTGATCCAGATACGAACTTCTGTAACACTGGTGCCGAAACCCGGGATAAGGAGGAAGGGTACGCTGCTATGGGGTGGAGCCATGACCTGGATGGGAGTGAGGTTTAGGGGGGTGAGTGTAAGGTTAGCCAGCTGGTACGTGCTGTGCAGTGTGTTTAAACCTCACTCCTCTGACCTCAAGAGGCTCACTAGCGACTGACGCTAGAGGCTTCCATGCCGGAGATGCCTGTTCGAATCCCGCTCAGAGCGGGTTGAGTAGGACTGGTTACAGATGGATTTCTAACATTATCGGATATTTTGAACGAGCTGATTTTGTTATCAGCAAATTGGTATGTCCAACAACAGTTTGGTAGAAAGTGACATTGAAAACACATATAAGGCCCAAAGTGAAGGACCACTGAAAAGTTAATCCCTCCTGGTGGAATAATTATTACAAGGGGTTGCAAAGGTAGATAGTAACTATTATTTTTTTTTTTTTTTTTTCTAAATTATTACAAATGAAATGATTACAGGAACTTTTTTAAGAATGCTAGCGTTAAGCGCAGCGCTATGCCATAAGTCATATGCACAAAGTCAATGGGCATGGCCATGAAGTTTTTGTATTTTCGTGTAAACATGCGCTAAGTCTGTGCACAAGTGGGATAAGTGAAATCGAGCGTGCAACACACTAATGGGCTGGGTCAAGTGCAATTTAATTCTGAGGTTCTTCTCCAGTAATTGTATCCTATTATATAGTCTATTCCCTGTCAAACACCAGTGAAGTAAACAAAGAAAGCACATTCATAAGATGTTGGTAGTGTAAATGGACTGTATGCAATGAATTAAATTAATAGAAATATGGACAAGCTGAAATTTAGAAAGTGGCAGCTTAGAAATGTTTGGATTTGCATGTACGATCCATTAAATTATTGGGAATGTAAGTATTATTAATCATTTTCATCTACTGACATGCAAATCATGTCTAGTATTAACAGTGATTGTATCAGCACGCACTTCACATGTACCGGTCGATTTTGATTTTGAACATTCAATTCATTTATTGAAACATGAAAAAATTAAACCAAAAATATTTCTAAATTCATATTACACTTGCACAATGAAAATATGATGAAAATAACAAAATGGTAAAAAAAAAAAAAAAAAAAAAAAAAAAAGAAAACAAAATCCATATTCCAAATCCAAACATGTTACCCTCTCCGACTTCTTTCACAGGCACCTTTTGCAGTGACTTAAAAATCAACAAGACAACAGGTGGAAAAATACCCATACAAATTAGATCATTAATACAATTGTAAATATACATTAATATACTCTGATCATCAGGGACATAATGTTCCACTATATTTTCAGAGTTTGGACATGAACTTTATTACCACATGCTGGTGGAATCTCCAAACTAAAAATGTAGGAACTGAATTTAGACTTTGCACTGAAAACAGACCTGCTTTTTGAAACGTCTTAGCACAATGACCTTTTTCTCAGGAAAATAGTAAATTGTGTTTTGCACCACTTATAAACTAAGGTCACTTAAGGACCGTTATAGACCTATGTTAAATCTGTGTAAGGTAGAGCTGCCCTCACCTTGCCAAGCACTTAAAGAGGCAATCTCTCAAAAACTTGCCTTTCAATTAAAGCCTGTGTGAGTGTACATAGGATCTGTACAGAAGTTGGGGGTTGTGGTGAAGGGGCAACAAGCCCATTCCTGATGTAAATGAAGAGATGCATATCAGCGTTAATCCATTGCTTTGTAGTCACAGCCATACCTAAAGTCTGTCTAATTTCCCTTGCCCTCCCCTTTCCAGCCAGAAGTGTATCGATTGGCTGTAATTGAAGTGTACTTGATAATCCACAAGGAAACAGGGGAGAGGGAGACCCTCAACTCTAACACTGATGCACAGAGAATGAAGATGTGTGTGTGTGTGAGTGTGTGTGTGTGCTGGTTCTGTGAGGGCTCTTAGGTATGGCCGGGTTGGGCAACACCCCTTTCACAATTTTTTCTCAGCTGATTAAACTCATTGAGAGGCAGGCAAGAGGAATAAATGGACACAAAGGTCCAACAGCAGCACAGATTTCTTTATTGAAACTGCCAGCTCCAAATCTCTAATGTTGTCTCTACACTATTACCCTCCAGGAGAGCCCTGTCCTGAGCTCCCTTAACTGTGTGAATAACTACACCATGGCTGCTCAGACCCACAATGTAGCTGTGGCAGATTTAAAATCTGTAAATCCAATTTCACAAATTTGATAACATGGCCACAGTTAGAAATTTCACAAATTTGATAACATGGCCACAGTTAGAATTAAATTATGTTTTATTCATCCCTGTAAAGGGAAGTTCAGTGTATTCAGTCATGAGTTCAGTATTGGATAAATATGTTGGCATACTACATTCGTATCTTTAAATAGCACCTTTCGAAAATGTAAATTACACAATGCTTCAAATGTAGGAAGAACTAATTTCAACACAGAGGTTATACAAATAAAGGATCAAAGTCATTTTACCTGGGTGCACGTCATTTTCCCATTGTTTATTTGTTAGCAGGAAAGTGGTGGTCTGTTTCAGAGCAGACTCTCTGAGAGGTTGCCCTGGTTAGCAGGGTTTCAGAACTGCTTGGTCCCTCCATTTAGTACTATATACACTGCTGGTCAAAAGTTTAGGGTCACTTACTCATTATTTATTATTATTATTTTTCACATTTAAAGATAGTAGTAAAGTCATCAAAACTATGTAAGAACAGAAATGGAACTATAGGAATTGTACTGTTTAAAAAAACAAAAAAACAAAAAAACAAACAAAACTATGTAATATTTTAGCATATTCAAATTAGCCACCCTTTGCATAGAATTTTCAGAAATGTACTCTTGACATTTTCTCAACAAGCTTCTTGAGGTATCACCCTGGGATACTTTTTAAACAGTTTTGAATGAGTTCCCCTCAATACTGGGCACTTATTAGCTGCTTTTCTTAATTATTCAGTCCAAGTCATCCATTTCAAAAACTTGTATTATTTTTTTAAATTTTCTTTTTATAAATGTTAGTTTTGTAATGAAATAAATTAATATGGTGGCACAATTATAGTTTTGTCTACAAAACTAATATCAAACATTTAAGAATACGCCTTCAGATCAAAAGATTGTTAAGATCATGAGAAACATTTCAGTCAAGTGACTCTAAACTTTTGAACGACAGTGTATATCTTATAGATCCCTGTATTTGTTTCGAATAGAAAGGGAGGTGACAAAATTGTGCAAAAGTCATTCCATGAACCATGAGATGGAATCAAAACTTAACGTTCCCTTATATTCGATTGTGACGAGGAGGAGGGCGATTGGAAATTATTATTTTCTGTTGTGAATTCTGGTAAGAATTAGGCTCAGTAAGTACACACTTCACCTTTAAGGATTCCTTGGGCTTTCAGACTATGGCCATCTCATATTCGAAAAATAATGAACATACTTTTTTTTTTTTTATCCCTTTGGATAGCTTGATGGCTACAGTAGCTATGATCCCTTCTGTGTGTGAACAAAAATACATTGCCTTCCAGTCTCTGTAAAAGACATCTCCCAGAAATCTGCTGTGAACATGTATGCTAACTAAAGAGGGAGCTGTCCTGTTGCCAGCAAAGTGAATTAGACAACCCAAACTGTAGCCTTGCCAGACAGTCGTGTCAGTGTCCTTGATCATCATGCACTGACATTTGGCCATGAGGACAACAGGAAATGGCCAGGCCTGAATGGGAGCCACTGTGCGTCATGCAAGTGATAACACAGACTTTGAGCAGGAGGGGTGGCTTAGACCATATGACTGATTTACATTAGCAGAATGAGAAGAAGGTTGCAGGGAAAGAGACAATGCTTCGTGTAAATAGAAGAGAAAGTATAAATTACAACATAATGTTAGTGTATGTTGTGTGTGCATTATGTATTATTTTATCATTTTTGAGAATATGTCACATTAATTACATGACAAATTTATTGATCAAAATCATACTATTAAATTATAAATATAGTGAGAAATTGTTTCATTGTTATTTTGTTTTTGAACATGTGATTAAAAATAGAATGCGCAAACTAAAAGCATTTTACAAGCCAGGAGATTGTAAAGAGACGTTTATAGAAAAGAAATGGCTACATAAACACTGGCAGCCAAATGTTTGGAATAATTTACAGAAGAAATTTGTACTTTTATTCACCAAAGTGGCTTTCAACTGATCACAATGTATAGTCAGGACATTAATAACATGAAAATGTACTATTACAATAAAAAAAAATAAAAATAAAAAAAATTCTTAAACTACTTCAAAGAGTTCTTATCAAAAAATCCTCCACGTGCAGCAATGACAGCTTTGCTGATCCTTGACATTCTAGCTGTCAGTTTGTCCTGATACCCAGGTGACATTTCACCCCACACTTCCTGTAGCACTTGCCAAAGATGTGGTTGTCTTGTTGGGCACTTCTCACGCACCTTACAGTCTAGCTGATCCCACAAAATCTCAATGGGGTTAAGATCCATAACACTCTTTTCCAATTATCTGTTGTCCAATGTCTGTGTTTCTTTGCTCACTCTGACCTTTTCATTTTGTTTTTCTGTTTCAAAAGTGACTTTTTCTTTGCAGTTCTTCCCATAAGGCCTGCACACCTTAGTCTACTCTTTACTGTTGTACATGAAACTGGTCTTGAGCGGGTAGAATTCAATGAAGCTGTCAGCTGAGGACATGTGAGGCATCTATTTCTCAAACTAGAGACTCTGATGTACTTATCCTCTTGTTTAGTTGTACATCTGGGCCTTCCACATCTCTTTCTGTCCTTGTTAGAGTCAGTCGTCCTTTGTCTTTGAAGACTGTAGTGTACACCTATGTATGAAATCTTCCATTTTTTTTTTGGCAATTTCAATCATTGTATAGCTTTCATTCTTCAAAACAATGATTGGCTGACGAGTTTCAAGAGAAAGCTGTTTTTTTTTTTTTTTACTTTTTTTGCCATTTTTTGCCTAATATTGACCTTAAGACATACCAGTCTATTGCATACTGTGGCAACTCAAAAACAAACACAAACACATTGTGACAATGTTAAGCTTCATTTAACGAAATAGCTTTCAACTGTGTTTGATATAATGGCATGTGATTTTCTAGTACCAAATGATCAATTTAGCATGATTACTCAAGGATAAGGTGTTGGAGTGATGCTGGAAATGGGGCCTGTCTAGATTTGATAAAAAATTACTTTTTTTCAAATAGTGATGGTGCTGTTTTTTACATCAGTAATGTCCTGACTATACTTTGTGATCAATTAAATGCCACTTTGGTGAATTAAAGTACCAATTTCCTTTCAAAACAGCGAAATCTGTACATTATTACAAACTTTTGAAAGTTGTTCCTTATGCCTGAATGGTGCTTGTTTAAAGATGAAGTATGCTACTTTTTCAGTGTTAAAAATGTCCTTCTATCTCAGCTTAATATGCAGAGACAACTACAAGTAAGTCATTCAGAGGTTAATTTTCTCAAAAACTGTAAATGCTTTGTATCTGTGGCACTTTAAAATTCCTGTGTTTTTACAGAACATCCCGCTTAGACCCAGCCCAACAATGTTACCCAACCAATGGCGTGAGTTGTGGGAAGGACTATCTGATGGTCCAAACTACAACAGAGGAGGGGCATATTCAGAAACCATTTTGAAAAAATATAATTTTTGCAATTCTGTTCGGTGGCGCTAGTGTCGCAGAAATGACATACTTCAGCTTTAACAAAACCAAACTAAACTATTTTCACAAAGTCATTCCTGGATGAAGTATGTCCGGAATCTTTTCATACTACTCACCTGCATGGGACACAGGGAATGTTTAGTTTTCGAGGAAATCATCCTAGCTTACTGACTGTTGTCTCTGCTTAATAAGCTGGTATAGGAGAATTATTATTTATTTATTTATTTATTTATTTTATTTATATTTTATCGAAAAAGGTGTACTCTTTAAAATTAATGTTCATGTTGAGCTGACACCTAGTGGCCTAGATGCAGTGTCACGCAACAACAGAATTTCTCAGATACGGATGTTGTTGTATAAATTAGCTAAAAATGTTGCAGCCACATTTTATTTCTTCTGCAAGTGAAAGCATCCAATTAGGGGTTATTGAGATAAAGCAAGTAATATTGTCATGTGATCTCAACATAGCAGCACTCATGAATGTGCACCCAGCACTGTATGTTGAATGAAGCATCTTTTTCTATAAGACTGATATGAGAACTGTCTCCATCTCATGTGAGTCTCATTTCAAACATAGTTTACAAAAATGCTATTCTACTGTTACAATTGTTTTCTGTTTAAAAGTTTAGCAGTTATAAAAAATAAAAAATAAAAATAAATAAATAAAAAGCACCTTAAAAATTCTGAAAAAAAAGAAACACCTAACTGGGAAAAACTGGCAATTTGTTCCGAAAACACACACACACACACACACTGCTCTCCTAGAAACCAGCACACTCCAGGCATCGCAGTGCCCTCTCCTCATTAACAACATTACCAGCACTAGAAACCTTAGACTTATGAGGTCTCATGCTTGCTTACAGCATGTTTTTGCCTGCACATACACACGTGTACACAAACATCCTTACGCCCGAATAGACAAGCATACACAGTAATGCACATACAAAAACACACAGCAGGTATCCAGACACACTATGCCCTTGCTCCTTGGGAGGGACCGAAAAATAACCATAACTCCCTTATCCCCTCCCTCCACCCAGCTGACCTCTGTTTTAAGTGGCCAGCAGGTAATTGGCGATGTGGTTGCCCATCAGCCGCCACCTCTGTGTGTGCCTTCTGTGTCATCTCTATTTATTATATTCTGCACGCACCCCGGGCTTGAGTAATCAATTTCACAAGGATACAGGCCTGATATCCACCAGTGTGCACATCATGAGGCCAGCCCTCCTCTTATCAAGTGCAGAATTGCTGGCTAGAGGTCAGGAGCAGATAAACAGGGGTGTAAAGCAACTCTCCCCCTCCTCGTGCTAACCCTACCTCCTCACAAACACAAAGGTTGGGGAGGTGATGTTGGGTGCTGGTGGTAGGGTGGGTGGGGGCACCAAGAACAAAACACACAGCCAGCGAGAGGCCGTGACCCCTGTAAGGTGCCTCTTGTTATGACTGACCTTGAGAATTTCATCATCAGTTTTCCTGACTACTTCATAATTTGGAGGTAGTGGCTCCCTCATCTTTGGCTGCACAGAATTTGTGTGTGTGTGTTAAGGAGGGTTAGTCCACAGACATTGTCTCTCTGATTATCTCTCGGCAGTCTCTGCAGACCTTTATAAACCAAGCCTGACTCCATCAATCATAGCTATCTTTCTGAAGCTCTTCGCTTGCACCATGTCCCCCAGTCTCCACCTGTCCAACCACCAGAGCAGCAGGGACTGCATACACCACGGATAAGTTCTCTCCTTCCACCTCTGGTTTTAATACAGTATAGATTTTACTTTGATGTAATAGTAAGAAAACACTCTTGAAGTTTCAAATCAAACACCATTAGCTTGACATTTTTAGATGTGCATTATGTAAGCCATTCACAAAGTGTAAATATTGTGGCTCTGTGGCACTATCACAACACTGTATACATCGTGACCAGACCAGTATAGCAACATTGACACACCCAGTGACGTGAGTTTGGGGCAGGACTATGTGTTGCTTACACAAATGGCAGACAGGGGAAGTTGTCAGGATATTTGTTTGAAATCAATGAATGTGACCACTATTTTTGCATATTTTTTTGCACTCTATGACACTAGCGGCACAGAAATTACACACTTCAAGGGATAGTTCACCCAAAAATGAAAATTGTCTTATCATATATTCACCTTCATGCCATCCCAGATGTGTATGACTTTTGTTCTTCTGCAGTACGCAAACGAAGATTTTAGATGAAAATCTCAGCTCTGTTGGTCTATTCCATGCAAGTGAATAGTGGCCAGAACAGGACATATTCATTATATTTTTTTTTACATGATTTTAGTGTGATAAAATCACTCACTAACCATATCTGTGTAAAATTATATCCAATAGTAAAACTTGTTGTCATGACGACGTAACGACATAAAAACTGTAATCTGGTAAATAGAGTGACACTTGGAAATACTTGTAAATAACTGTTTGGCGTAATTGTTTACCTGCTATAATGCTTGGATATGTTCTCTGGTAGGGTTGTTGAAACTTATATTGCTAGTCATATTTCATTTGAATCGAAAAATACTTGTGTGTTAACCAATCGCGATGTATCTACATTGTCCGGTGAAGTTACTGTAACATGTTTACTAATATTCATGACTTCTGAGTATTTCTTTCATTTCACTTCTTTTGCCCCAATCGCAGAAATTCAAGCTATCACTTTATTCATGCTAGCGCCATTTTTGATTTTTAATGGGAATAACAACGAGGCTGTGAGGGATAGACTTAACATCTCTTCAGTGGCACAAATGGTATAAAGCTGTATTAAAGGAATAGTTCACCCAAAAATGAAAATTCTCTCATTATTCACTTACCCTGATGACACCCCAGATGTGTATGACTGTCTTTCTTCAGCAGAACACAAATTAAGATTTTTAGAAAAATGTTGAAAATCTGTAGGTCCTTATAATGTACTGTAAGTAAATGGGTGCCATCAGGCTGCTGGCTATTTGATGGTCCAAAAGGCATATTTAGGCAGCATAAAAGTAATCCAGATGAATCCAGTCTTCTGAATAAATCGATAGGTTGGTGTATGAAACAAATCGATAAATAAAAAGTTTTTAACTTTAAATCGTTGCTTCCGACCAGTGCTGGGATGCTGTTTGAAATGAACTTACTCTCGCGTGATGTGTGTTCCTCTGTTGTATACAAAGCGGACGCTTCCGACTTCTCCTGTGAACGCGCCAAAGTGCTTGCGTCACTGATGCATCGACTGCTGGCAGGAAGTGATTTTTTTTAAGTTAATAAAGTTTTAATTATCGATTTGTTTCTTACACCAACCTATCGATTTGCTTCAGAAGACGTTAATTGATCGACTGGAGTCGTATGAATTACTTTTATGCTGCCTAAATATGCATTTTGGACCATCAAATAGTCAGCAGCCTAATGGCACCCGTTTACTTTTCAGTACATTATAAGGACCTTCACAGATTAAACAGTGGCATGTCCAGGATTTTTTGCCAGGGGTGGCAAGAGTTGAGTAAGGTGTGGCATCCAATAATTGCATCAGTCTACTGAGGCGGAACGTTGTTATGGACCATGCGCGACATGGAGGAGTTAAGCCGTTGCGCTCTGTCTCCAGGATGTGAGCAGGGTCTGAGTTGTGGTGGCAAGTGGGGTGGCCCCGCCCTTGAGCTTCAACATTTTTCTAAAAATCTTAATTTGTGTTCTGCTGAAGAAAGACAGCCATACACATTTGGGATGGCATCAGGGTAAGTGAATAATGAGAGAAATTTCATTTTTGGGTGAACTATTCCTTTAAGCTCCTAAATCACATCTCATGTTTTGTCTGCATAATGATCCAAAAACACTTTAAACTGCAGTACAGCCTATTGAAGAGACTGTACATCTATCCCTCACAGCCTTGTTGTCATTCCCATTAAAAATCAAAGATGGCGCAAGTGTGAATAAGGTCTATTGTCCTTTTAGCAGATTGTCTGTTTACAATGTATAATCATCTCAAGTTGTTTAAAATGTACTGATTTCATAGCACAGTAGTGTACATAATAACTGTTTAGTGTGTAGCTACCTATCTATTATAACGAAAGAAATGATTAATTCAGCATATTATTGTAATTTTTATATAGCATATTTCTGCATTTTATTTTAATGTTTAATAAAGTATATTTCATCCCCATCGTTATTAATTCCTCGTTATATGTTTTTATTTTACAGTGGTTTTGTGTGCAGTGCATAGATGAGCTATTGTAGTGTTACAGTTTTACCAGCATTATCAACTGAGGCAGTACAATACAATATCAAATAATAAAGTCTTCCATTGAACTTATATCAGCAATATTACAAGTTTTACCTCCTAAATTGATTGGAGGTGTAAAATACAATTATTAGTAGTAGAGAAAACACTTGAATTATCATATTAAAATACAGTATACCAAGGGCGTTTTTTTTTTTTTTTTTTTTTTTTTTTTTTTTTTTACATATTTTCTTAACAAAAGAGAAGTGGCATATTCATACAGTTCTTTCACGCTTTTAGAAATCAGAATGTATGCATTTTTAAAACTACTTTATAAATATATACTCAAAGAATAATCTCTAATATTCTGGGTGGGCCTGGGTCTAATTTGCTACGCCACTGCAGTATACTGGTAACTTGTGGTGGTTTGCTATCAGTGTAAAAGTGCATTAATGGTAGTGTCAGAAAAGCACCATAAGTATAAAATTCATTACTTAATTCAAAATATGTTGTTTATCTTTATTAAAGCAAGTAATATTTTCAGTTTTAAATGTTTAATAGAACAACATAATATCAAAATGAAAATAGCACGTTATGACTCCGGCTCCGAATATTTCCCGGTCGTAATCACAAGATGTCCAAGTAAGCTCAAATCATGAGATTCATCCGCACAGAAGAGCAGTGCCCAAACACAACTCACGTAAAGTGTTCTTCTGCAAATTACTTGCAATTTTTAGTTTCAACCAAAGATGTCACTAGAGAGCACAAAATTCCATAGTACAGCTTTAATGTTTATGTACTTACCCCCATTCACTTCCATTGTGTCTTACTGTATCCCTGATTTTACTTTTTTATTAATAAATGAAGGACAAGTCATAATATTTTTTTTTTTTTTTTTTTTTTTTTTTGTGGTAATCTACATAATGCCTCAAATGCAATAAATTAAGATTATCTGGAACTGAATTTGAAACATTTCTTAAATAGATCCCTGTTTTTTTAACAGCTCAACTTTGGTAGACAATAAAACCGCTAAATGTCACCTAACTCCACTATGTTCAAGAATTAAATTTGAGTGTAGTGCCATTGTTACTTCATTTACCAGTGCCGTTATTGGTATAGTCCCTAATATCCACTTAGAATTCCATAATCAAATCAAATTCTTATGAGATGGAAAGGTCATCGTGCCATAAGTGGTCATTAACCATAGACACAGCAATGTTTAGAGATCACTGGAAGACCTATGGGTGAGTTCAAATCATGAAAATGTCATGCAGTTTGAATCAGCTTGAGTAAACATTCATTAGGTTGTGGGGCTGGCTGTGTAGACACATCCCAGGATTCTCTGCAAGCAGCTGTGTGTATTTGCAGAGGGGAATGGGTCCTGGACGAACAAGTTTTGGCGGTGTTTCTGTATGTACATCACTTTATGTGGGGAGATTTGTTCAAGCACTGGCCTGTATGAAACTGTCCACATTAATGGAACCTCATTGGTTTGCTTTTGTAGAAAATGCATGAATCGAAATGATGAATATGCATAAAAGCACTGTATCGGCTTGCTTTTCATTTAAACCACAGCCTTTAAATCCCCTTACATCCTCTCACTGTGAATCTAAAACATTTTTACTCCAAAGATTACAGAGAGTCAGAGTTTATTCACCCAGAAACACCTGCTCCTTTCCAACACCAGGCAAGCCCAGCTTATCCTCTTCTGCGACATTGGAATCTGTGACATTTCATCCCTTTCTATGCTGACCTCCCAACACCTTTCCGTGTTAAAGAGTTGATGAGAGTTTTGCTCTCTCTCTCTCTCTCTCTCTCTCTCTCTCTCTCTCTCTCTCTCTCTCTTTCTCTCTTTCTCTTCGTTTATCACTGTCTCAGTCTCAATCTCTCTGCCCCTCACCCCTTCACCACCCGCTCACTCTCCCTCATTCTCCATAGACCATCCGCTCTGTCATTAAGCTGTACATGCACAGGGTTTAAGACACAACCATATGGTGCTGTTTCATTGTGGACAGAGAGGCTCAGGATGACCATGATCTGATGAATCTTTCTTGGAAAAAAAGAGGTGTCTGCTCTACTGCTAAACCAGGCCAAACTGTGTGTGTGTGTGTTGTGGTATTATAATGTTGAGGAGAGAGATTCATCCATATGACATCACCTAGGGGACTTAATAAAACACAAACGTTTGCATTTTTTAAAATCATTATTGTATTTTAATGTTTTTTTTTTTATTTTTTATTATTATTATTTTTTGCACTAACAGCAGTACAATGATGTTTTCAAAATCATTACTTAAAACATTTATTATTATTTGTATTTTTAGTTGTTGCAAATAAAGTTATGATGTGGAAATAGTCACATTTGTATGTGAAAAATAAATACAATAAATAAATTAGGGCTGTCAATTGATTTAAAAAAGCTATTAAAATTAATTACATGATATGCCAGTTAATTAATCAAATTAACCTCAATTAATCACATATATCAATATTTGAGAAAAGAAAAGCCCCACAATTCATATTATTTAACGCAATACATTACATTATTAAAAGTCAAGTAAGCATTGTCGTTGAGCTGGCTTACGCCAAAAGCCATTAAAGTTTTTCTTTTTTTTTTTTTTTTTTTAATTCTGTCCGAGGGAGACTTAAGAGCTGTTCGCACAATGCATTCTTGTATTACATCTGATTTAGTTATTCTGAATTAGTTATTATGAATAGTTGTTCTATGATTCAGGCATCTTTGACCATTGCATCATATCTCACTGATTTTCAGCGTCTTCTGGCATGTTTTTTTTAAGATGCCATGTCAATTTAATAATAGTTCGACTTAAAAAAAAAACATATCTCGAGATCCCTGCATTCAGTTCCATTCCGTTGTGTTCCTTCTAGATTTTTTTGAATGCAGAAATGTGTCCTGTCTGACTGTAGTCATGCAAAATCATGAAAGTGGAACATCAAGCTTGAATTGTTCTGGTGGTAGGAAAATTCCTTAAAACCGAATTTATGTATTGGTCAGGGAGCATGATTAATTGTGTTACCAATGTATTTCATAACACTGTTTTTCATAAATGATCACACAAATATTATGTAATGAATAGTTCACACAAAAATGGAAATTCTGTCATAATTTACTCACCATCATGTAGTTCCAAACGAGTACAGTATATTTTTTAAAATATTTTAGCTCTAAAGAATGCAAGCTCTTGCAAGCCACTGTGAATGAGCTGAAAAACAACTTAAATTTTGTTTTGTTTCTCAAAGCCTATCACATGCCTTCAAAAGACTTCAAAATGAGTATTGAGCACAAGGCCTAGACTACTTTTCTGATACTTCTGGAGGCTTTTTTTAGCTTTAAGTGAGGCACTATCCAATGCCACTGTAAAGAGAAGACGGACAGCAATATTCTTTTGTTTTCCGCATAAGAAAGAAAGTCATACAGGTTTGGAATGACAAGAGAGTGAGTAAATTATGGCAGAATTTTATGTATCACTCCATTTCAATCATTTCTTTCCTGTTCTATTGTTTTGCCCTTAAAATATACATTATTTTCACAGTAACAGTGAAAGTTTGCACAAAATAAATCAAAGCAATCAGTCTGTTGGTCACTAAGGGCCAAAACACTGACAAGTATCCATAGCAGTAAAAAGCTTATCCACATGTATGGATGGAAAGCTTTTTTAAAGCTGTTAGGTTCCCCTCGGAATCTTGACGAGCATGTACAATGGTGGGGAAAACAATGCTGGCCAGCTCTGCTGTTAAGACGTTTGGTCTGTTTGGAGGCATGTTTAGTATTCAGCAAGCAGAGCGTGGAAAGATAAAAGAGTTAAATGTCTATCTCTGAGGCCGAGGAAGCCCAAAAGAAGCCATCAAGCCCCGAACATACAAGTATGAATGGACTCCTCTGGCAGTGAGGAGATTGTATCGGCATCCACAAGCAAATTCCCCAAACAGATAACGAAGCACAGGGCAACCAGTGAAGAATTTATACGCCACAGGCATGGTGCATGTGATCTTAACACATATAGTCCTCTTATGTGAGCATGTGTTCTAGCACATATCTCAATGTTTTGTGTGTGTGTGTGTGTGTGTTTATGGTTTGGCATGATATTGGCAAGTGTGTGTGTGTGTGTGTGTGTGTGTGTGTGTGTGTGTGTGTGTGTGTGTGTGTGTGTGTGTGTGTGTGTGTGTGTGTGTGTGCGTGTGCTTTTTCAACTCACTTTCACTAAACAACTTCTTGCACAACACATAATAGCAATAATCATCGTCACGCACAAGCACACACAGACACAAACACACTTTTAATTGTTGGTGTCAGTGAAGAGATGTGATACTGTAAGTGACAGTTACAATAACTATATTTCTCTTCAACCTAACATAGGGTGAAAAAGGCTTTATACGGTTCAATCTGACATAAATTCCTTTTGATAACACACTGTCTGGGTCTCTGCACAGAATATTTCATTTTATTTGAATAGTCATTTTCAGGATATTAATCTAGAGTGACCTACTGACCTATAAAACTGCAAAGCCAACTGCAGGACTGAAGACCATAAGCTCATTTACTGTTGAGAGATATGAAAAACCAGATTAGTACTGTAATTACATTTAATGGGCCAACATTTTATTTATTTTTTTGAATACATGTACTGTACATATGAAGTTTTAATTTATTTACTTATGTAAATTTTTTCCCCCTTCTGCAATGATAATGCACATTTTGGTGAGGGTGACAGAAGGATTCTACAGTTTTGGAACAAACATATTTTGGCACGCTTTTCTTTTTTATGGGTCTCACTGAGCTAACATGTAATCACTGCAAATACCAACTTTATGTACTGATCATATTATCGCCACAGGCAGCTAAAGCCTAATCAGATGAGTGCTGTAAATCACACAGGCTTTGTGCTTTCACTTATCTAGCATGAAGAACCTTTAACACCTCCTTCTAAACAGACAAAAATACGAAAATTAAGAAATAACAGCCAAACAAAGATAATTAAGGCAACAAGTGTCAGTAAATTTATATTTCAAAAAAGAGAAAGAAAGAAAATAATCTCCTTTCAGATGTTGAGATTAACCATTCTCTTTCTCCTGGTTCACTGAAGCAATCCGAACTCCCACCCACCCGTCCACACCTCCAAGCATTGCACTTTCATGTGTTTTAATAGGCCTCCAGGCCTCTTGACTCCTTCTATTCGCTCTTTTGTGCGTGGAAGCGCTGCATAAGGAAAGCTGTTTAGCCCAACTGAACTATTACAGATGGGAATTATTAATGTGTATCTGCTTAGCTTCATTTGGACTGCTTAGTGAGCGAGCAGGGAGGAAGGGAGAGAGAGTGAGAGAAAGAAAATCATTCTTTTCACTTGACTGTGGGGCTTGAAGTCCCCGGGCTTTGGACAGATCCTAGTCGAGGGTCCTGAGTGTTAAATGTCAAGCCTTGTAGTGAGCTGTCAAAGAACAGAATAGGCCCAGCATGATTGATGACTAGAGGGCCCAAAACCCAAACCCCCGATTGCAAATGCTACCTTGCGTCAGCCTTAAAACACAACCCCTCCCCCACAATGATAGATTCTTGCCTATTTAATGTCAGCTTGCATACCCTGACACCCCAGCATTCTGGCATCACTTTAGGCCTCTTGATGGTGAAAACAGCCCTTTATTTACACATGAAATTGCAGTGCTCTCTTGCCAGATCTTGCACCACCGTTTAATCCCAGAAATTGGTGAGAAAAATAACAGAGAGAGTAGGGCCTTTTCCATTTTGTGTTCTTTTTCTCATTTCGCTCTGTAGTTCACTTTGCCATGGCCTCTCACAGAGGACCCCAGCATTCTCACCCTTGTATAGCCTATATGGTAAGGATAAAATTGGGATGTGATGAGATGTTTGTGTTTTAAGAGAGAGGGAGGGGAAAACCTAAAAGGCCTCCAATCAGATGACAAGATTATTAATTGGGCAGGCTGCATCTTATCTCACCGCATTTCTTATTCATAAAGAAACCGTACAGATGGCACCGTGCTGGCCAGTGTGGAGTTTAAGCTTTTCCAAAACAGTTGCCTCTATATTGTCATAGTGGTAGCTGCATTATCTTCCCAAGAGGTCTGTAGGGTCTTTAAGACTGTTCCTATTCCTAACATCCAACATTTTTGATACAGGCTAACTTAGAGGAGCAATGCATAAAATGTGCATGCTATTACAATCGTAATAATTAATGGTAAATAGTATTCCACTTACAAAAATTACTGAAAATACTGAAAATATAGTACATTTGACAAATTTGATATATAGTGTATCGTATCAGTGGCCCAGAAAAAAAAAAAAAAAATCTATATATAGGTGAGATCACATGACCAGATCACATGACCAGCCGAAAACTACTCATTCACTACTCATTGCAGTAACCCCCTATTATTGGACAGGATATTTCTAAAATGGCATAAAATAAATAAACTTGGTTTTGCATGATATTTCACTCATGCCTATTCTCTGATTTCATGCGGCCACCTTTGAAAGTGAGGTTTAGGTGGGACAACCCCAGAAGTAAAGGTAAACAACAATGTCTTGGACCAACAATCTGGAACTGCTACCATATAGCTTAAAGACTAAAGCAGTTTGATTGAGGGGTGTATCACTGATATTGAAAATCAGGATGTTTAATGTTAGCATTATAGCTAGCTGAAGTAACTAGCCAGCTACCTTTGCTTTTTGCAATGCATTATGTTTGTTCAAACTCTGTTAATGTTGTTGTTTCTTAGGTTAGTTTAGGTGTTTTTTGGTAATGGTAAGGCTAGCTTGATATTTTAAGCTTATTGCTAACTTGTTGGTAACTGTGCTGTTAATTAATTTGTTAGCACACACTCCATGTAATGCAATTAGGCGTCCCGAGATTACAAACCATGTCCCGCATCCCGACGGAGTTGCAGTCGGGGCGCCTTTTGTCCCAATAATCAGTCTTAGCCTAATATTTTCCAAACATCATCATTGCTGTGCTTCGTGGTTTTTCTTTAATGAGAAACTTGTGACAAATAATGAGAGAATCGTTCATTCTCGCAGTCTCAGAATCAGCGGGGCTTTTTCTGCTTTGCTAAATTTTCCCCTCATCACCCCCTTCCGCCTCTGCTGCTGTCTAAATACTCACCTGCAAGAAGCCAAAAACCAAGGAGGGAGGGATGATAACAATCAAACACAGGTCAAGGTAATCAAATAACAAAAATGCATTCCCTTTCTATAATATACTGTACATCCTCTGACATTCTGTAAACCATCTGTAAAATCACAACCCTGTATCAACAAGCGATGTGATATCATGAACCTTATTCGGATGAGATTAGTTTTATTCTGGGATGTGGGGCAATGTAATAATTACTAGAGCTTCTCATTGTTTTTAATCCCGTCTGAAACGGGCAGATCAGCACTTTTTCTGGACTTTTTCCGGATTGTGCATTCCCACACCAATAAATATTACGGCATCTTTTATCTTCTATAAAATGCCCTGAAAAACTACCCAGGTAAAGGTAGTCCACTGTAAACTGACCTGCTGGTAAAAAGCTAGTGAATCTGTGCTGTCTGTAAGCACTTACTATTGTTGTTCTGAAGTTCTCCGTGTCTGAAGTCTTTGGTCAAAGAAACCAGGAATGAGAAGACGTGCTTCACATCCTCAGATAAAGCTGGCTGTTGCGTGTATCATGGGATCATGCATGTTTTTTTTCCCAAGCATTTTATGCGGTCAGGCATTTATTCATTTAAATAGAAAGAAAGGATTGTATATTCCTTTGATTAGGGAAAGTGTCGCTCTGCATTTTAGGACATATTTTCCAGAAGAACAAATAAAATGACATAATGTGAATGTATTGTTTTAATTCAAGAGAGTAATATACTGTAGCCTAGCATTAGCCTTTATTTTTTATTTTATTTTGTAATGATAGTGTATTTATTTATTTTATGTATTTATTAATTTTTTAGGGGGAGGGTTGCTGTGTCCCGATTTTTTGTCATGGTCATCTGGTCACCCATTATGCAACGTAGGCCTATTTACAGTCAGGAAAAGTGAGTTTTGTGAGGGCAACCTATATCAGTCAATGTGAAAATAATGACACCCACTTGATTAGTAGCAGACAACACTTGTTCAAGTGTTAAAGCAACAATGTTCAATCATTCTTGCTGCTAATTATTATTTTATTTGCAATGCAATTACCTACTTTTCATGCAGTGAGACTTTCTGGTGTTTGGGGTGGGATACTCTTCCCAGAGAACGAAGGAACTTGCCACATTTTTTAGTAAAATTGTGAACTTTTCTTTGGACAGAGCTACTTTTAAAAACATTCCTTTTTATTTTGACAATCCATCTATGACAGAATTTTTTTTTCTTTTTTTTTTTTTTTTTTTTGTTGATGAAATGATGACAACGCTAGTTGTTGTGATCAGCTGGCTGATCTCACTGACTACTTTGCTCTCTTCACTTTAGCTTCATTGTCATGATCCAATATGGTGATTGCATGAATTAAAAGGTTTCAGTATAAAGTCCGAGACCACTATTATATTGGTGAAACATAAACATTAAATAAAAATATACACTTTTTCTTTCAATTAAAAATGACCTAGTACACATTTAAATTAGTCTTAAGTTGACATTCTTGATAATTGTATATGAAAACAGATGTAACTAACACTGCTGTCTTCTCATCCTTTTTGTTGAAAATCTAAATGACCACTAGCAATGCATACAACTGAAAAAAAAAAAAAAAAACAAAAAGTAATTATCCATGAGTCTTTTCTCTAACAATGGCAACGTTGTCTGCCCATACTTGTCTGCAGGTTAACCACATGGCTTGAGTGTCACTCAGTGCAGATCCTTGTGAGGTATGAAGAGGCTTCAAAAGGAGAGTCTGCTCACATTACTTTATCTGCCCGTCACTCCAGGCCCACTGATACTATCAGTGCCCTGAAAGCCATGCTCTATGCTGCAGGTCAAAGACACTCTTTTCAAAACTCACCATGCTGATTACTGTTAATTCACTGCTATAAGTGGTATTTAGACTTCATTATCATCACCAAAAGGAAAACTTGTTATGTACAAAGTAAGGCATTGAGAGAAAGACAGATGGAAAGAAAGGGAAAGCTGAATCTTTCAATCTTTCCAGGTTTTTTTTTTTTTAAGGATGACAGCGTTCATAGTGTGTCTCACTCTCTGGGTGTCTAAGGGGACAGGGCTTTGAAAACAGATATTTGAGACTGCTGCACCTGCCGATCTGACCTGTTGTAGCAAGTCAAGCACTCATCACTACCATTAATATTAACAGATAAACAAAAAGCTAAATACCAGGCCATGCTCTGTTAACTTTATGTGATTAAGAATGATTGGGCTCTTGCTTCACCACACAGCGAGGATCAAAGAGCATGCAACACCTATGAGAGCTCCAGTCTCCCAGTGGAAACCCTTTCTTATTTCACTCTACATCTAATCAATGTATCTAAGCATCACTGTTCACTCCCATGGCTATTTGAGAATTTGGACCCCTGTCACATAGAATGAATGTATTTGCAAGACATGTGTTTACACATAGGGTGCAATTTATGGCTCTGGATATATAGACCTGCACAGGAAACTTGTAAAACTGCTTTCTGCGTTGAAAGTTGAATGATTTGACCAAACAGGAAGAAAAGTCACTATCTTTGTAATCTGCATATTACCTGACCAAATGGAAGAAATAAGGAATTTATGCTAATGCTGATTTGTGAGTTCTGTCACATGTTATAATGTGACTGTTTTATTTGGATTTATATGTTTTTATATTTTGTACTGATATACTGTATATTGTCTGAAAGAACAAAGATAGGATTGTATTTCCTGTCCATTGTGTGTGTGTGTGTGTGTGTGTGTGTGTGTGTGTGTAGTCATATAATCAGCATAACCAAAGTACATGCTCTGTAAGGGCTTTTAAATCCATTAAATATGTACAGTAATTTCCTTTCAGTTCATATTAGTTTTGAGCTTTATTTGTTAAATTCTTTTGTATTAGCCATTTAGGCAGCACATGACATGATTGCTTTGCCTATAAAAATAAAGTGGCCATGTAAATCAAATCACTGTCATTACAAACAAAGATTCAATGAGCTGGGTCAGTTGGGACAAGGGATAAAATTACTATCATACAAAGTTACAATATGTAAACATTTTTAAATGCAAAATCTCAGCGTTGCTGGCCAGGTTGAGCTACGGACTCAAGATGTTGTACATGCATATCCTGCTTCTAATGAAGAACTACTTTGCATTTATGACATCCATGTTTATGATTTTCTGCTGTTTTTTGTTTTTTTTAACCATACAAAATCTTATTTTAGAAGTTATTAGAAAATGTTTGTTACTGAAATTTTTTCCCCTTTTTTTAAAAAAAGCTATAATTTTGTGACTGTTGTGAAAAGTCACACAACTTTGCGTACATGTTGCTAATGTAGATAAATGTATTAAACTTTATGGGATGGATAAGTGATATGGTTGCTTCGCAGCAGGTATGAAAACTGTTGAAACTTGAAAGCCCAGCTATGCCGACCCAGTTGCATTTCATTTATTTGAAATGTCGTACATGTTCCATTTTTCATTAAGAACAAATTTGCCTTGTGCACCTAGGCCATATGTAACCCTCATAAAATTATTTGCAAAAACGATCTGATAGAGATAGTGTTGCAGACACGTGGCTCGAGCTTTCCAACCCGTCGCAGTAGCTGACCCGGACCGTCCGACTCGGCTACGCGATTCAGTTCACCAGGCGCCCGCCCAGGTTCAGCGGCGTACGCTTCACCTCGGTCGATGGCGAGAACGCCGCTACCTTGCTTGCGGAGATCACTACCCTACTGCGCAAGGGCGTGATAGAGCCTTTCCCTCCAGCTGAGATGAAGAAAGGGTTCTACAGCCCTTACTTCATCGTACCGAAGAAAGGCGGTGGGTTGCGACCAATCCTGGACCTGCGATTACTGAACCAGGCTTTGCACAGACTCCCATTCAAGATGCTGATGCAAAAACGCATTCTAGCGAGCGTCCGGCATCAAGATCTGACCCCAGCCTAGCTGGGATATGTGAAAATGAAGAATTTCACTGTATATGTGCAAATGTATAATGTGTGATAAATAAAGAAAATTATTAAATTATTAATTATTATAAGATTGGTTCACAGTGGTAGACCTGAAGGATGCGTACTTTCACATCTTGGTCTTACCTTGGCACAGACCCTTCCTACAGTTTGCCTTTGAAGGCCAGGCATACCAGTACAAGGTCCTCCCCTTCGGCCTGTCCCTGTCACCTCACGTCTTCACGAAGGTCACAGAGGCTGCCCTTGCCCCGCTAAGGGAAGTGGGCATCCGCATGCTCAACTATCTCAACGACTGGCTAATCCTAGCTCACTCTCGAGAGTTGCTGTGCGCACACAGGGACCTCATGCTCCGGCACCTCAGCCGACTGGGGCTTCGGGTCAACTGGGAAAAGAGCAAGCTCTCCCTGGTTCAGAGCATCTCTTTTCTCGGTCTGGAGTTGGACTCAGTCTCGATGACAGCGTGCCTCACGAACGAGCACGGACAGTCGGTGTTGAACTGTCTGAAGGCATTCAGACAGAGAGAAGCGGTTCCACTGAAACTTTGTCAGAGGCTCCTGGGGCATATGGCATTCTCAGCGGCAGCCACACCGCTCGGGTTGATGCTTATGAGACCGCTTCAGCACTGGTTTCAGACTCAAGGCCAGAGATGAGCATGGCACCATGGGAAACATCTCATGGCCATCACGCCAATCTGTCGCCGCCTTTTCAGCCCTTGGACCGACCTTGCATTTCTACGGGCAGGAGTTTCCCTAGAGCAGGTCTCCAGGTGTGTCATGGTTACAACAGATGCCTCCTAGACGGGCTGGGGTGCCGTATGCAACAGGCACACAGCCGCCGGCTCCTGGATTGGCCTGCAGCTGCGTTGGCACATCAACTGCCTAGAGTTGTTGACAGTACTGCTCACCTTGCGGAGGTTTCGGCCGATGATCCAGGGCAAGCACATCTTGGTCCGGACGGACAACACAGCATTGGTAGCGTACATCAACCACCAAGGCTGTCTATGCTCCCATTGCATGTCACAACTCGCCCGCCATCTCCTCCTCTGGAGTCAACAGTGCCTCAAGTCGCTACGAGCCACTCACATCCCGGGCGACCTCAACACCGCAGCGGATGCACTGTCATGTCAGGTTACCCTCAAGGAAGAGTGGAAACTTCACCCTCAGGTGGTCCAGCTGATTTGGAGTCGATTCGGTCGAGCACAGGTAGACCTGTTTGCTTCCCGGGAATCCTCCCACTGCCCACTTTGGTATGCCCTGACCGAGGCACCCCTCGGTATAGATGCGCTGGCACACAGCTGTCCCCCTGGACTATGCAAATACGCGTTTCCCCCAGTGAGCCTACTTGCACAGACCCTGTGCAAGATCAGGGAGGACGAGGAGCAGATCATCCTAGTAGCACCCTCCTGGCCCACCCAGACATGGTTCTCGGATCTCACATTCCTCGCGACAGCCCCCCCCCCGGTGAATTCCCCTGAGGAAGGACCTTCTTTCTGATGGATGGGGCACCATCTGGCACCCATGACCAGACCTCTGGAATCTCCACGTCCGGCCCCTGGATGGGACGTGGAAGACCTAAGTGGCCTACCACCCGTGGTGGTAGACACGAGCACTCAGGCTAGGGCTCCCACTACGAGGCGCCTGTATGCCTTGAAGTGGCATCTGTTCGCTAAGTGGTGTTCTTCCCGACACGAAGACCCCCAGAGATGCGCAGTCGGATCAGCGCTTTCCTTCCTGCAGGAGAGGCTGGAGGGGTGGCTGTCCCCCTCCACCCTGAAGGTGTATGTAGCCACTATTTTGGCGCATCACGATGCAGTAGATGGTAAGTATTTGGGGAAGCACGACTTGATCATCAGGTTCCTGAGAGGAGCTAGGAGGTTGAATCCCTCCAGACCGCACCTCGTCCCCTCATGGGACCTCTTCGTAGTCCTTCGGGGTCTACAGGGAGCTCCCTTTGAGCCCTTGGAGTCAGCTGAGCTTAAGGCACTCTCTTTGAAGACTGCCCTCCTGACTGCACTCACTTCCATCAAAAAGGTAGGGGACCTGCAGGCGTTCTGTCAGCGAATGGTGCCTGGTGTTTGGTCCGGGTTACTCTCACGTGATCCTGAGACCCTGACCGGGCTATGTGCCCAAGGTTCCCACAACTCCTTTTAGGGATCAGGTGGTGAATCTGCAAGCGCTGCCCCAGGAGGAGTCAGACCCAGCCTTGGCGTTGCTGTGTCCGGTGCGAGCTTTACGCATCTATTTGGATCACACGCAAAGCCTTAGAAGCTCCGAGCAACTCTTTGTTTGCTTTGGTGGACAGCAGAAAGGAAGCGCTATCTCCAAATAGAGGATTGCCCACTGGGTCATCGACGCCATCACGATGGCATATCAGGCTCAGGACATGCCACCCCCTGCGGGGTTATGAGCCCACTCCACCAGGAGTGTGGCGGCCTCCTGGGCCCAGGTCAGTTGCGCCTCTTTGGCAGACATCTGCAGAGCAGCAGGCTGGGCAACACCCAACACCTTTGTGAGGTTCTACAATCTCCGGGTTGAGCCAGTCTCATCCCATGTATTGGCAGGCATGAGCAGGTAAGTTCTGGGACAACTGGCCGGGTGTACCGCTTGCGCATAGTGCCTTTCCCCACCCTTAAGGTGAAGACGTGTGCTCTTTACTCCCAGTCGTGGTTACAGACTGTGATCCCTGGATGACTTTCCTCCTTAGCCTTCTGGCAGCTGAGTTTGTGGAGAAACTCGCTGACCGGCCCAGTACGTGCGCTAATGAGCCCCTGTACTGAGGTAGGTGCTCCACGTGTGCTGGTTCCCCGAAGGCGACCCCATGTGATATCTTCTGCAAAATTGCTTCCCTGATGGCAAACTGCATCTTCCTTGGGCAGAGGCCCCTCTGCCCCCGGTCGCCATGCTCTGTAGAAACTCCTCCCCCTTCGGGTTGGACCTACCATGGGACCTCTCCACATGACATACTTCCGACAAGACTCGGTAAGACCATGTGATTTATTCCACTCAAAATACCCCCCCCCTTTTTGGGCGGGGTGTGGTCTCCGTGGTGTCTTCCTCTTGGGAGGGACACCCCCCGACACAGACACTTATGGCTCCCAGTCAGTTAACAAATTCCACTCTTTTTGGGGAGAAAAGAGAGGGAAAAGAAGCCTCGGCTGGGCTGGCCTGTCCCTATAGTTGGGCAGTTGACTTGTTCCTGATGGACCGTTCAACGCTCATAAGAGCGTTGGGGGAGGTTACGTGACGGCCTGATGCACTGGCTACGAGGCACACAGCAGTCTGCCCGTCACACACCGCCAGTTCATGCAACACAGTTCAGCTAGTTGTGGCATTTTGTATAGGGACCTCTAGTGTCACTACATCGACACAACATCGAGTGAGTGACAGATAGGGAACATCCTGGTTACTTTCGTAACCTCCGTTCCCTGATGGAGGGAATGAGACGTTGTGTCCCTCTTGCCTCAATGCTGAACTACCTGCTGAAATGGCCGGGACCTGGTCTTGGCTCCTCAGCACAAAACCTGAATGAGTGGTTGCATACCAGCTCCTTTTATACCCATATGTCCGGGGGAGTGGCATGCAAATTCCACTCGTCAATTCTCATTGGCCTTTTTTCAAAAAAGCAGAGGTGTTTGGGGCTCCCAAGTGTGACCCCTAGTGTCACTACATCGACACAATGTCTCGTTCCCTCCATCAGGGAACGGAGGTTACAAAAGTAACCAGGATGTTTCTCTAGTCTTGAGTCGCTATCAACATGAATACTGTTGTCTGTGTAAATAACAATAATAAGTCATTTATCCATCTGGAGTGTTTTGTATGGAGTGTGAAGGTTGTAGAGTCAGTCTACCTTCAGTTTGAAAAATATTTTTAGCTCTAAATGGCAATGTTTATCAAATGATTCGAATTATCTTAACCTTATCATGTGTAGGGTCTAAATTCTCCTGCAGTGCCCCTTAGAGTGAGTTATTTTTGCACATGACACTGCACAGCCGGAAGAGGGGGCAGAGTGTAGATGAGTATTTTTTATTTTCATTTTAATTTTAATTTTTGATTTCTTGTCATAAAACAAATTAATAAAACAAAATACTGTATATTATGTAGTAAACATGTGAACAAATGGGTTGTCTGCTATACTGTATTTGTTTTATTTATTATGCATAGCTGTATAAAACAAAAACAAATGAACAAATAATATCAGCAATCCTGTTTGCCTATATGCACTGTTTGACTTCTCAGACATTGCATGTGTGTGTGTTTGTGTGTGTGTGTGACAAGCGCTAATGTAAACAGACTTGGCTGCGTGCATTGGATAATCACGCTAGATCAGCAAGTTTTCACTGTGAGTATATGAGTTTAAAACTGTTGTCGTGGTGCTTTTGTGATAGTTTGGCTGTCTGTTTCAGAGAACAAACGTATTATATGCCTGAAAAGACTGTTTGAGTTGCTGTTTGTGTGAACGAAAACCGCATCTGCACATATGCAGACGTGGCTACGTGCATGGGAAGATTGCAATTAGGTAGGATGGCTGTGCATATACAAGCTGTGAACTGTTATCAAAGACTCTTTGAGTAACTGTTTGTTTGTCGAATGACAACCGCTACCAATGTAAACAAATGGCAGCACGCATCAGAGGAAGATCACGTTTGATGTATTGACTGTGTGAATATGAGCTGTGAACTTTTTATCATGGTACTCTGGTGACGAGTTAGATTTATGTGTATAAAATAGACTTATTCTGTGGTTTAAAAGACAGTATGAGTAACTGTTTGAGCGAATATAAATTACAGACACTTGACCAGCGCAGCCTGTGTCAGCATGAAAGCCTATTTGAATATGGTAGCTTGTAACGTGACTGGCTGTTGCAGAAACACTCTGCAGAGCCCAGTTATTAACCATCACATATGTATAATGGTACGTATGAAAAGGTTAACTTCCAAGCATTTTTCAAGTTGGTGCTGTCATTATTGGCTGGGGAGTACATACAACTGGATTAGGGTGAGAACAGGCCAAAATATAACTCCTTTTACACTACTGTACTTCTTCACTTCACTATATATTGCCATTGCAACCTCTAGGCACAATCATGATTTTAAGCTCGATTGCACTTCCTAGCGCTTGCGCAGAGCACTAGGAAGTGTAACCAAGCTTGAAATCATGATCACCAAGGAAGCTGCTGATGTCAAGTTTTATAGGGAAAAGGGAGTTATATTTTGGTCTGTTTTCACCCAAAATCGATTGGATCGCTTCAGAAAACGTGGATTAACAACTGGAGTCTTGTAGATTACCTTTATGCTGCCTCTATGCCCTTTTTGAAGCTTTAAAATGTGGTCACCATTCACTTGGATTATATGGACCAACAGACATCATATCTACATTAAAATATCCTTGTTTGTGTTCTGCGGAACAAAGAAAGTCATACAAGTTTGAGATGACATAAGGATGTGTAAATGATGAGCGAACTATAATTTTTGAGTGAACAATTATTTTAAGGCTCTCAGATTAAACCCACAAGCCCTTATTTTGCATGAAGATGTTTGAGATTCTGTGTGAATTTGAAATATGCTTCTTCATTCTATCATCTCCACAAAAATAGAGTGAGTGGGCTTCTCATTCTCTGACACAAATTTTTGTGACTCATTTGATCTAAGATGATTATTTTCATAATTAATATATCGATACAGACGGACAGACGGCTGGACGGATGGACAGACAGAGACAGACAGACAGACAGACAGACAGACAGACAGTCCATCAACCAGGTTGATATATTGCTCCCTCCTACTGCGACTACCTGCACCAGTTGCAACATGTTGCAATCTGAGGGAAGTTGGTTGGAAACTCTTTTTGGCACATCTCTATGGTGCTATCAGTTGAGACACAATTGAATTGAGCCAAGACACAGGATACAACACAAGAGTCTTGGACTCAGATCCACTTCCTCCTCATGTTAACCAGCAAACAACACTATCCTTTCCACATTCAGTGAGTGTAATTGTGTGGTTTACTTTTGTGTTTTCAAAAAGAAGAGATATGGAACACTGAGGGAAGAATGACAAAAATCCAGTCTCCAAAAGTTTTTTTTTGAGTACCTAACATTATGTGCACCCCTTACAAATGGAAATCACAAATCAGGCTGTAATTGCCATCTTAGTTGATAGAGTTTCAAAGGTACTGTAGCAGATGGGAAACCAAATCAAAACATCATTAATAATGATTGCCAACTAAGCATCAAATCTACAGATGCTAGTGGCCAAGTAGTTAACAGTCCATTGCTGACCTGGAATGTAAGTGTTTCAGACAGCTTGGAGGACATTCTTCTTATTCCAGTTGAGTGAGCTTTAGCTTTGTTGAGGTGATTGAGGCTGTGCTCTTTGGTTCTGTCTGCCAGTATCCTTCCACCACTCTTTCCAAAACACACACACAATGAGTAGAAAGGGTAAGAAAGCTTTCACAATCATTCCACCTGCTATTGTCTGTTTGTTTGTTTGTCTTTTGTCCCCGTAAGAATTCTGCTTTGAATCAAATTAAATAAATCACCAACACTGATTTTTTTTGGGAGCAGATAATATCAAATGGCGCAGTCAGAGCGAAAATTACATAGTTTCTGACTTTCAAATTGACAATAATGAGCGCAGAAACTTATCATGCATGATCTCCCTGCAAAGCCTCATTTTGTAATTAAATATGACATGGTGACAGACTTCTCAAGTTTGCACAAAATCTGATGATCCATGTTATACCAGCATGATTTCAGAATGTTCAAACAGATATCTTGTGTGCCTCAATGGAAGCAAGGTAATCTTGCCCTTTGTTCACATGAGTTAACATGGTCAATGTCATAAATATGCTTACATATAATTAGTGACCTGGACAGAGTACAGAATGTTAAAGCTGAAGTGGCTAATTTCTGTGCTGCCAACATCACCAAATAGAATTTAAAAAATAATCAGTTTTCAAACAGATTTCAGAAAATTCCTCCATCTTCCATTGGTATATATATATATATATATATATATATATATATATATATATATATATATATACACACACACACACACACACACACACACACACACACACACACACACACACAGTATGTACAGAATACACATATATGCATCAGCTCTTGAGGTTCTGAATCAATCAGAATCAGACACTGAAATGCTGGCATGTAAGAAGTAACCAGCACCCTTGGTGTGAGCAGGATCTGGCCCTTGGCCTGCTCTGGGTTGTGGTTTATTTTTCTCTTCTCTTCTCTTGCCCCCTGGTGCAATTACTGTATTTAAATTTAGACCAAAGGGCACATGTGAACCAGCTGACTGGGGCGCTAATCTCTGGACCTTGAAGTGCTTCTCTTTACTATTTTTCTTTTTGTGAACATATATATAAGAGATCGATTACACATGGCTGAGTGGTTGTGTGACAAAAGCCCTGCAGTGAACTTCACCTATGGATCGACAGGGCAGCTGCAAAGTTATGGTGACTGAACTGTATTGTGCTGCTTTATGGCTAAGACTTGAATCAACCTGCCCTCAAAAGGAGGGTCACCTTATCTGCAGCGGGGTCCTGTGACATGGGCGACAGGTGGAGGACTGTGCTGTAGGGGGATGAGAGACAGAGGAAAGTCTTAATTTCCAAATCTAACTCAGTATCCTACTAACAGGTGGTCTAAGCTTTATTTGGAGGAGAAATGCAACGAAAATTCACTTATTTTATTTTATTTTTATTTTTTCTCTTTATTGTACTATGACAGTGTGATTGACATGTCTCTTTGACAGCAGACTCTGGCCTCTATTCTAGTCCAAACCTGTCCAAATACTCCCTATCTTGACTTTGTCCAAAGGTTTGCAATGTGAAGCATCTGTTTCCCTCCACTCAAAGGTTTGACTGCAGGGCTTTTCTGACTGCCATGTTTGACACAAAAACACACGACTGGAGTGCAACAGAGAGATGTGTTTTGACGAAACATCTTGCGAAAACACATACAAAGACACTTAAAGGGTTAGTTCACCCAAAAAGGGAAATTCTCTTTTCATTTACTCACCCATCCCAGATGTGTATGACTTTCTTTCATCTGCTGAACATAAACAAAGATTTTTAGAAGAATATTTCAGCTCTGTAGGTCCATACAATGCAAGTGAATGGGTGCCATAATTTTGAAGCTCCAAAATCCACATAAGGGCAACATAAAAGTACTCCAGACAACTCTGGTGGTTAAATCCATATCTTCTGAAGCAATATGATAGGTGTGGGTGAGAAACAGATCAATATTTAAGTCCTTTTTCCTTCACTTTCATTTTCTCCTTCTGCTGTTTTTGGTGATTCACATTCTTTGAGCACATTGCCCCTTACTGGGCAGGGAGGAGAATTCAGGATAAAAAAATTACTTAAATATTTATCTTTTTCTTACCCACATCTATCATATCATGTCCGAACAAATGGATAACCACTGGAATCATATGGATTACTTTTATGCTCCCTTTATGTGGATTTTGGACCAACAGAGCTGAGATATTTCTTAATTTGTGTTCTTCAGGAGAAAGAATTTCATACACATCTGGGATGGCATGAGAGAATTTTCATAGTTGGGTGAACTCTCCCTTTAAGAGTCATATTTACATAATTGTCATACCCCAAGGACACATTTCTTTGAGTGTGTTTATATGCCCAACAATACGCTTATAGCTAGCAAAAATCAGCTTATTAAAAAAAAAAAAAAAAAAAATGGTCATAATTTTATCACCCTCATGTTGTTCCAAACCCGTATGACTATATTTTTTTTCTGTGGAGATGTTAGGCAGAATGTTAGCCAAAGCAATAAGATGAAATGAAAGGAAATGGTGACTGAGATGAACATTCTGTCTAACATATCCTTTTGGGTCCATGGAAGAAAGAAAGTCATAGGTGTTTGGACCAACATGAAGGTGAGTAAATGATGAAAGATTTTTAATTTTTTTATTAAACAGTTTATGACCTTTCCCTAATAAATGAACACAGTTTATGGTGTTTTCATTATCGCATATTACGTTGTCACATATTAAGCATGATCAGTGTAAGATTGTGCATGCAAACACTCATTTATTGACAACTTATTTATGCAGATTTCATTGAGTTTCTATGATATCCTTATGTTCCATTTTATTGACTCTGATACTGACATGATGATACATGTTTTGTCCAATTCAAGTCATCCCTTTCTGCTTAAAAGATAAATACTTAAGTGGTGGACAGGACCATTCCACTACAGAACTCCCAGAATAAACATGTACAATACCACTCCATCCATCAGTGGTCTCTGTCTGTAAAGCGCTTTGGCACTCAGAGTTTAATCCATTAAAGTGCACCCTTTCTCTCACCAGCCTGACATTGAGAGGCTGAATCCAAATTTGTGCTGACATCTCACTCAGAGATCACCCTTTTTATTCAACCAGCGCTGCCATCTCTGCCTAATATCCTGACTCTCGGGTCACAGAATCAGGGCTCCTAGTCCTGTTGCAGAGATTTGCTTGGTGAAAAGAGTTGATGAGAGCAGCTCTACCTGTTGACAGGAGAGCCCTGAGCTGTCTAAACAACCATTCGTGATAATGACAGGTAATGAAGGACCTCCCATAACTGCACAGGTTAAAGCAGGTGTGGTATTCATAACAAACATGTTTACAGGGGTTCAGCAGGCAGGTGACCATTTCTGAGCAGTTTAGTTTGCATGCTAGGTTGCTTGACAGCTTGTAATAGGAGAATGTTGGGTATGCTGACATAAAAAAAAAAAATGCTACAGACATATTTCATATTTAGATTTTAAGGCTGATGTTTGGGCTGTTCATATGGCATCATAAGAGTATTGATTAATTGAATCCCAATTTTTACCACATCCAACTAAGCGATGACATGTTCTCCTTGGAAAGCCCAATGAAACTAACTACATGCATTTTTTAAACTACATCTCAAATTATTATTTATTTATTTTATTATTAAGTTAGTGAAATTTAAAGTATGTGCTTTATTCTTGGTCGCAATTGTAACGGTGGGAAACTTCAGAGTCAAATTTTGCTCAGTTCTTAATAAAAACCCAATAGAAAATTGCGTACAATAGAGTCACATTTATTATTATTATTATTATTATTATTATTATTATTATTATATTTTTATAATTTATTATTTTTTATTATCATTATTATTTGTTTTACTAACATGCAATTGTGGGGGGAAAAGGAAACGATAAACCAAGAATATTTTTATTTCTTTTGTTTCATTTTTTGTAACAGTACTTTGAAATCTGCAGTTTTTTAATGGGACTCAATCAGTCACCTATTGAAAAATTAATCTAATTTTTTTTTTTTTTCCAACTGGTCATAATTGTGATCACTTACATGTTTACTTGTCCTGTGAGGATGAGATATATAAGCCAGAACAATCTTATTAATATACCAATAATAGACCTTCAAATATTATATGTACTAAATATGGTAGTTGTATGTGCATTACAACTGGTTTTACTTGCTTAGTTTTATGGAGCTTTGACACAGACATCATATTTGCAGTACAGGGCCCCATACAGGGGTGCTACTGGCCCCATACACTTCTATTGTAAGTGCCTTACTGTAACTGGAATTTATGCTTTTCTTTTTAAGTAAAGGAGGGATGAGTTTATTTATTTATTATTTTTTTGTGGAAATCAACATTATTTTGCAAATGCTGGTAAATTACCCTTCGCTAAGCCCCACCTTAAAAGTGCTTCTGACCAATCCTGTCTTAGCAACTGTTGCCCTGCCGCCACGTGTATACTATTTTCCAATGACAGCCTTTGGAATTTATGGGTTGTTTTTTAAAAGGGATTTTATCAAAGAAATCCAAAAAATGTAAAAAAAAAAAAAAAAAAAAAAAAAAACTTTGTTGCTGGGTCATTTGTAATAGTGACAAGTTACCCAGAAAGGATACCTGCAGTGTTTTTCTTTATTATTATTTTTAAGTAATCTTTGGAGAAAAGCATTTTATGGATTAAACTGTGTCAGTCCTCATTCCCAAATGAACATGTATAACATCTGCAATGACACCTGCATTTGCTCCAAAGAAAATTAAAGCTAATAACTGAACGTTAACTCATTTATGTACTGATTCAAGTCATGGTAAAAGCGATAGTAAATAAACAGTTCACAGGATCAAAATGAGTGTGTTATGAGATGTTATAAACAGCTCTGTTCATTTACGCTAATGTTATTAGATGTGTAATCGCTATTAAGTGAAGTTTTTCTCTTTTCAAGTGACTGTAATCGTTTGCCTTGATTCTGATTCATAGTCTCCAGTTTTTAATCAAATTACTGTGTAATTTAACAGTTTATTTTACAAACAAACTTCAGATAGATATGCATTACAATGTCACTATTCATACCAGCCCATGTAAAAATATTATCCATTCTGTTTATGAGACTATTTTGCCAAAAGCCGCGTCATTCACGGCAATCTCCCATTCATTCCAATTGGGAGTTCTGCAGAGCTTATCAGAGCGAGCAACCGTAACCAAGGGGGACGGAGCTTAGCAAAGGGTCAATTCATCTTAACTTGTATTGGACCCAGAATATTCCTTTAAATGTCTCTGGTCATGTGACTGTTTGCAGCTCCCATGTGAAAACATTCACATGAAATCACACTGCACTGTCTGCACTGTGTAAACTATATCAACAACTCTTTGTAAACCCCTCAAATTTCAAAGAAACTTTTGATTAATAATGTAACCGGTGCATGGGATTAAATGGTTTTACTTACAAGGCTGAAGATGCATAACATATATATATATATATATATATATATATATATTCAGTTACAATTCAGATCAATAGTCTAGTGGTTAGCACACATGCTTTGACATGCTGCATGGAGAGGATGGTGGCACACACGGGCGTCATTCCCCGGTCTAATTCCTCCCTCCTCTCCCTATTGTTTCCTGACTAATCAGATGCTGTTTATATCAATGTAATAGCAAATCTCAAATCAATTAGTGGGATGTTCTGACAATGGATTAAATCTTTGAAAGAGAACATAATTGCTGACTTAAATTTTTGAAAGAGAACAGAATTGCTGACTTAAAAAAATAAAATCATCTAAACAAGCAATCTTCCAAATAAGTTTTTATATGTGAATTATATGTGATGCTTAATGAAATCCACACACTGCTCTTGACATTGTCCTCATTATTAATGTTGTTCAGCTCTGTGTCATGATCTAAAAATAGCTTTGAAGTATGTTGTCTTCCATCAGAAAGATGGGAAAGTTAGGGGAATTGGGGGGTAATGAGGTGAAGTTTATGGAGATGGAAAATGGTCAGCTTGTGTCGCCAAAACCCTGTGAGGAAATGTTATCTTTAGTAATGGAGAAAAGCAGACTCCAAGAGGGTATTCCTTTTGACACTATTTAACATATAACCTTTTGTCTTAATGTCCACGGAGAGGAAAACAAAAAGACGACGACTGTTGCTGATTGGAGCAGCCGTAGCAACCTTGTGCAGGAGAGAGAAAGGAAAGGGGCAGTTGCTGGTGCTTTAAAGTGTCAAAGTCTTTGTAGCTGTGACTAGTTTATGATGCTGATGTCAAGCATCCCACTCAATGAGGTCTTTGTCCCGACTGAGACCAAGTCAGTGGGAAAACTGCCCACATTTAGTCTGCAGGCCCATCTATCTTGCTGCTAGGCCTTGCTGTCCCCTTTGTACCAAAACTCCTGTGTATTAAAGATCTCCCGGGTTAATGTGCTGGAAAATTGGCTTGCATTTTTATAGGAGGAGGCCAGCTAAATGAAAGAAAAACAACTTTGGGAGGGCAGAAAAGGATGAGAAAAAATATCTGTAGGAGTGATCTGAGAGGGCAGGCCCTCAAGACTTGTATCCTGTGACCTCGCTATAATAGAAGCCTCTATGTCACACTGGAGATTATCCTGTAGTCTAGCAGAGTGTGTTTCCATCCATTTATCATTAGAGTCATAAGCAGTGGTTGTTACTGTAGATGTGTTGACCCGGTCACCATGCACAGAGAGATACATTACACATAAATCTAAGGGGAACACCAACGAAGGATGGGGAAAAAATCAGAAACAACAAAACCTAAGTAGTATCTGTTCTACAATCAGCTGAAAAGGAAAAATCAAAACAGCAAATGTTAGGCAGAATGACAGCCTCAGTCACCATTTACTTTCAATGTTTGGAAAAAAAAAAAAAAGATTGAAAGTAAATGGTGACTGAACAGTTTGCCTTACATCTCCTTTTGTTAAGGTACATAAGTATGTCATTCAGGCTTTTAGGTGAGTACATTTTTGACAGATTTTTCAGAATCTTGGGACATGAACTATCCCTTTCATTCACCATGTCACTCCATCTTTGTCCAACTAATTTTCATAGAATCATCCCACAGACATCAAATTAGTAATGTCTGTCAACAAAAAAGACAAAGGAGAGTCTGTTACCTGCCTGGTGGCTCGTTGTGAAGTTACTCTCAAAATGGACTGATCAGTTCAATCAATAAGCTCTGGGTGTCCAGCTCATTGGACATGTTTATGGATGTGGGAGGCTAATTAGGAGAGTCTTCCCAGGCTTGGGGAGAAGAGCCCACTCAACAGCTGGTTAATACTGGACTCCTGTCCTTAGGTCAATTTTGTGGTAACCCCAGAGAACCACCAGGACAGCAACAGGTCCACAGAGGCCAACTGGGTTAATAGTAGGCCCGGTGGCCTGAGATTTCTGAGAATGTCTTGACTGAGGCACTGATGGTCAAAACAGACATTTCCCATACTAACATGATATCGTGCACATACTTTAATAAAAGCAACACCAATAGGAAACATTTATTATTATGATGATTATTATTATTCTTATTGCTGTTAATGTAAATATTATTTCTAGGTGAGTTTTATCTTTAACTCTATCAGCACTTTTTCTTTATTTAAAAAGATTTTTATTGATATCCCCCCCCCCCCCCTTTTTTGTTTTTGTTGTCAGTTTGTGAGCTTTAACATAAAGAGGGATCAGCATCTAAGTATCTTTTAGTATGTAAGGGGACAAGCTTAAAGTACGCATCCCTTGAGGACTACAAGTCAAACATTGGCCATTGACATCCGACAATCTAAATGCTTGCTTTTTCCCACTCTGTGACCCCCGGGGGTCAAAAAGTTTTGGTCCCAGTAGTCTCTTAACATGCAGATGTTACAGTAACATTGCCAGGAAATCAGGGCCAAACAGCACCTCTGACCCGTCTGTCAGCTGATCCAGCATGGCCTCTTTTGAAATGGACTCGCCACTTCTATAAATTACCACATTTTCCCACCGTCTTTCCTCCATTCAGCCTCCTCATCTGCAGCCATTCGTTTGCGATAGCCCTGCGGTCAACAAATAGCCGTGGCCCAGTAGCTTGTGAATCTGACCCCTCGGCTCCAGAGAGGTCAAAGGGCTCACACCAGGGTCAGGGCCTTTTTTTATGTCTCTTCTCACCAAAGGCTCCGTAATGAATGGGGAGCCTGGGGGAAACAAAAGCTTTCAGGAGAGACAAGCAACTGTGCTCTATACATCATCGCCTCTGCTCACTGTGACTTTCCCCCTACAAAGTGAAGAAACAGAAACAAACAAACAAAACAAAAATCTTTCTAAGTGAGGAACCAGGAGCTAGAGGGAAAATTAGATCTGTAAAAGGTTCTAAAGAAGCCAGGATAGAAAAAGAAGACAGCATGTGGCAACTAACTAATGACATAACTGGCTACCTGATCATAATCATCATTGGATCCATTACTGTAAAGTGAAGTTAAAGAAGACATTAAACATGGCAGGATATTGTTGCCATTTAATGTGACTGATCAACCTGTATAAATGATAGATAGTTCGTGGATAGCTACAGTATACCTTAAAAGATTGCCTTGCACCTGAAAGGAATTAAGTGGTGTTCATAAGCGGTGTTCATTTATGGTGGGGATGGGTGGGACTTATCCCCACCACTTTTGCCATAGCCAGTTTTGTCACCACCAGGGATTTGTCTAATACAGAGGAAACATCTCCAGTTCTTAAGCATGAGTTTCTGCTAATGTTATTTGTGTGTGTTCTATCTTTAGTGCTGGAGTTTATTAATTTTATTGTTATGATGAGTGGCCATTGTGGCTGCTATCAGTGACATAAAGTTACAGTGGCAATGGTCTCTAATGCACAAAGATTCTCTCCCCGCTTTCAGCAGTTTGCAATCCATTCTAATAGTCGCACACAAAAAAGTACTCAAATGTGACGTACAGATGCAATTGTTTTTTTTTTGTTTGTTTTTTTTTTAAATAAAAAGTTGTATTAGGCCTGACTTGAACTCGCAATTCCTTGTTTTCAATGTGAAAATGTTACCACTAGATGAACAAGTTTCAAGTTTATGGTAAATTTAGTGATAGAGTTGTTAAATTAAAAATAGTAAATATTTACTTGAGCGCTTGATTTGCTCAGTAAGAATAAAATTGTAGTTTTAATCATAATGCTATTCTTTATATTTCAGTAACTCTACTACAGTTCGCTCCACTACAGTTCGAAATGTTTACTTTTATATATAAAAGAGTAAAATAGTTAAACTTATCAAAACATTTAAAGCAAGTGACACACACGGTGGTGTTGAACACATCACTTGTTTTTAAGTTAAGGTTAATGACATAGACCTTTTTAACACTTGCAGCAATTTCAGTTCCTAATTTAGTTCTCTACCCCTGACTGACATGACCCTAGAGAACAGACCTGCAGAGCACACTTAATATGTCCTCATCTGAGCTCCCTTTCCCTTTTACTAGTCACATTGTTTACAGAATTCAAGCTTTGCTGTGTTTGTTTGGACAGACCTGTGGCAGTGTTGAGTGCTCTGACAGAAAGGCATAATGTGTCTCATTGTTCAGTGGTCATGTTCGGGTACAACAGCAAGAAAATGCTGGCTAATTCTTAAAAATAAATAAATAACATATTTATCACATGATCAGTCATTCGGAAGTGAGTTTCTTAAAGCAGTGTTTTTTTTTTTTTCACAACCTGTTTTCTCAGTCATTGCATTTGACCCCAGTAAAACTATATCAGCAAACTAATAACCAGGCAAACCACCAATCTACTGAGTCCTTATCCCTGGTCATTTGCTATAATGTGTTGCAGATTCCGGATGTCATCGACGACATAGTCGTTTTTAAGTAAATGGCATGTGGTGAGAGGTCAGAGTCAGGGGGCCCAGTGGGTGAAAGCTTGAATAACTAGAAGGAAAGTTGTAACTGTTCGAGCAGAGAGATGTTTAACAGGTTAAGACTTCTCCAGCTCTCATTGTTTTAAGCCAAAGGAAAAAAAAAAAGAGGAAAAAAAAAAAAAAACATCTGGGCTGCCTCCCATCCCTCTCTCAGTTTCAAGATCAAATCTATAATTGTTCAAGACTTCTCCAAATCATGTGCTCTATTAATCTAAATTATTCCATTCTGCTCTGTTTTATGACTTTGTCTTCCTTGAGCAATGAACTTTATATAAATCACTCCCATAACCTTTCTAATTTAGCTATTTTTGTTCGAAATAAATATCCTATAACATAGTGTTTCTTCAGAGATTTGAAGACTAATGACCATTGCTGCAATCAAATCTTTTATAAATGAATTGTGGAAATATGCACTCATAATTGCATATATACAGTAATTATCTAAAAATGTAGATTAGCTCAGAAGATTTCAGGGATCCTGCAGTCATTGGAGTACTTTGTTGCTTGAAAAATTATGTACTGTATTCTAAAGCTTCCCTGAACAAAAAAAAAAAAAAAAAAAAAAAAAAAAAAAGTTTGATTGCAGAGGAGAGCAGATCACAGTTTCTGTAGAGTTCAAAATGCAGGTGTTTAGAGCGGAACGTATACTTTTCCTCCAAATTAGGCGTTGAGGGCTGAGAAAGAGGGGCAGGGAAAATTTGTGGAATTACTGGTTGATTTTAACCAGATGATTGCTGGATTTGGACACCAGAGAGTTTTCATTAGGGGCCCTAATTTACAGGCCTACCTCTGCATTCCAGCAGATGGTTAAACTCCCCCAAGTCTTAAAGTTCACCCCAACCATGAACGTTTGGAACTGAGGAATAGAACGTCTGAGAGAAAGGAGTAGGACATAAAAATCAGCAAGGTAGCAATAAAACACTCTTGTTTGTGCACGAAATTTCAACACAATTCTATTTTTGGTGGGTATGGAGATCAGACACACAAAATAGAGAACTCTTTTCAGTTAACACTTAACATCATTCTTTTCTAAAAACATTACTTTTATTGTCTTTGGGGGCTTGCACAGTAAAATAGCTAGTTAAGGATACAAAGAGCACAATGACTAAATTAGTACAACTACAAAACCATAAAACACTAATAAGTATAGAGCTGATAAGATTGTAATGCAATCTGTAAAATCAAATTATTTTGATTAATTAATTAATTAATTAATTATGGCTCATTAAAATTTTGCAACATTGGCCAAACTTGTATGCTCTAGTCCAGATGCAGTTGCCATGTATTTATTTATTTATTTGTTTGTTTATCTATTTAATTATTTACTAATACATGTAATGTCTAATATTTCTACACAAAGTTTAATGTCTATAATAACTTTGAAGAAGGTAAATCCAGATAATTCCACATCTCTACCAATACCCACCCACTGCACAAAAACACATTTTAAATACATACAATTTTAAAACATGTTTTTGTTAAGAACATTGCATTACACTTCAAGTTTTATTTCAATATATTATTTTAGAGTACATAAAACTGCATATTCTGCAATCCTCTGCTGACACCCTAGTCATTTATAAAATATCCTCTACTTGACCTTACTTATTAATCAGACTGAACAAGCAAATTAATGAATCAAAAGGAAGATTAAAGATTTTTAAACATAGCAAAGCATGACCATGTTCACTGCAAAAGGTGCACTTAAGTTTAAAGCCATCTCTGACATTGTGACAATGTATACATGGCATGCAGTAGTCTTTTCCAACATCTGAAAGACATCTGATAAATTGTTTTAAAGCATGTAACAGAATTGCTGTTCCTGTTGTTCCCTATCTTAAATAACATGAACAACTCGTACTGCTTAGCTTTGAACTATTTGATAATTTCCTATATGTGAGACAAAGCTTTGCTGTAAAGGAGTAGGCCTATGGTAGCATTTTACATTACAATATCCATGTTACAAAAATTACATGCAAATATAATTAAATTTCAAATAGTGATATTACTAGAAACGTATAATTATAAGTAGCCCCACTGCACCATTAAGTGCATTTTGTTGATCACTATTACGCATTATACACTTTTGGAATTACAGTACACAGGAAAATGAATGCCATAAAATAAATTGTGACCAGAGGGATTTTACTATTAAGTGGCAATTTTGGCCTGCAATGAGGTATGCTAGTCATGTGTTGTCTTTTTTACTGTTAGATAGCTCTTTAAAAAAATAAAAATAAATAAATAAAATTTTCTAATTAGAAAATGCAATAAAATACTGGCATGAGGTTAGCCTATAGAATAGCCAACTGTGTTCTTGCAGCTGAGTGTTGTTTGTTACAGAGTGCTTGCAACATATATACATACCTCTAAAAGGTCAGGTGATGACCTCTCTTTGGAGACAGTTATGTTTTTGCAAACAGTACAAAACACAGGTTCAGTCATTTTCATAATAATTTTTTTGTGCTGTCAAAAAGAAAATATTCCCAGTGTTTCATGTTGGTGTATTATTCAGTGAAATATATGAGGTAAAACTCCACAATAGTTTGCAGTTTGTTCAGTTTACTTTTGTGAGCCACAAAACGGGTTCTGTGACATCCATTAGTCTTCCTCTTTAGCCTCTGTGTCAGATCAAGAGAGCCATTGGTCAAAATTGCAACCAGCAGTCCAAACAAGAGTCTGCATCAAGACAGCTTAAAGTCTGGTAAACTTTGAAATCCACCCCCATTACTTTACCAGGACAATAAATCAAATCTAAGGCAGTGTTGTCTTGTCAATGACCTTTGATCATGTACAAAAGGAGGTCAACATGACCTACGTGAATTGTAAAAAAAAAAAAAAAAAAAAAAGGGCTGCTATGTAAACACCATTAATTTCTCCACTGTAAGGGTTGGGGAGCTGTACATTGAATAAAAGAATGCCTCAGATGTCTGGAAATCTGAAGGTCTAATGGTATTTCATTCATCAAATTGTCTGGCTTGGCTATTAGCTGTTGGTATTTAAGTTTTAACTCTGAACGGCTAGTTGATGACATGCTTCCCCCACACATGTGTTCTGATAATGCAGAATGAAGAATTATGTGGTATTCGATGTCTTAGCTGCCTACTCTGCAGTGTTCACGGAGAGAAATGTTTTCCTTTTAGAAATTTGAGTATTACAATTTAATTAAAAGTCACAAATCTTTTAAGTCACACTTATCATTATGTATGTCTTACTGTCCCTAACCCCCCAGCCAGCACACACACACACACACACACACACACACACACACACACACACACACACACACACACAAACACACACACACACACACACACACCCCACACACACAATATTCCTCTCACAACTACAATAGTAAGAACCCAATTTAATGATACCAATGACTAACAGGGGGGTATTGCAGCTAAATGTTGTTATTGTTTCCTGCCAATTACTTGCTAATGTGTGGGTAAACAAATCTGCAGGTTGCAAATAATTCACCTATCATATACTTGTGAATGTGTGTGTAGACAGCAGACAGGGAGTGGGCCGGGCAGAGGGTAAGTACAGGGAGGAGCGAACTGTGATACGGCCCTGTCTAAATACAGCCTCATGCTGCTAAACAGACACCTTACCACCATCTAATGAGTAATTAAGAGTTGCTGTCACCTGGAACTCTGCTGGGCCAATTTCCATTGTGCATGTTGTACCTTGAAACACACTCACACCACCTAAGCCAGCATGGAGATTTTTTTTTTTTTGTTTTTGATTGTGAGCTTTTACTCAAATGCCGAGTAAAGCATTAAGCCATATGTTGCCTTTTTCTAAAAGCCACTTAACCATGGTCAAATCACTGTAGTGCACATGTTTTAGTATGCAGTGACAGCATTATGATGAAAGACACCAACGTTTAATAAATAGTCCAACTGTAGTCTGTTCACGGTCAAGCAACATTGCTATTTGCATCTTCAGCATAGAATATGCAGGCACAAGTGTGTGTTTATCTGCATTTTACACAGGCTATCCATTTCAAATGCAATATACATGTTGTTGCTTATTCTTTTTGCAGAGTCTTCTCACCCCCAAATTTGCTTTTGGCCATCATGATGCTTTTAACCCATTGTTTATTGGTTCCAAATGCAATAACTTTTCCATACACTTGTTGTGAGACCCAAAGGACCTGTCTGAAATGTCTAAAATACTATGTCAGCCATGCAATCTATACTTCTTACACATGTAAAAAAAAAAAAAAAAAAAAACATGCTTTTATAATATGCTACAAAAACATTGTGTTGGGCCCCTTTCACATTTCTGGGTTTGGAACACAGAAGTAAAGTATTGCAGGGTAAATTTCTATAGTGGCGAATGGGAGACCACAGCAAATATTATTTTTGCATTTCCATTTGCACAAACAGCAGAGGAAAACAATTGAGAGCAGTGGATTCTGTCAGTCAGAAGAAAATTGATGCCAAATTAACTGTCATTCACTTAGCAGCTGTATTAGAAACCCATTCACAGCAGTGTGGACTTTTTAACTGTAGCCAAGTAGAGAAATTTCATGAAATTAAACTCATCATAAATTAATCAATTGGATGTGGCCCCTTTAAGAACTGGAGTTTTACAACACCTGTTTTCCATTGTGGCGAATTCTCAGGGCCAGCAAAGCCTTCTATGCTGGCCTAACCTGCCTAATAAATAAAAAATAAAAAATCATCCTTTCATTTTCATTCACCTTTTTGCCTATGTATTTTCAATCGTGTTCCTCACCTAATTCATCTACAAACTAATAGCAAAGAAAAAAAAGTTTATCCAATCAGAATTTATTCCTTGATGCTTACAAAGCGTGATGGTTGTTTCACAAATCTTATACCCGAAGACGAGCTCATTAGCCAAAGAAGTGCGTGAGTATGAGCTCCACCCCGTTAGGCCTTCTACAGAATCCATCAACAGTGCAAGTGAATAGGCATCTAAAGTCAGATTCATCAGCCAATCAGATTGATTTATTAGTTCTTTAGGATATGTCCCAGTTGAGGCCTTCTAGCTGGCCTTGAGTGACGCAATCACGCTTTAAGTGATGTACGTACTGTAATTTGAAAGCGAAGAGTGCGAGATCTAGCGCCACTGGGAAAGAGGTCCTTATGGATTTAAAAACCTGAGATGTAAACAGGAAAGGAGGACTGATTTTCACTTCAAGCAAATTGGTAAGTGCTTTTTGCATTGTTATAGCAACACCAGGAGTTTTTAAGTGTAAATTAGGCTGGCTGGAGCATTCAGTGTCGGTTCAAGTTTTGAAAAGTAAATGTGTACCCTTACGATACTAAATTTATTTCTATCAGGAAGACTTGCAGACTTGAGTGAAATTTAGGATGACATTTATTTGATGAATATAGAACAGAAATGTAATGTCTCTCTTTGGTGTAAGCCCCATCTGGTGGTCTGAAGAAGTTGTACTTGGAACTGTCATATCCTGCCAGAGGAAGGAGGCAGGGGCGAGGAGCCTACCCCTCTGCAAGACGGGACTCGACTGGTGGTGGTGGGGTGGTGGAGGTTGCCGTGTTAGCACAACTGAAACAGCAATGTGATAGAATGTGAGCAGACTAATAAAGCAATGGCTTACATGCGATTGGCTAGGAGTTACCTAGCTAATGGTGCGATGATGTACAGCTGCTAGTCTTCCCGCTAGAACTACGCTGTGCTTACATTGCAAGCAACATTTAAATTACAAATATTATTAGATAGCTTTTTACTGGTATTAGACCTCCTTGGTTTTGGCTTTTGTGCGTGGATGTGATTTAAAATGTCAGTTGGTATTATTAGTTGACTGCAATGTAATGTATGATGTCCATAGGCATAGGGTGTCTTATTCATTGTGAAACGGTGTTTTCTTAATGGCATGAATCTCACTGAAGGCCTAGACTTAAAATTCATGGGTGCCACTGGTTTTCCGGCACTCTCTCCTGCTGCGCATGTATGCTGGTTAGAGACATGGGAGCATGTATTGTGCAAGAGAGCTCCCAGTTTTGTTCATCGGTTGAGAATTCTTTGGGTAAATATCACATTTTACACAAAATGCTTATAAATTGCATTAAATATGTGTTCAGAAGAGTTGTATGTTAAAATTGAATGTTTGTTATGGATCATTTTTGAAGGATGCATATGGATTGCATGTGTGGAGTTTGACCACATTTTGCACATGCAGGACTGGATATGTAAATGAAGAATTAATCATATCTCATTTAATGATTTATAGCCCATAGTGTTTTCCAATTAAGTGAACATGTGTAATGATAATTTTATTGTTTATACTGTTATACATATCCTTAAAGCCTGGTTAAAAATGCATAAAATGCTGTGAATTATATAAGCATGTACTGTATTAAGATGATGTATGCTGAAGCATACGGATAGGCTAATGCCCTAATTGTATTTTCATTTAACATTAGCCTCTACTGTATTTCATTGTACCATATCTCATTTCCATATTTAATTTTAATATTTAGTTTTTTTTATTTCATTGTACAACCGTTGTTTTTTGTTTTTTTAACAGCTGTCAGATAAAACACCCCCCAAAAAGTTTTTTATGCTATGTTGATTATTTACAATCCACCTACTACATAACTAATGCCAGGGTAATGTATTACAAAGTATAATGCTATAAATTTACACCAAATATAAGAAAGTTTCTAGATGTGCACTGCTAAATAAGGAGGAAATGCATCATCACAGTCTTTGAAAAGTGTCCATATTTAAAAATGCTGTGTGTGCTCAGTTTTTCTCCACTGGGAATATAAAAAAAAAATATTTGAACCAAGGAGCAAAACATTTTTGTAGTTGCATGAAAAGAAAATGGCACTCCTCCATTGACTGAACCTGAGCAAACAAGAAACTAAGTACTGAGTCTCTCCTACTGTAAACCAATTGGGAAGCATTTAAAGCTCTATCCATTAGGTTTCAAATGAACATCCAGAGAGTCAGTCTATCCGAGGTCTTATTGACTGAAGATAATAAATAGTCTTTAAATTGTCCCTGAAATTGTGTCCAACGGTGATTACAACTGGAGCCATGCTGTGCCTGTGTACAATAAAGAGAGAGGGAGAGAGGGAGTAAGAGATGCAGAGAGTAAGGATGGATAAAAGTGAAAGGATACAGAGAGAGGAATGGGGAGGGAGGTAGAGAACTGTGTGTGTGCACTTTCCTTTAATCATTGGGCTGCATGTTAAGAGCTGGATAGTGGGGTGACTGTGTATCCCAGTGTCTGTGGAAGCCCTTGCGTATGGAGTGGTCTTTCACTCATCTCAGTCAGAATTTCACGAGCTGTCACTCCTCTTTTGAAATCCAGTGGGGTCTCTCGCTTTGACTCCTCTTTGCCCAATAGAGCTGGAGACAAGCCTCCTTTCACAATGTCTCTATTTTGTTTGAGTGGGATTCCTCACAGAAATATTTTAAGGTACAAGGAAAGTGGTCCAGAACCAATAATTACAACAAATGGTTATCGCTCAATTGAAGTACAGATAACAAGTTATGGAGATCATTTGTGGCTGTGATTAGCTTTTCTTGAAATGAATTTAATTAAAATAATTTACTCAAAGCAGGTCTCTTGACTAAAAAAAAAACTTAGCAAACCAGAAACAAGGTTTCTTTGGTCAAAACTATTCATAAGAAGTACAACATTATATTCAGAATGCAAGCATGTCACAAATAAAGGGATATCTACAAGAGAGGCACATCAGAGAGAGAGAGAGAGAGAGAGAGAGAGAGAGAGAGAGAGAGAGAGAGAGAGAGAGAGAGAGAGAGAGAGAGAGAGAGAGAGAGAGAGATGCACATGCTTTTTTAGTAAGAGAAACTGCTAAGGGCCTCAATGGGGGTAGAGATTTGGCTCCACACTATAGGACCTTTCTATGCATTGTTAATCTTTTTGTAATGAGGAATTTAAGAACAGAAATGCAAACACACGTAGCATCCAGTCTGTGGTGTGTAAGTAGGGAAATACTGCAGAGGGTAAGCCAAGGTGAAGCCAAAACTACATTGTTTGGTAAGCCAAGGTGAAGCCAAAACTACAATCCTTTACGGATTGGTAAAGGTTTTCCTAGCAAAAGTTTTATTCAGCCTAATGCAAGTGAAGATTCATCAGTCAATGAAGGATGATTTGCTTTGTCACAAAAATATACAACTATCCCTAAAAACACATTTCAGTTTTAACATGCATGAATGGGTTGCTTTACAGGTTACATTCAGCTCTGTCTTTTGGTTTTGATAATGATAAAAAATAATCCTTCAGATCCACACATGGGTCAGTTCCAGAAATATGGGGTGTGTCTGTTCAGCTTAACACTACAACATTAATAAAGATTATGGATTTACAAAGCATCTAAGACATGGCATTAAGCTTTTGTTTAGAAAGTTTCTATTTGATCTCTCTTTTTTGACTCTTTTCTACCAAATGTGGTGAGAAAATATGGCTTTTTCAGTTTGTCATGATCTCTATGTCAATCAGAAAAGAAATGTTATAGTAAATCCTGTAAATAAATAAAAAATCTGCTTGATACTTTTAATGGTACAAGATGAATATTCCAAGAATCTAGAGAAAGTTTAACAAAAGTGCCTTTCTCCTGAGCTCAGTGTGTGCAGTCATATTGTGTCTGGGTGTGAAGCTCCACTTTCATCTTTGTGCTTACCATCTTGGCCTAGTTTGCTCTTGGCAGTGCCAAAGAGGCTACCCATGAACTGCTGCTCTTGTACTGTGTCGCTTGAAGAGGCAACAGATATCGACCGGAATCTAGGGCTAGAATAGGCTGAGCTAGAGAGTGAAAAGAGGGAGCGGGGCCAGGACAGCGCCTTGAGTCTCACCAGCTGCACCCTATCTTTAAGGAGGGGATGGAGAGCCAGCTCATTGAGACCCTGGCAAATGCTAGATCGTAAACTTTCCCCTGCCTCTCCTTTTGATTGTCCTTGGACATCTGCCTGGCCCTCCCATCAGGAATGTGTGGCAGCTGTTTGCTGCAAGTGCCTTCACCGTGTGAACTCAGGCCTGCGCACGGGCCCCGGCTTAATGAATTGAGCCAACTCTAACCAGGTCTAGCCATAACTCTGCTGTGGGGATGACAGGCAAGTGCAGGGGGCTAGAGGCTGGGAAATGTATATTATGCAGGTTAACCATTTGCCCTCTTACTGTAATTGGCTTAAAGGGGACATATTATGCAAAATCCACTTTTTCTATTATTTTTTAACAGAATTATGTCCCCAGTGTGTGTAGACAACCACAAAATATGGTAAAAGACCATACCCTCATTTCTTTCCTTTCCCTATCAATAAAAAACTGTGTCTCCAAATGAGCCATTCAGGTTTGAGCCCCTTATGACGTCAAAATGGGAAAGGTACAGCCCACGGCTGGCGAAGAGATCCGCCCGAGTAGCTTAGATCCGCCCTCATTAAAACTTGAGTGAGCAGCACGCAGTCCGCCATATTTTTCTCCTCGCTAGAGCTGCTTGTGCTAACTTTGACTGCTTTATCAACGATGGTCAACACAGGCTGGATTTGCTTCAAAGCTAAGGATCAAGGATGGATCAATACAAACACTCCGTGACCCAACTTCAGATTTGCAAGTCATAAGTTTCGCACTTTATACTTTTTTAATGTTTGCAATTTGGCTTTCTGAATTTGCTTGTTTGCACATTGTGAGAAAAACGCTTGTTGTGAAAACATTGTACTTTGTGTAACATAGCAACTAGTCCCTAACTACCTTATTCCATAACAATGAAGCTGTAGCTCTGTTTCGGTTACGATATAAACAGATTGGCATCCTCCACAGTCCCACTTGAGTAGTCATGCAATGAAGATTTTCCATAGCCATGGCTGTTTTTTATATTTCAGAACTTGACCTATGTTATGCACAATAAAGTAAGATGATTGACTCAGTGTGTTCTCTGTGTTATATATAATTTTTTAACTGTTTAAGTTCTCCTGCATTGTTGTCGCCGGGGTGTCCGTGGCACCAGCAGGAAATGCACAGCTCACTTCCAGAATGGGGTGTGGGGAGCAGCAGCTCCTTTGCATTTAAAGCTACAGACACCAAAACAGCCCGTTTGGAACAGGGCTACAAAACAGGAGTATAAAGGCAGGGTAGAAAAAAACGATCTGTGAGGTATTTTGAGCTGAAACTTGACAGACACATTCTGGGGACACCTGAGACGTATATTACATTGTGTTAAAAGGGGCATAATATGTCCCCTTTAAATTGTCTTGGAACTAGATTTACTTGGGTGTGTGTTTGTGTGCACAGAGGTGTGTGTAATTATGCTGGAGGAGGGGCTTTCCATGCTCCAAAGCGGTGCAAAAGTTCAGTTGTGGAAAAGTGTGTGTGTATACATGCCCCCACATTTGTGCAAGGACAGCCCTTACTAACACAATACAGTGTAGCTGCTTTCACCAATCATATTCTGTACAACACTGAAGGGATCTAAAGAAAGCATTCATTAATATACTGTACGTGTTCATGGCCCCACAAAGTATTTGTACACCTTTGGATACTTAAGCAATACTTAAAGTGTATGAATTGCATTGCATAACACTGTAAAAAAGTGGTAACCTGAAATAAATATTCTGGGTTCAATAAAAAAAAAAAAAAAAAAAAAATATTAAATATATATATATTTAAAAAAAAAGCAAAAAACAAGGTTACAGTGAGACACTTACATTGGAAGTGAATGGGGACAATTTTTGGAGGGTTTAAAGGCAGAAATGTGTAACATTATAATTTTATAAAAGCACTTACATTCATTCTTGTGTTAGACTAGCTTTCACGGATCTTCTTCAGTGTGTCTGAAATCAACATGCACGGACACTTGTGAAAAGCACGAACATCTGCAGCTCAGGTTAATACAGGAAATCCACTAAAATAACAGACAATTCTGCTGAAATGTTGCTTTTGTGCTTAGATTAAATTTCAGATGCATCTGGGAGAAATACCGCACCCTTTTTTCCATGCTTTCTTTGTCTTTTCTGACTTTGTTGTGCTTTAATGTCATGCAGTAACACACTGACATACTATAGTGATTGTTGTATGTCGTCATGAAACAGAGTCCCTCCCCTCAAAATCCGATCACAAGTGGTCACAGGAGGCACATTTAAGCGACCAGGTGAAAACAGTGATATTTCTCACCTGACCAGATGTGATCGGATCACCCGAGATGCATCTTAATACCAAGAGTAAATGGGGTCTTAGGACTCTTTGGCTAACACACAGAAAATACTATCATGAGCATTGTGTGCTCTGTTTGTAGCAGATGACAGCAAGCAGAGTACTAATTTCCTTTGCAGCATAAGAAACATGCAGTCTATGTAATTATTTAATTAAATAGCAACCTTTTGTGGTTTAATAATCACATGGCACAAGTAGTGACCTGCTTTTCCAGAAGTGAGAAGCTACCATCAAAAACACACAGCAACGGAAAGGGATTCACTCCAAAATAAAAGATTAAAAAAGCTTAATTTAAATTAAAAATTTTTTTTTAATATGACAAGAATATGAAAGAAATATTGTATATCACTACTGTATAGTTATGTAATATTTACTGTAATATTACTACTAATAATAATAGGCCCTGATAATAATAATAAATTAATAGAAATTGTAATATATTTAAGCATTACCACTTTACAATAAGGTTCCATTTGTTAACATTAGTTAACAATATTAGTTAACATGAACAAACAATGAACAATACTTTTATAGTACTTATTAATTTTGGTTAATATTAATTTCAAGATTTACTAATACATTATAAAGTTGCATTTGTTAACATTAGTTAATGCACTATGAACGATCTTGAACTAACAATGAATAATTGTTAATTAATTAACTAACATTTACAAAGATTAATAAATGGCTGCTGTAAAAATATATTGTTAATTGTTTGTTCATGATACCTAATGCATTAACTAATAGTAATGAATGGAACCTTATTGTAAAGTGTTACCATTTAAGCAGTATCTTTCAGAAGTGATGCTCTTTTTATGCAGCACTTTAATTTTCAAAAAATAACTCCATTGTTTTATTTTGGATTGTGCTGTTAGGTTCTATATAAAAGCAATATATTTTATAAAAATAGTACAATATTATGTTAAAAATTATATTATATTTAACTGATTAAATTATAAGTTATATTATATAAGTATTGGTACTCGTACTCCGTTTTGAAACACTTGACTGAAATGTTTCTCATGATCTTAAACATCTTTTGATCTGAAGGCGTATGCTTAAATGTTTGAAATTAGTTTTGTAGACAAAAATATAATTGTGCCATAATATTAATTTATTTCATTATAAAACTAAAATGTAATTAAAAAACAAAACGTTTTTGAAATTGATGACTTGGACCAAATAATAAAGAAAAGCAGCCAATAAGTGCCCAACATAGATGGGAACTCCTTCAATACTGTTTAAAAGCACCCCAGGGTGATACCTCAAGAAGTTGGTTGAGAAAATGTCAAGAGTACATGTCTGCAAATTCTAGGCAAAGAGTGACTATGAAGATGCTAAAATATAACACGGTTTTGATTTATTTTGGATTTTATTTAGTCACAACATATTTCCCATAGTTCCATTTATTTTATTCCATAGTTTTGATGACTTTACTATTATTCTAAAATGTAAAAAAAATAAATAAATAAATAAATAAATAAATAAAATTAAAAAAAATTATAATAAAGAATGAGTGTTTCAAAACTTTTGACCGGTAGTGTATATACCGGGACATCTCTAGTATATGGTTTATATCTTGTGGCTATACTTTTGAAACAGTGAGTATGTTAATGTTTATGAACTGGCCCATTCACTTCAATTTTAAGCAGTAGTGTAGTCTAGGGCAGTGATTCAAGACACCCAAAACTAGACGTCTTTGATTAAAATAATTAATCATGGATCATTTTTGATTCTGGAAGTTTCAGGAAGAGTCTGTTTATAATTTGTGGGCATACATGTTAAAGTATTTTTTAGCATTTAAATTAATTTGGATTATTTTAATTATTTTAATATTTCTTAATTTAAATTAATTTTAAGTCATCTTGAGGCCCCCTTGGAAGTGTGCTGTGGCCCCTTAATGGGTCCCGGCCCACTGGTAACCACTGAGTGATTTTTTTAATTTTTTAAATTTTTTTATTTATTATTATTTTAAAAAAGTGTACAGAGATTCTGCGGGAGCACAACTGATGGCACAGACAAGACAGACAGTCAGACTAAGCTGATCCACTAATCAGAAAGTTCATTTCAGACACGATTGTATATTTGCTAACCAATCATGTTTTCCGTTTCAGTGAGGGGTGGGACATTTCCAGCATCTAATGTATGTATTACGGGAGTAACCATAATTTGCGCTGTAAATGTATTTCCCTGCTAAATGTAAATATATACATTTAAATTTAACTTATGCAATTAAACTTTGTGAAAATACTGCATGTTTGTCCACAAGTGCTAGTTTTTGATGCTCTTTGCAGATGCTGAACAAATGTGTCCCATAATTATATCAAATGTCTTTTTTGTGTGTGCTTTTTACTGCTGTCGGTTGTGCCTTTTTCTCATGATATTAAATCATTTATATTTTAAAGAAGGAAACAATTTAACTATACACAGAAAAGCACATTATAGTACCTTCAAAAAACAAATAACCATTAACTCTTATGTAGGCTATATATGGTAATACAAGACAATGTGTTAACGTGAATACACTCATATTAGCTATACAATGCTTAACAGTTTATTGCGTATTATGTATGAAGTAGTTTATTAATTAGAGTAATTTTCATAGTAGCCTAATGAAAGGAACACTATTAAGACCTATAAATGTAAATACATATTTAACATTAATTTACCATACCATGGTTCTTAGTTCTTCTGTACATCATGCCAGCAAGAAACACCCTGATATATAGTACATTTTGTAATTTCATGTGAGACTATAATTACAACAGCCAAAAAAAATAATAAATAAAATATATATATATATATATATATATATATATATATATATATATATATATATATATATATATATATATATATGTTATTATGGAAAAAATATAAGTTTTACACATTTTACATATGTACTGTATATTTGAAAATATATGAATTTTAGAGACCTGGTGCATGTTTTTTTTTTTTTTTTTTTTTTTGCCCACCTCTTCAGACACAACTATACCACTGATTATAAGTGCCTTATATTGATTATACATATTTATTTGTTGTAATCAACATTATGCCACAAATGCTGTCAATTGAGATTAACTTGAATTGAACCCCGAATATTCCTTTTAAGAGCTACAGTATCTAGAGTACCTGATCTGACCTTTAAAATTTGTTTTGTTGGTGAAACTTAATCCTAATGTCAATGTTCTGAGCCATTGTGGCAATTACTTTTAACCAAATAATGTCGAGGCGATATTTAGTGTATATTTATGTATGTATGAAGTCAATGCATCTCAAATTCACACAGGTGTCTAGCAGAGTAACCACAGGTGTAGTTCATCATATTAACTATGGACAGAAGTTTGACAGCCAGAAAATATCCATATTATAATATCCAATACTTTTTTTATAATCTATACCTATTGTTTATATGAAACTTAAAAAACTTTTTTTTTTAATGTTTTGCTTGAAATGTGTTCCTGTGCTTTCATTAAAACACTGTAACAATACTTGGTTTCATATTATGTTATGTTATGATGCAATGAAAATTATACATTTTGAAGTATGTCTAAAATAGTTTTTGGTGTCACTTTAGGCATTGCATATAATGAATAAGTCTAAGAGTAAAGCAGTGACAGACGGTGAAAGTGAGACTCAGATTCTCTGGTAGAGAGCCAGGTGGAGGAATGGCACTCTTTGAGAGCAGACGGGGATCCTGCTAAATAACCACAACGTATCTGCTCTCACTAAGACAAGCATGCAAGCACTGAGGAGGCAGCAGGGATACAAAGATTAATCATGGAGCAGGCAGACACTGCAACTAATGGTTCACTGCAGGAGAGGAGCAGCTTCTGCTCTGTACAGTGTACTGTATCAAGAATGGATTATTCCACATCACAATGCCTTTACAAGCACACACAGCTTTTTGCTTAATTGTATGGCAGGTGTTCCAATCAGAATAAAGTGCACCTGTGAATGAAAAATTAAGGATTACTTTCTGAATTTATTTGTTTGATATTAGAATAGTCATTAGATCAGCATTAAGATTATTAGTGCTAGAATAGTCCATGGTAGTTTTGATCAAGTATTTGTGAATTTATCTGATTGCATCCATGACTAGACATCTGTTGTTGTTTTTTAAAAGCTACACACACCCAGATACACACCCACAATGGAAAAAAAAAAAACACTTGATAGTGGCCAGCATATGTTTACAACAACACTTCGCTTTGGATGAAATTACAAAGGTGTGGATGCTGTGTGGATGGGAATTGTGGAATGCTTTGATATCTCTCTGTCTTCTCTCTTGAAAGCATGAAAAAGTTTAAGATCTCAGTCCCAATTAATCTAAGGGTTAGTCTATAGTAGACTCTGGTATTAGAGATAATGTGGGGAGTCCTCGTTCTAAACAAGCAGGCATACAAATCGAAGGTGCTGACAGAGGAGGTGAGGAATCTGGCTGTTTGTTTGAGAAGCAGGATTAAATGAAAAGCACTATTTTGTCAGAGCTGTGGCTTAGTGGTTAGCACACATGTTCTGACATGTTGAGTCTTGTTGCTCAAGAGGGTAACGTGAGTTCGAGTCTGGCTTGTATCATTTCCTGATCCCCTTCCCTGTCATTTCCTTTCTGCATTATTCTTTTAAGGCAGAAATAAAAAATGCAAAGTGTTGTTAACATTTGTGCACAAAATATGAGAACAAAACTGTCCTTCGCAAACTGCCCTAAGTATTGGTGGTAACATACAGTATATGGTGTTGTGTGAGTGGTACCAAAGTCTTTTTAGCAAGTCAATCCACTGGCGGCCATCTTTGGAACACTTCTGGGAGACTATTTCCAGTCATGACAGTGCAGCTCCTATCTACTTGAATGGGGAAAGAGTGAAATCTCAAAAATGGTTAGTCAAGATAACAATCAAAGATAATATTTTAAATCAGCAGTAAAATCTGACAATACTGGAATCATAAATTGTGCTTCTTTATCTCATATTACGCTTAAAAAATGCAATTTTCCTTGCTCGTATAGCTAATGTGCATGCACGTTCGAGTTGATTGACAGGTGATGTCTGTATCTAAAATGTGATTGGCTCTTTTACCTGTAAGGCAGGACTTCCTTTCTACATCCATTGACCGTTGGGTGCTAGAGCTCCTTGGTTGGGCGTTCCAATTTCTCCCATTCATTTTAATTGGAGTGGTCCATCTCTGGTGGTACTGATAGAAGCAGTAATTATATTTTTGATTTGCAGATTTGTTTTTATATGTCTTGTTTAGTATCAACTATGCAAATTAAATATTCAAGCTACAGTACTTCTTAACTTGTTGTAGACTTGCAAATGGATATTAACAGAGTGCAAAAGGCTTGTTTGTAATTTCGTAGTTTCTAGTTGTTTTGTTTTATTCAAGTTCTTTGTTTAGGTCTCTGATGAGGCAAGAGAAGCAACACTGTGCTCTCCATAGAGCGTGATGTGTTGTTTAAAACCTAATCAGGGACTAACTAGTCTTCAGTTATTTGTTTCGGGGCCCTGACGCTTGAGAGTTCCCAGATGTTGTGGAAGGTAGGGAGTCAATTGTTTATACAGCAAAGAATCTTTTCCAAACACACACATTCTATCAGCCTGCACGGCTATCTATCAGGGGAGGCAGAAGTTACAGTTTTTCTGAAGTCAGGCAGACACAAAAGCCCTTCGGCAGCAAATTATTACTCCCACCCCACCTGCTGAAGCCAGCGTGCTGGCGGCGCAGTGCTCAGACGTGAAACCTGCCTCCGATCGATCGGTTGTTGTTGCAGCTGGGCTCCACTTGATGGTTTATTTAAGCGTCTCCACATGCTTGTGGGGGTGGGGGGGAGGGAACAGCTGAATACATAAAGCAGGCTCTCAGAACCACTTTGTGGTTCGGGGGAAGAGTAAATGGAATAATAAAAATCCAAATGGTTTCATCTTAGTTTCTGGGCTCGTAAATCCGGGAAGTCACCATTTACCTTTATGATCCGACGCATACGGAGAGAATATGTGTGTATGTGTTGTGGGTGTGAGAGAGTCAGCATGTATGTTTTGGGAGAATGTGTGGTTTTTTTTTTCTTTTTTTTGGAAGGATTCACCAAGAAACTAGATGAGGAACACATATGGTTGCAGGATGGGAAGTTAGGTGAAAACAGAGTTTTAAAGAATCCATACTTTGTGATTTATCACAAAGAGAATATTTTAGTTTTCCTGACTCACTATTTTGGAATACTAGTTGTAGTATATGCTTTTGCCTTTCATTATGTCTCAGGGTGAGACATTTTTAAGTAATGATCTCATGGCTCAACTTTTAAGGGTCCTATAAATACTAATAAGAACTTTCACAGAAAATGTAACATGCTGTATGATTTTTTACAGGTACAGGTGATGTTTTAGTAAGAATAATTACCAGCTCCTAACTGATGAATTGAGGTATAACCAAAGTTGCATGACCAAGAATGCATGCCATCCAGTTCACTGGCTACTGTAATGACGCTTTTGGCAATGAAAAGGCATTCTGTTTTTTGAGATGCAGTCTTGCATGGCACCGCAGGAAAGGAGAATGCTTTTAAGCAACCAGAGTGCAGAGAAGTGTGTATAAGCAATGTCAAATATTTGCTCACTCAACATTTTTGTGACTGTGATGAGTTCCCTCGGTCAAGTCTAAATGAAATACATATTGTTTGTGCAAAACTTTTGAAAGTGAATTGGTATATAATGTATGTACAAATTATGTTAATCTTTTCCCTTTAATGTTAAATACAGTCATATTATTCTTTTTTTATTATTTATTTATTTTTCTGTTTGTATAATGATACACATATTTCATGTTTTGAAATTAAAAGCAGCTCCACAAAATAATGCACATTAAATACATGTAGTTCATTAGTATTATTTGGTACTTATGTAAATATACAATAACAAGTAACACAGATACTGTAATGTGTACCATATGTATAAAATTACAAAAAGCAAATTGTTTGCTTTTTGTTAGGGTCTTAGTAGAACGTCATCTTCATCTTATATCATTTAAATGATATCATACAGGCTAATCCTAAAATTTATTTTATAAAGAGATAAAGGTTTATGAGTAAGCTCTCAAAAAGAACAATTCCGCTCTGGTTGGGAAATATCTCTGCATTCCTTATGTTGGATAATCTTGTGGAGACCACATGTTTGTAGAGGCACTGTACATCCAGTCCACACACACACACACACACACACACACACACACACATTTCTGTTTGAGAGTGTCTGTGTGTAGTCATCCTGCCTGTGATGACTGGTCTTGAGCTGCGGAGGCCCAGAGCTGTCAGTGGAGCGCCAAGGTCGAGTCGTGACTTTCCTCATGGAGGGGTCACAGAGCAACAGCACACCGCTCTGCCCATTTCCTTCCCATGGGGCCAAGGCAAAGATATGTCCCGGACTTCCTACTGCCACAGACACTGAGAGGAAACAACTCAAAGAAAACTTTCCACAACTTTTACTTTGTCACAACACAGAGCGAACTTTGCTTTTCAAGAAGTTTTCGATTTCAACAAAGTTATTGATGGACTTGTTTCTCCATTTTCATTATTTATTTATTTTTTATCTTGATAAAATGCCCCATTTTTAATCTGACACCTTAAAATACTGTATGATTTTTGGGAATATGTCATTTATGTTTAGCGTAGGTGTGGGATCAGGGCTAGTTGTCACACTTTTAACTCCAGTGAATATTTAAATGGGTAGGTTTATTTTTGCAAGTAAATTTCTGTATACCTTCAAGTACAACCATTATTATTGATAGTGGGGCATGTTTTCACACCATATGGAGTAAGCTGTCAAAGAGGGACCTGCCATTAAACAGGCTTTTCGGCAAAAATGGAAACAGTCATAAAACACAAAACAATTAATTTAACAGCAAACATGTAAAATGTAAAAATGTAAAAATATAAAACCATTGTTTTGGCCAGCAATTATTGCAATTATTTATTTATAAAAATGTCTAACATTTAAAACAAATGTTGCATTTTTCCTGACCTGACATGAAAAAATACCTTTGTCTTGAGAACACAGTTCAACTTTTCAGTTAAAATCTAGTTGACCCGTACCTAAATGTATGCCAGTGTGGTTTAATTGTGTTCACTCTTTTACCTAACAGCTATGGCAAAATATGATGACATTTGGATTTTAGTTAGTTAATTCACAAAATAAAATAAGCAAATTTAAGAGGGCTTTGAGATAGGCGTTTCAAATCAACATACAAAACCCCTGCTAGAGAAAACACACATTTTTGTAATTTGACTTATCTCTTAAAACCTATAGTTACTGAGATAACTTGTGAAAACTTCCTCTTGTGACCACTAGCACCAGTCTCCCCTACAGTAATTAGGATTCATGCTTATATGGTTTCTTTGTATTACATGATTTTCAGACACTTTGATCATTGTTTAAACAAATGACAAAATAACAAAGAATGTATACAAAAATATTTGCAGAATAATGTCATTCAAAGAAACAAGAGAAATTCACGAGTTGCCTCATTTATGTTGTTTGTAAATTTGAGATAGATTATTTAAAAGACGTCACTTTTGGATGGCTTAGAGCAGTTTTTTTTATTTTTATTTATTTTTATTTTTTTATTTAACTTACCTTGGATAGCTTATTTACTGTTTTTTTTTTTTTATTTATTTTTTTTTTTAAAGCCCATCTCACTAGAAAAATACAGAAAAATACAGCACATTTTTTACCTGTCATAACAAGGTTAAACATCATAAATTGGCTACATTTCAGGATAAGCACAAGTCAAAGAATAATTTATATGGTGGAAAATATAGCTTGGTCAAATGGAGTATTATTTATTTTGCTATTATTAAAACTGAATAATGGCTTACTTTTGTATTATTATTTATTTCCTCAAGAATGCATTAGTATTACTTTTATATCATGGCCAAACTGCACATCTAATGTAAGTTTACAGTCCAGTTAAAAAAAAACACTGTGCAGCTTTGTCAACTAACTAGATGTTAAATATTGCTTTTATTTAAAATACAACGATAATTGACATTAAGTATAACCATTTCTAAAAGTGTAAGCTGCTTGGAATCGCTTTCTACCTTGCTATCAATTGTCAAACAGTTTCAGTTGACTTTTGTAGCACTTTGAACCAGCAAAGGTAAGTCTTGCAAAAGAGTCATATGTTCTGATATTTGGGATATTTCTGTAAAACCCCAAGAGAGGGAGCCTGCCCCAGAAAACGCTGAAGGCTGAAAAATATTATGAGAGAACCACTGTTTATGCAGACCTCAGGTTCATTGCAAAGAAACAGAAAATAGCAAATCCCCATAAGAGCTAAACCTTCACCTATTTACAGAAATACTAGGCAGCAGGATGAAAATATAAATATCAATGGAAAAATCATATTTAATGTTTTGTCAGTTTAACTGGGGTTACATTGTATCTCTTTGTCTTGCATTTGGACAAAGTCTTACATTTATTAGATATGTCTTTAATTTTTTTGGTGTATTTGTGTGTTGATCTTTCTTTCTTTCTTTCTTGCCTGCTGTAATGTGTGCTGGCAATGACGATGACAAAGATGATGATGATGAGAAGAACCCAAGTGCAGTTTATTATATAAGTGAAATCCAAAAACCCTAACCATAAACGTGATCTAACAAAAACATGAACTAGACATAAACTAGACTTGACTATGGCTTGACAACAAAACAACATTCACATCTACATTCAATACTTGACAAGGGACAATGGCAAACATGAGGGCTTAAATACAAAGACATGGGAGAACATAAACCAATGAACAAACAGAACTCTAACAAGATAATTAAACAATAAACCAATGAAAACATGACACATGAACATGGAGGGAAAACATGAAATCACATGACAAGGGAACAGGAACTAAACTTTTCAAAATAAAAGACATGAATCAACAAAATACTCATGACATATCCCCCCCACTAAGGGGCGGCTCCCGACACCCCAACACATAAACAAAACATGTAACACATGACATAAATTCAAAGTTCTGTAGGGAGCTGGGTGGGGGGTGTCTTGAGGCGTGGGGCGTGGCGTGGCGAGAAAGGGCGAGGCGCATGGGACCAGGGAAAAGTCCGTGGGGGGTGCAGCCATGAGAGGCTTGAGGGGCGGAGCCATGGAACTTGGTGCCCGGAGAGTAGCCGAAGACTCGAAGGGCCAGGGTGGAGCCGATGGTAGCCCAAGGCAGTGCTGGAGGCTCAGAGTAGCAAGGTGGAGCTGGGGGAATCGGAAGACTGAGGTGGAGCCGGTGGTACTGAGGACCAAGGTGGAGCCATAGGGAAGGAGGTCCCCAGTGGAACTGACAGATCGGAGGGGCGAGGCACAGCCAGAGGATCGGAGAGCCAAAGTGGAGCCAGGTGACTGACAGACCAAGGAGGAGCCAGAGGGACGAGGGACCCCGGCAAAGCCGACAGGCTGAAGGACCGCAGTGGAGCCGAGGGAACGCAGAGCTGAGGCAATGTCGAAGGACTGACAGGCCAAGGCGAAGTCCAGGCGGGGTCAGAGGGCCGAAAGTTCCCCTTGCCTGCTCAGGAGAACTAAGGGTGGGTATAAGGGTGGGAACCATCTCCAGGTCCAACTGCTCAGGTGTGGCTGTGACATGGCATGGAGCAGGCTGAGGCATTGCTGTGATGTGGCATAGAGCAGGCTGAGGCGTTGCTGTGACGTGGCATGGAGCAAAAGATGGCGCTAGCTCAGCGACCATGATAAGGAACTCTAGTTTGGCGGCCATGACGTGGAACTCTGGCTCGGCGGCGGCCATGACCTGGAACTCTGGCTTGGCGGTGGCCATGACCTGGAACTCTGGCTCGGCAGCCATGACGTAGACCTCTGGCTCGGCGGCCATGACGTGGACCTCTGGCTCGGCATCCACCTCCCCCACAGTGAACGTGGAACCAATAATCTGCAGGGCGAGGTTGATATATTGAGCTAGGCTATGGGTACTCTGACCGCCTGGCATCAGTGAAGAGATTGGCTCATTTAATCTATAACAGAAAACGTCTTTGAGGGCAACCTCATTAAAGTCCACCCGGCATGCCAGAGCACAAAAGTCCTCCACATAGTCCTCCAGGGGACGATTCCCCTGACGTAGGCGGAGGAGCTGGATTGCTGGGTTCATTGTAGTTCAGGTATTCTGTAATGAGTGGCTGGCTGCTGGCAATGACGATGACAAAGATGATGATGATGAGAAGAACCCAAGTGCAGTTTGTTATATAAGTGAAATCCAAAACCCTAACCATAAACATGATCTAACATGGATTTGACTTGACTTGACTTGACTTGACTTGACTTGACTTGACTAGACTACAAAACAATATTCACATCTACATTCAATACTTGACAAGGGACAAACAGAACTCTAACAAGATAATTAAACAATAAACCAATGAAAACATGACACATGAACATGGAGGGAAAATATGAAATCACATGACAAGGGAACAGGAACTAAACTTTTCAAAATAAAAGACATGAATCAACAAAATACACATGACACCTGCCTGCCTGCCTGCCTTCTTGTTTCCTTGCTTTCTTGCTGTCCCTAAAGAGATCATCTCTGAAAGAAATCCTGTCATTTGATTTTAAAATTAGTATAAATGGCGGGCAATAATGGTTTGTCCCAATTCTGGAGTTGCATGTCATTGGAGGAGTAAAACAGTTTAGGAGACATAAATTGACCATTATAAAGCTGACCATTTTAAAAGTGGCCATAACCCTGAGTTATGACCAAGTTCAGGTATGAAACTCTGAATGGTGCAAGCTGATATGTTTTTTGAACTTGTTATGTCAAGCCAGACGGCTCACATGTAAGCTGATAGGTCCTTTGACGTGTAATCGGGAATCCAATCAATTTGCATACACTCTCTTTGCCTTACATTCAAATTTGCTCAGTTTGCAAGTAAGCTGGTTTCACTGCAGCGTTCTGTGAGAGTTTTCTCTGAAACCCTCCACCTCCCCAGCTGCACTTGTCTAGATCTGCTACATGGAATTACATTTATGTTTTTTGTTTTTTATGTTATTGTGCAGCACTATGTCATACATGCTTGATGCAGCATGTCTTGTGCTTACTGTGCAGCAGCAGCATGTCCATATGCTTAAAGAAATAGTTCATCCAAAAATGAAAATTCTTTCATCATTAACTCACCCTCATACCATCCCAGATGTGTTTGACTTTCTTTCTTCTGCTAAACACAAACAAAGATTTTTAGATAAATATCTCAGCTCTGTTGGTCCATTCACTGCAAGTTAAAGGTGGCCAGAACTTTGACAGAACGTAGCTATTTTAAACACGTCCCTGGTCATTTCAATTTGAACATAACCATTTAAGCAGCACATTTAAGCGTGGATTGTTTTGTGAACATGAAGCTACTGTATATTACATCTGAGAGCAAACTCGCAGCTTGTGAGTGAGAATAATATTGCACTGTTTCGCATTCCACATGCAAACGTGTTTCCTTAGAAGTATTAAAGGAACAGCAGCAAAAATAAATAAATAAATAAATAATCCATCCAAATCATGACTAGTTTTTTTGCCAGTTAACTGACATTATAAGAATACATAACAAAAAAAAAAAAAATTATAAAGTGACCACTTCAAGCAATTGGGAAAACTCAAGAAAATGGAAGTGTTCACACATGTCAGCAGTTGCCAACAGTCATGTAATACATCCAGATGACTGGCTCCATAAACGTTTATTGTGTGTCATCACTTTTGGTACCTGTTACCTTTTTTCCTCTCTTATACCACCAAGAACATCAAACCTTCTTGGATTTGTGACGGGCTCTCTAATTACCTCTGCTATTTACGGTTTTCTGCCCTTCTGCTACTGATTTCTCCATTATCTTGACAGTCAACAAACTGGTCCCATTAGAACAGCAGTGCACAAGGCTTGCCTGGGGCAGGCCTGGGCTTCGGCAACCACAAATCGCTTCTGTATTAAACGTCACCATGTAATAACTGCATTCAGCTTTATCGCTGAAGTGCCTGTTTTCTGAGTGAAGGGTTGGGAGGAGGAGGTTTCTCTTTGTATAAGCTTTATTGACTGACCCGCATGTTCTGCTGAGGGAATCTTTGAAGGTTCTGGAAGACAGTTTGAACCTTTTTCCAGATCTCTGATCTCCTTCTGGTCCCTCTTCATCCCATGCCTTATGTAAATGTAGTTTGGAAAATGCCTTGTGGAAAGGTAGCTACGAGGACAAAATTCTGATTTAGGCTTTTAGAGGTTCTGAACACAGAAATGCATATAACAATTAATGTACAATTAAATGAGTATATTGTGTTATAATTAGGCAATTGGAAAGAGCTCTGTGCAAACTGAGCAAGTCAAGAGGCAACACACTGACCTGGACGAAATGTGTGTTTCTAGGTCATATCTGGGCTGCACAGAGGGCCAATGCCATTTAAAACATCCTACACATGTGGATGTTTTGAGTCAAGGATGTGTCATCAAACATGACATCATCACAGTAATATTTCAACCCGATCTCAGGAAAACTTGTTCATATGTTACGAGTTGGTTATTTAGTATGATTTCATACGATTTTGTTCATATGAATTTGTACGATTTCATCACGTGCAAATACCCGGATGTGTAATGTGGAAGTAAGCGTGAGTTCCTTGCGCAAGGTGTCAAGGACATACTTATTAATATTATGCCCTTACCCAAACCCCTTATCTAAACCTACAGTTGAAGACAGAAGTTTACACATACTTAGGTTGAAGTCATTAAAACTCATTTTTTAACCACTCCACAGATTTAATAGTAGCAAACTATAGATTTGGCAAGTCATTTTGGACATCTACTTTGTGCATGACACAAGTAATTTTCCAACAATTGTTTACAGACAGATTGTTTCACTTTTAATTGACTATATCACAATTCCAGTGAGTCAGAAGTTTACAAACACTAAGTTAACTGTGCCTTTAAGCAGTTTGGAAAAATTCCAGAAAATGATGTCAAGCTTTAGACAATTAACCAATTAGCTTCTGATAGGAGGTGTACTGAATTGGAGGTGTACCTGTGGATGAATTTTAAGGGCTACCTTCAAACTCATTGCCTCTTTGCTTGACATCATGGTAAAATCAAAAGAAATTAGCCAAGACCTCAGAAAAAAACATTGTGGACCTCCACAAGTCTCCTTGGGAGCAATTTCCAAATGCCTGAAGGTACCATGTTCATCTGTACAAACAATAGTATGCAAGTATAAACACCATGGGACCACGCAGTCATCATACCGCTCAGGATGGAGACACATTCTGTCTCCTAGAGATGAATGTAATTTGGTGCGAAAAGTGAAAATCAATCCCAGAACAACAGCAAAGGACCTTGTGAAGATGCTGGAGGAAACAGGAAGACAGTATCTATATCCACAGTAAAATGAGTCCTATATCGACATAACCTGAAAGGCTGCTCAACAAGGAAGAAGCCACTGTCCTCTGGTCTAATGAAACAAAAATTTAGCTGTTTGGCCATAATGACCATTGTTATGTTTGGAGGAAAAATGGTGAGGCTTGAAAGCCGAAGAACACCATCCCAACCGTGAAGCATGGGGGTGGCAGCATCATGTTGTGGGGGTGCTTTGCTGTTGGAGGGACTGGTGCACTTCACAAAACAGATGGCATCATGAGGAAGGAAAATTAAGTGGATATATTGAAGCAACATATCAAGACATCAGCCAGGAAGTTAAAGCTCAGTCGCAAATGAGTCTTCCAAATGGACAATAACCCCAAGCATACCTCCAAAGTTGTGGCAAAATGGCTTAAGGACAATGAAGTCAATGTATTGGAGTGGCCATCACAAAGCCCTGACCTCAATCTGATAGAAAATTTGTGGGCAGAACTGAAAAAGCATGTGAGAGCAAGGAGGCCTACAAACCTGACTCGCTGTTCTGTCCTGTTCCTGATACACCAGTTCTGTCTGGAGGAATGGGCCAAAATTCCAGAAACTTATTGTGAGAAGCTTGTGGAAGGCTACACAAAACTTTTGACCTAAATTAAACAATTTAAAGGCAATGCTACAAAATACTAACAAAGTGTATGTAAACTTCTGACCCACTGGGAATGTGATGAAAGAAATAAAAGCTAAAATAAATAATTCACTCTACTATGATTCTGACATTTCACATTCTTAAAATAAAGTAGTGATCCTAACTGATCTAAGACAGGGAATGTTTTTTATGATTAAATGCCAGTAATTGTAAAAAACTGAGTTTAAATGTATTTGGCTAAGGTGTATGTAAACTTCTGAATTCAACTGTAACTGATCGTAAACATGACAGGAAACTGTTGTGTGACAGACTCAAGTAATTGTACTTGTAATACGCGAGTATTAGATGAAAACTATGTCCAGCGAAGTCATTGGCTGGAGTGAAGATCGTACGAATTCATACGAATTAGCCAAATTCAGAAAAGTCATACGAATCCTTACGATTTCACTGTGAGAGTGTATATAGCTCTTATAACCCTATGTGGTATAAAGATGTGTCATCCAACGTGTATGCTCAGATAAGTAACACTTACATGCTTTAGGACATTAATTTAACATTAATTAAGTTGGCTGGACTTTGCATAGGCTCTGTTTGCAAAACTTCTGCTTTTTGGCCTGCCATTGTTTAAAACAACATAGACAAACAACATCAAAAAGTGTGAAAGCCTCCATATTCAGTCAGTTTAGTAATGCTGCCAGCCTGTCAGCTTTCAGATTTGTACCTCAAATGAAACATCCGATGAAGAAAATTTCAATTAACTACTCTCTATCTATAAACACGTCTCTGTGAAGACTGACAGCTTCTTGACAGCATGACATTGTTGGGGAGATGTGACTTTAGAGTAAAGGTCATTACTCCTCCTCTGTGATGCCTTTACATGTCACTCACAAGAATGGTATGATGACCAATCAGGTCTTTGCATGCCTAAAGCCACAATTATGGCTCTAGGGGTGTACAGAGGTCCTCAGGATTGGCTGGTTGTGTGGAGGGTAAGGGAGGTCAAACCTTTGACATTTGCTGTGACACTAGCCCTCTATTTTTATGCTGAGGCCTTCTCGTGCCAATTACTTTTTTGCCCTGTATAGGTGTATCAAGTTGCAAATGTCACCAAAAGAATGGACTTTGTTATTAGAGACGTTGCGTGTGTGGGTCTCCATGCGTGCGCGCGCACACACACACACACACACACACACACACACACACACACACACACACTCTGTTCCCTTTTCTTGACCTCTGTTTGCACAATTTAGTTCTCAGTTCAGTATAATCAATTAGCCATCTGTGTGGCACCCTATGAAATAATACAGCATATAATGAGTTAGTTACATGATGACATTGCAAAGATAGGCATTGCTAAAGATCACAGGCTAACAGATATCTGGAAAGACCAGTGTGATACTGATGGAAGGAATTGTCAGTGGAATCTTGTATATAGTAATGATGAGCCAAACTAGGTTTGCAAGTTGGTAAACTTTGGCTCAGATTTCCCAGTTTAACTAGCACTTGTACTTTGAATGTAATAAATGAATTGGATATGTGCTTGTTTGTTCTCTGAACTTATGAGTACAACATCTGATTATATGTTTCTTAATCTTTATAACAATTATATACATTTAAAGGAATATTCTGGGTTCAATACAATTTAAGCTCAGTCGACAGTATTTGTGGTATAATGTTGATTTACCACAAAAAATAAAAAAATAAAAAAATAAATAAATAATAATAATAAAAATAATAATAAAAACAATAATAATAATAATAAAAATTTTGACTAGTCCCCCCTTTTCTATAAAAAAAGCAAAACATATAGGTTGCAGTGACACACTTACAATGGAAATTAATTTGGCCAATTTCTGGAGGGTTTATAAGAAGAAATGTGAACTTACATTCATTATTCTGTAAAACTCATATATTATTTGAGCTGTAAAGTTGGTTGAATTAACATTTTTACAGTCATTTTAAGGTTTTTAGGGTTTGATTACATCGTCATGGCAAGAAGTTGTAAAATTGGCTATAACTTTACATGGAAAAGGTTAGTAAGTGATTTTATCTCACTAAAATCATGCTTACATGCATTTTGTTTATGTCTTGTTGCTATACTTTTAAAACAGTGTCAAAAATTGGCCCCCATTCACTTGCCTCACTGTAATCCAGATTTTTGCTTTTTTTTTTAAAGAAAAGGAGGTGCAATGCAATATATATATATATATATATATATATATATATATATATATATATATATATATATATATGTTTTGTTTTGTTTTTTTTTGTTTTTTTTTTTGTTTTTTGTTTTTTTGATAATCAACATTATGCCACAAATGCTGTCAACTGAGCTTAACCTGTATTGAAATTATCCTTTAAGTTGGTACAGTTTCAGTTTGTTTAATTTCCACTGAATTTACATGCATGCTGGTATAGTGAAAAGTGAATCTGCCTTTGAAAATGTATATTTTAATATACATTTTGTATGAACTTAAAATTGCATCGAAGGCCACATCCACTCTGTGTTTTCGTTTGATTTCGTTTGATGTTTATGCCTCACATCCAAACTGGACCGGCGTTTTCTTCTAAACACTCCTAGAAAATGCTCTCCATTACCGCAGACTTTGGAAAACGATGCTGTCTGAAATGTAGTTTTCAAACTTAAACAGATTAGTGTGGTTGTGGAGTAATTCAATATTTAATCGCTACATGAAGTTGGTACAGTTTTCTTAATGGGTTTTGAAATATAACAAGATTGTATAAACACTTCAACACAGACATCAAAACGTTTGTTTTGGAAAGCGACACCTTTGGAAAAGATGTTAACACTCTGGGCGTTGATTGCTTGGCTTAGTTTGAAACTAGCTCTTTGTCCTCAGTCGCACTTTAATTAAATTGTTTTTTTTTTTTATTATTTTTTTTTTATTTTATTTTTTTGTGGGATTTACAAAAATCAGTCCAATAAAGGCAAATCCACTTCAAATAGTGAAATAGTGGTGTTGGATCCTTTCTATTGAATGACTTTCAGGTTTTATGAACCCCTTCTGGGTAGATGCAGTGTCTATACAATGGACTGTGTTAAACAGAGCAGACATAAAAACTAAATTGCTAAAAGATGCAATGGAGAGCACATCATTTGAAGTTACCATGCAGAACACGAGCATCCACAATCAGCTTTTTGCAAATTTCAGCTGAACTGATCGACCATACACTTGGTTACTAGGTCAGGTAGTCGAGTAACAGAGTGAACACACATTATGGCACATTAAAGCTGCCCAGAGGGAGGGAAGGTTAAAACCTTAAAGTTGAACAATATCTTAAGTATGACAGAGGGAACCTGGGGGAAAAAGGCCAAAGGGTCACATGTTTTGTGTCACTTTTAAAACTCAATAACTTAACTGTGGCTCTGTCTCTTCTTCAAAGTATCGACTTGTTTTCTCATTTTTGTTTTAAGGGAGCAGAAAATGCCTTAGATGTACTCTTTCAGATGTTACCATAATTCAGCTGTCCCTTTGGGAAAGGATTGTGTTTTAGTGACTGGTTGATTATTGTCAATATTCAGCTGGTTTTGAAAGACTCCCTATGGCACTGATGCTTGAAAAAATTGATTTTTCATCTTCACTACAACATTGACTCACTATTGCAGTGGAAAGGGCTACTAATCCCTGAGAGACATCTAACAGATTTGTTTTAATTAAGTGTGCAAACAAACGAAAAATTGGACCGTTGACTGAAACACTGGAACTGGAACAATAGCAGCACTAATTTCTGTCACTTTTTTTGTGCTTTAATCAATAGCCATTGCTCAGCTGTACTGAGCTTGTGTGACACAGTAAATAGACTCTGTAAGCCAAATCAGCCAGAAGTGTAAGAATTTGCACTATTTGACTGTGATGTGCACTCAAGTGGTTTTAGCATCAAAAAATTTAAAGCAAATCCATGGCTTGTTTAGGATCCGTACTTTGCTTAATTATTTAATCTACTGTGTGCTATATAGTTGATATCTCTAAATGTTAAACTGTATGCATGTTGGACTGCATTGTATTTATTTTTTTATTTTTTTCGTAAAGTATTTGGCTTTGTGGTGGGCACATGTGAACTTCCAGGACAAGGTGCCGTCAATCCTCCCTCTCAGGCTAACGTTGCTAAACTACAAAACCCAGTGAAATAAACCGCTCAAAGGATTAGAACAATTTAGAAAGCACACCCCCATCCTTTCAAATGTGCTTTCTTTTGCTCCGCGGCTATTTCTCCGCACCCAGCATGGGCTCCGCTTTGTGGCTTTTAATAACTTGCCTTTCTTAGCCACTACCCCCTGAGACACATTTTTTTTTCTTCATTTCAATCTCTCCCCCTTCACTTTATTTGTGTCGCCCTTTTTCTACCTACTAGCAGCTGCAAGGAGGAGCAAGGCCTTTGCGGCAGAGGCGGCCACAGCAAATTTCTTCCAGTTGCTCGACGTGCTAATCCTCCCCTTTTCTTCGCAGCTCAACTATTATATTGCAGTTTCATTGACTGGGAGGTGTTGTGTTGCAGTGGAATCAATAGCTGAGGGGATCCCAGACCAACGATTAGCTTGTCAGTCAAGCCTGTGCAGTGGGAAGGGAGGGGAGGCAGCATAAATCCTGGAATACCAGGGGCCACCAGCATAGAGTGGCAGGAATGCAGAGAGCCGTTGAGTGCTCTCTGCCACCTGTTGTGGAAGGCAACATGTGCTGTGTGAATTAAGCTTTCTGCTACTGTGGTTTAACTACTGGCCATTGCAAGGCCAGTACCCCAGTCTGGGCAAAACATGTCACACATAAGTACACATGTACAAGCTTTTACACTCACACAGTCATAACATCAATCCATGCCATCATGTTCCTGTCTGTGTACTTTGGATGTATACACTTATACCTGCAATTTGTACCTCAAGGATTTAATTCTTCTTGACCTAACCCATAAATAGTCAGATTACATACATTTTGAAACAAAACCAGTTAATGTAGATTTCGTAGGTTACCTAACAAAACATTTTTAAAAGTGTAGAAATGTTAATTCATTTGTTATGCATGTTAGCAGTTATTCACCAACTGTACACATTTATTATTATTATAGTGCCTTAAAATGTTTTATTTGGTATAGCTTATAGTAGTATATACAGTTTAAATATGTTTCAACGGTACTGTATACATGCTTACCATGTCCGTCCATGTCATAAGCAATGATGGAAGGCAAATACATTTACCACTTTGCATTGCTCTGGCCATAGAGCTCATGCTGTAATTTTTGGTTTTCATGCATTAAATAAGTTCTTCTGGGTCTATGATGAGACAGATTAAGGCCTCGATATACTTTGTACTATAAATTGAAGAACGAATGGGTGTGACGTAATTTAGAACTAAATATGGCCAAAAAGAAGTTTCTGTTTGCTGTTAGCTGTTTGTTTCAGTGGTTCATAACAGCTCGCTGGGGCGAACTTTTAGGAAAACTTCTTACCGGCTGCTAAAAACCTTCTTACTGCCATTGGTTCACGTCATTGGTTGGTGTGACCTAGAGCTCCACCTACCTTGAGACCAACAGCTAATTTTGTTTACATTGTTCAGTCAGTCCAAATCAGTCAGCGAAAACACATTGGCTTGTAGAGTTATTAGAGAGCTGGTGGAAATGTACCTACATCTGTATGATCGTTCGCTTAGAGACATTTTCCAAGACCATGTCATGTGATTTTTTTTGTTTTGTTTAATTAGTCTACAAAAGGAATCAAGTCTGCTGAAATATTATCAAGTGCCCATTCACTCATGCCATGCAGCGAAAGCCATTCACACATCTGTCTAAAGTAAGATATGCCTCTACCATAATTCTTTTGTCTTTAAGTTTTTCTTTTAAATTGTTTTATTACTACTTCTACAGCACTTTGGCATACACTTGTTGTTTTAAATGTGACCTTTATTCTGCACATTAACACTTTTATACACTCATCTTTGCAATAGTAAGTGTCATCTTAAATCACAATAACAGAGTGTTTTCGGTGCATATTATGGCCGCATATAGCATGTTAGCGCATTAGCGTCATTAATTCAGAACTTAAACAAGACAAATAAAAAACATTCTACTTCATATAGTATATTAATTTAAAACATCGAGTGGTTAAAACAACTTTTACTGATCCCATATGAATTTTACTTATAGAATGAAGCATGAAGTCTTTGATAACAAATTTTAATGTCACATTAGTTAAGGTTTTACTGAGCATCTTCATATTTAAGTGTACTTATAAACGCCTTCCCACAGAGGTGTGGTGGGTGTCTGAATGTTCGGAAACAGAATACCGTTGCTCGGCTGTTTCGCACTTCTTTTTACCCCTGAACGAAGAAAGAAGAAGAAATTCTCTGGAAGTATATCAGGACTTTTAGTCTTATTTCAGTATGGAGTGAAGAAAAAGTAACTCTAAACTGTTTGTATGTAAGCCAGAAGTACAGTTAATATAGCACGAACAAATTAGTGACCTTTCAAAAATATTTGGCCACTATCCTGGAGTGTACACACAGTTCTTCATCAATATGACATTGTAAAGGTGTTTATAGGGAAAGGAGGAGGCGAGAACCGGCTTGACAACATAAATAATAGTTTAATAATAAACTTAAACAAAAACACACAAACATAAACACATACAGGGCAGCTGCCCATAGCTCTCTCTCTCTCTCGAACTGCCGTCCCTGGTCGCCTTTATCCCTTGCTCGCCTCATCAGGCTGATTGGGGTCCGGGCGTGCATTATTCCGGCCCGGCCCCGCCCTCCTCCGCACCACATTCCTCCCTGCATTGCCTCAGGCCGGGGAGCCCCCGGCATGACGTACACCCCTCCACCACCTTCTTCGATCTGGGAGGAGACAGGAGGGGAAAAACCAAAAAAAAAAAAAAAAAAACAACAGGCGAGGGAAAGGCAAACACGGTGCGACAGCGAGAGAGAGGAGAGAGAGAAAAAAGAAACTCACTCACCGGTTCTCTGATGCGCCGTCGCGTGGTCCTCAATCACTCCTCCACGCTCTCAGGTGGATGACAGCCGCTCCTCCCCGGGCGGACCGGAGTCAAACCTGAGCGCCCCTCCGCGATTCTGGCAGCCCGTGGGGACACTCTTCCGCCCCTGGTAGCGGCCCTACCGCTCCAGGCGGTCGGGGAGTTGATTCCCTCTTCCCCTCGTGGACGGCAGTCTTCCCTCGACCCCTCCGCATTTTCTGGCAGCCGGCAGGGCACTCCTCCACCCCTGGCAGCGGCTCCATCACTCCAGGTGGTCGGGGAGTCCAGTCCCTCCTCGCCTGGCAGACGGCGGCCATTCCCCGTGTCCGGGCGGTCGAGGTACTCCGTCCCCCGTCGCATTTATCCCTCACTTGCCTCATCAGGCTGATTGGGGTCCGTGTGTGCATCATTCCGGCCCAGCCCTGCCCTCCTCCGCACCACAGACATCACTTGATATTTGGAGGATTCATAGCGTGCAGACAAAGACAACATATACTGTAACAAATTGCCCAATATATATCCCTTGTGTTAGTTAATGTAAATGTGAAATGTGTAATTTTTGTGCCTCAAGCAGCACCAAAGGGACTAATGACTATAATGAAGTAGGCCAAGCAATTATTCCCGGGTGCAACTCGGGTGTCAGACTGGTCGGGATGCTTAAACAGGCAGAGCAATGTTTTGATAGCAACACAGAGCCACAGTGTTTACACTTTTCAGGGGAATCAACCTACAAATGGCTTACCTATAGTCATCTCTGCAGTTAAATTGGGATATGGGAAAGTATTTAAAAACATTTAAATAATTACACACTTCACCTTTAAATTGGGTTTTTAAGTTAAAGGGATATTTGTTATATGCTTTTCTTTCTACATTTTTATGGAACCCATATCAGGTCATAAAATAACTTTGTTATCATTAATTTATTGTTTATTGTTTTTAGTTTTTGTGTTGTTTTGTTCATATTATCCATATGGTCACAGACATATTTTGCTGAGTCAGATCAGTTTAAACACCACAGTCTTTATGCTGGATGATCCTCTTAGTGTGCAAATTAGTGTGGACAGTAGCATGGCTCCTTCCTTCATATGAGATCAGTGTCACTGACAGTATAAGTGAATGCATACAGTATATGAAGTACTTATGTATGTTCTTTTCTGCCACTGTTCTACTCCTTTAAATTGATACACTATGCTACTGAAAGTTGAACTTTCCCTGCAAATGCGAGATAACGGTGTGTAACTTAACTTCTCAGATTAGTTTGATAGAAAGGCTTTGCAATGGCAAAATATAGGCAATAACTTTCTGTTCAATACAAAACAAGGAGCTCTCTCAGGAGGAAGTGACCAATGAGCCAAATGTCTGAGACCGAATGCATAATAAAAAATGGGTAGGCCTAGCCCACATTTGTCAGACGGCCTATGTAACTTATTAAAATGTAATCTAGGATGCTTACCATTCCAAATGAAGGACTTCGCTAAGCTATCAAATTGCTTGAAATAAGAGAGGGGGATATCCACAGGGAGAGATTGTAACATCTTGGTTACTGATGTAACCTCTGTTCCCTGATGGAGGGAACGAGACGTTGAGTCGATGTAGTGACACTAGGGGTTCGATCTTGAGAGCCCCAATCACCTTTGATTAAAATAGAAAAGGCCAATGAAAATTGGCGAGTGGAATTTGCATGCCACTCTCCGCCCCGGACACACGGGTATAAAAGGAGATGGCGTGCATCACTTATTCAGATTTATGCTGAGGAGCCGATAGAGAGTCCCGGCCATCAGGGAACAGTTGTTACATCAGTAACCAAGACATTCCCTGTCTGTCACTCACTTGACGTTGTGTCGATGTAGTGACACTAGGGGTTCCTATAGGAAATGCCACAGGAAATGTCACGAGGCATGGAAAAGTGGACACGGACAAGCTGCTTCGTGCCTCGCAGCGAGCGCTCAACCATTTCATGACCTTCCAGCGAGTTAGGTAAGGCGTCTCCCTAGTCCCGTTAAGAGGGGAGAGGGCACTTACCCAAGTAGACTATCGGCAGTGCCTTTCTTAATTTACTGTTAAGCAATCTCCCGGTGAGCATTTTCTAGAATTGCGCTGGGAAGTGCTCTTCCCTCTCCAGGAAGGAGAGCACTACGGAGACCACATCCTGCCGGAGGGAGGTTAACATGTGGAGCATACCTCACATGGACTTACCAATGGGGAAGTACACATATGGAATAATACCACAGGAGGACCCTATCTACAGAGAGGGTACGCAGCACAGTGGACGAGACAGAGAAAGCTCTAACGAGGGGAAACACAGGTTTTACTTAAGGGGGAAACTGAACAGTGGAAACTCATCATACGGGATTACCAAAGGGGAATCACCATGCATGGAGCACTGAGCCCATGTGCCTCTAGTTGAGTGTGCCCGGAATCCCAAGGGGCACGGCAAGTCCTGAGACTGGTATGTGAGAGAAATGGCATCCACAGTCCAATGGGCCAACCTCTGATTGGAGACAGCTTTCCCCTTCTGCTGTCCTCCAAAACAGACAAACAGCTGCTCCGAGCATCTAAAGCTCTGCATGTGGTCCAGATAGATGTGCAGGGTGCAAACTGGACACAGTAACAACAAGGCCAGGTCTTCCTCCTCTGAAAGGAGCACTTGCAGATTCACAACCTGGTCCCGAAAAGGAGTGGTGGGAACTTTGGGCACATAACCGGACCGGGATCTCAAGATCACGTGAGAGTGTGCCGTCATGAACTCCAGGCATTTGCTGGTAACAGAGAGCGCCTGCAGGTCCCCCACCCTCTTGATGGAAGTGAGCGCCACCAGGAGGATCATCTTCAGAGACAGAGTGCTGAGCTCGGCCTGCTCCAGGGGCTCAAATGGGGCTCTCTGTAGGGCAGGTAGGACCACAGAGAGATCCCAAAAGAGGATCAGGCACGGTCTAGGAGGATTCAATCTCCTCGCGCCTTTGAGGAACCTGTTGATCAGGTCATGCTGTTATGAGGGATTGCCGTCCAGTGTATCGTGGTGAGCTGCTATGGCAGCCACGTACACTTTCAGGGTAGAGGGAGACAGCCGTCTCTCCAGTCCTTCCTGAAGAAAAGACAGCACAGACCTGATGGCACATCTCTGTGTGTCTTCCCCACAGGAAGAACACCAGTTAGCGAAATGACACCACTTCAAGGCATACAGCTGCCTCATAGAGGGGGCCCTGGCCTGAGTGATCGTGTCTACCACTGCTGGCAGAAGACCTGCTAGGTCTTCCGTGTCCCATCCAGGAGCCAGACGTGGAGATTCTAGAGGTCCGGCTGTGGGTGCTGGAGCGTGCCTTGCCCCTGAGTGAGAAGGTCCTGCCTCAGGGGAATGCGCCAGGGAGGTGCTACTGTCAGAAGCATCAAAACCAAGAACCAAGTCCGGTTGGGCCAGTACGGCACAATGAACAGGACTTGCTGCTCGTCCTCCCTGACTTTGCACAGAGGCTCACAGTAGGAAACGCATACTTGCGTAGCCCCCGAGGCCAGGTGTGCGCCAAGGCGTCCGTGCCGAGGGGGGCCTTGGACAGGGAGTACCACAGGGGGCAGTGAGAGGAGTCTTGGGAGGGGAACAGCTCTACCTGTGCATCCCCGAATCTCTCCTTAATCAGCTGGACTATGTGGGGGTGGAGCGTAACCGCAGAACATTACCTGCCATGACAGCGTGTCCGCTGCATGGTTGAGGGCGCCCGGAAGGTGAGTGGCTTGCAGAAACTTCAAGATCTGCTGACTCCAAAGGAGGAGGCGGCGGGCGAGTTGTGACATGCGACGCGAGCGTATGCCGCCTTGGTGGTTTATGTACACTACGGTCGTTGTGTTGTCGGTTCGGACCAACACATGCTTGCCCTGAATCAACGGCCGGAGCCTCCTCAGGGCCAGCGATACTGCCAGCAACTCTAAGGAGTTGATGTGCCAATGGAGTCGGGGCCCTGTCCAGAGCCCGACACTGCCTGCCCATTGCACACAGCGTGCCAGCCTGAGTTCGGGGCGTCCGTCATGACCACGACGTGCCTTGAGACCTGCTCTAGGGGAAAACCTGCCTGTAGAAATGCCAGGTCCGACCAAGGGCTGAAAGTCTGACAGCACTGTGGTGTGATGGTCACACACCGGGTGCCGTGCCGCCATGCCCACCTCGGGACTTGAGTATGTAGCCAGTGCTGAAGCGGTCCCATATGCATCAACCCGAGGGGGAGAATCGCCACCAAGGATGCTATATGCCCCAGGAGCCTCTGAAATTGTTTCACTGGCGCCGCTACTTTCTGCCTGAAGGTCTGTGTCAAGGAAGGATCAATACGTGAAAGTACGTGTCCTTCAGGTCGATGGCCGCGAACCAATCCTGATGTCATACTGACGCTAGAATGCACTTCTGCGTTAACATCCTGAATGGAAGCCTGTGTAAGGCCTTGTTCAGAACATGCAGATCTAAGATTGGGCGCGACCCTCCCCCTCTCTTGGGCACGATAAAATAAGGGCTGTAGAAGCCCTTGCACAACTCGGCTACGGGGACGGGCTCTATTGCTACCTTCACCAGAAGGGTGGCAACTTCCGCCCAAAACACGGAGGTACCCTTGCCCTGCACCATAGCGGAGAGAATGCCACTGAACCGGGGCGGGTGTCTGGCGAACTGGATCGTGTAGCCGAGGCAAATCGTCCTGATGAGCCAACGTGAGGGGCTGGAGAGCTCTAACCAGGCCTCCAGTCTCCGTGACAGTGGCACCAGGGGGACGACTGAACTACCGAGGGGAGACATGCTGCTCTGCAAGCCCGCAACGGTGGTCGGTGACTGGGGCGGGCGAACGAGGGAACGGGAAGTACTCGCGTTCACCTGATTGACTGGAAAGACTTCCAGCGCCTGGCCATTGCGAGTGCGCTGGCCCAGGGAATGAGGAAACTGCTCTTTTATTCTCCAGAGGGCACTCGATGATGTCGTTTTTCTCTGAGGCTGGCGTGCAGGCTCCGATGGTACAGGAGCCGGGGCCGGCACCGCAGGGGAATGGCTCTGGCGAGAAGCAGACAGGGTGCTGGACCTCATGACTGTGAATGTGTTTAATTGCCTCGGTCTGCTTTTTCACCGTCGAGAACTGATGGGCGAAATCCTCGATGGTGTCACCAAAAAGCCCCCCTTGGGAGATGGGCACATCAAGAAAACGGACTTTCTCGCCGTCACGCCTCTCTGCAAGGTTGAGCTACAGGTGCCACTCTTGGACCACAAGCGTGGACATCATCCGCCCTAGGGCGCGCTCCATGACCTTCGTCGCACGTAAGGTGAGGTTGGTCACAGTGCGCAGTTCTTGCATCAGCCCTGGGTTGGTCCTACCCTCGTGCAGGTCTTTTAGCGCCTTGGCCTGCTGGACCTGCAGGATGGCCATGGCATGCAGGGTGGAAATGGCATGACCTGCGGCCTTGTAAGCCTTCATCATTAAACTATAACTTACAGGCCTTGGAAGGGAGCCTTGGTCAGTCGCGCCAGGTGGCTGCGCCCTGCGGGCATAAATGCACCGCTACGGCATGCTCTACCTGGGGAAGCTTGACATATCCCTTAGCCACTCCACCGTCAAGGGTAGTCAGAGTGGACGAGCCCGCGAAGCATGTAAAGGCAGTAAAAGGTGCCTTCCACGACTTCGTTAGCTCCTCGTGCACTTACGGGAAGAAAGGCACCGGGGCGGGGCGCGGCCGTGAGTTGCGCTCCGAGCCCAGAAACCAATCAGCCCAGGAACGCACGGCCTCATCCTGTGCTCTACCACCGGAAGATTTGTCCACTTCCGATAGCAGAAGCCTATCCTCCGATGCCGCGACCAAAAGCTCATCCTCGTCACAAGCTGCGAACGACACATTAAACCCGCCCTGAGGCAGACCACCTGCATCACTCGACAGCTTGACCGGACAGAACAAACGTGCTGGGGGATGGGAGGTCCATGGGGGCTGAGCCGGCGGAAACGCTTCCATTTCCACATCTAGATCACCCGTGGTGTTTGCTGACCTGGCCGGCTGAGCGTCAGCTCAGGACGGACCAGGTTGGGGAGCAGTCGCGGTGGCTCCTTGCTTCATGAAGAAGGAAGTGAGCTGTGAACGCAACGTTCTCATGGGCATGTTCTCGCAATGAGAACATAACCCTTTCACGAAAGCCGTCTCGGCATGCTGGTGCCCCAGACACTCGAGGCAGATTCCATGGGTATCCGGAGAGGAGAGATAATGGCCACATCCAGTAGCGCAAACATGGAAGGACATCTTTAAAAGGACGCCAAGCGTTTGCGCAAGCTCGTTTAGAAGGAAATATACTCTTTCTAATATACTCTTTTAGCACCTGCAGACTCAGGCTACTGAAGCACCCAGGGGAAACACAGCACTTAACCGTGTGAGGGTGACCGCTGATATGCGCTGTAAGAATCCAGCAGTGTAGCAAAGGGTGAGAGGACAAACACACAAGCGTTCGGCTCCGAAGAAAAAATCTGAATGAGTGATGCATGCCATCTCCTTTTATAACCATATGTCCGGGGCGGAGAGTGGCATGCAAATTCCACTTGCTAATATTCATTGGCCTTTTCTATTTTAAGCAAAGGTGATTGGGGCTCTCAAGATCGAACCCCTAGTGTCACTACATCGACACAACATCGAGTGAGTGACAGACAGGGAACAGGTAGTTAAATTTTAATTCATTTTAATAACATTAACCTTCCCAATCATAGATAAATGTAATGAAGCCCACCTGCCCACATCGCTCGAAAGCATTTTTATTAAGGGGTCAAAATTAACTCTTACTAAGTCAGACAAATTTGCTGGGAATAAAATGCCCAAATATTTAATGCCCTGTTTGGGCCACTGGAAGGCACCTGGCTGGAAAGCCATTACTGGGCAGTACTCTGTCAGAGCCAAAGCTTTGGATTTAGACCAATTGACTCTGTATCCTGATAACTTAGAAAAGGAATTAATAATTCCATGGAGGCAAGGCATAGATCTAATGGGGTCGGAGATGAATAAAAAAATATCATCTAAGTAAAGCAAAAGCTTATGCACCACACCTGCCACCACCCCTGGAAAACCATCTTCCCTTCTTAACCTGCTAATGGTTCCTGGGCAAGACAGAACAATAATGGGGAAAGAGGGCAACACTCCCGGGTGCCCCTATCCAGAAAAAACTTATCCATCCAATAAAAGTATTCCCGAAACTGTATATTTCCAAAATCTTAAAAAGATAATCCCATTCTACCATATCAAATGCCTTTTCAGCGTAAAGTGAGATGGCTGCGACTGGAGTCTGATCATTTGCCACTGACCACATAATATTGATGAAATGCCTAAGGTTATCAGAAGAACTGCGGCCCCGAATAAACCCTACCTAATCTATAAGTATAAGAGATGACATAACTTTACTTAATCGATTAGCCAGAATTTTTGACAATATTTTTACATCTATCTGGATCAGGGAAATTGTATTGTAACTCTTACACTTGCTTGGATCTTTGTCCTTTTTTAGAATCAGACTGATCCAGTCTTGTGTCATGGTTAGCGGAAGCTTTCCATTCTTTAATGATTCTGTATAAACTTCTAACAAAAGTGGAGCCAATTCTGTAGCATAAGATCTAAAAAATTCAGCGGCAATGCCATCTGACCCTGGAGCCTTGTCTGTAGGCAAGGCCTTAATTACCTCACCAAGCTCCTCCAAGTTTATCTCAGAATCAAGAGAATTTTTTTGCTCAGTCATCAGTTTAGGGAGTTCTAATTGTTCCACAAAGTTTTTAATGTCTTCATCAGTCGATGAAGACATGGAACTATAGAGATCAAGATATAATTCTTTAAAAGCATTATTAATATCAATGGCTGAGGTAAATATTTCAAAATCAGCAGATTTCACTGAGGGAATGGTAGAAAAAGACTCTCTCTGCTTTATATATCTAGCCAAAAGCTTCCCTGCTTTGTCCCCTGACTCAAAATATGACTGTCTTGCCCTGAATAGCCAAAACTACACCTTCCACGACAAAATAATATTATATCTGTATTTCAATCGGGTCAATTCTCTGTGGCCATCAGATGACAATCGCCGCTTCATCTCTGCCTCGGCACTTTTAATATTCCCCTCCAATTCCACGAGTTTTCGTGCTTTGGATTTTTTGGTGAATGAAACACATTGTATGATCTGACCCCTAAGAGCTGCCTTAAATGCCTCCCAAGCCATGCCCACAGAGGATACTAAGGACCAGTTGCTCTCCATATAGACATTGATTTAAGCCTTTAGCATTTGTTGGAATTCAGGATTTTGCAAAAGGGATACATTAAAGCACCAACTATATGATTTATTTTTCTCAGTATGTGGCAACATCTCTAAACTCACTAGGGTGTGATCTGAGACTAAAATGTTTCCAACTGAACAATCAACTACAGATGAAATGAGGGACTTATACATATATATATATATATATATATATATATATATATATATATATATATATATATAAATCTATTCTAGAATAAATCTTATGGACTGATGAAAAAAATGTATAGTCCCTACCAGATGGGTTCAAATGTCTCCAAATATCTATAAGACCAAGATTTTTACACATCCTGTGAAGCATCACTGTTGCTCTAGGGGGCTTTCACACTTTTGCTTCACTATGATCAAGGATTGAGTCCATCAAAAGATTAAAGTCTCCTCCCAAATATTATATCATGAGGGGTGCCAGCAGCTTGCAACATCCCTTCAAGATCTATAAAAAAGCCCTGATCATCAGCGTTAGGTGCGTAAATATTAGCCAAAATCAACCTTTGCCCCTGAATTTCTGGGATTAAGTCAGTTCTAGTAGTTAAAACATGAATCAAGTATTGACCTATGAAAGTTTGTCTGCTTGGTTTGCTTCAGTTTCCCTCAAATTAGTTTTTAATCCGGGACCAGAACTTTGGCAAGACTTTATTCAGTGCTGTTTAGTTTGTCTCTTCTGCTATGTGTGTCCTTAAAACTCTGGCTGATTTCAATGTCCCATCTGACAGTATGTCCAGCCAGCTGATGGCTGGAATTAATGAGTGGGGACCTGCAGTGGGTTGACAGGTAGCGGAGGCACATGGAACAATGAGGCCTGTTGCTTGTAATCACTTGAAGCTGCTGTCATTAGTGAAGGTCTGATGCAGGGCCAGCATGGGCTCAGCACAGAGAGGGCCAGGCAGGAAGTGTTGGCCAGCTGCTGCCAAGCTGTCATCGGGGGGGGGGGCAATGCAGGAGCCACTCGAGTCAAGGGCAGAATGGAGTGTCCTAATGATTAGCGTGTGTGTGTGTGTGTGTGTGTATCAGAGTGAGTATGAGAGAGTGAATATTTGTTTTGTTAGTGGTTATATTTCCCTTTAAATGAATAGTTCACCCAAAAATGAAAATTATCTCATCATTTACTCACCCTCATGCCATCCCAGATGTGTATGACTTTCTTTATTCTGCAGAACACAAACAAAGATTTTTGGAAGAATATTTCAGCTCTGTAGGTCAAAATGTTGAAGTTGCAAAAAGCACATATAACCATCATTAAAGTAATCCATACGTCTCCAGTGGATTAATTAATGTCTTCTGAAGCTAAATGCTAGATGTGTATAAGAAAAATATCAATATTTAAAACGTTTTTAACTATTCGCTTCCGGCAAGCTGTAGTATGTGCATTCACAAGGGTAGAGACTCTCGCGTGACGTTAGTGTAACGGTAACCAGCTGGTATATGATAGCTGTGCAGTGTGTAAACCTAATTCTCCTGGCCTTAACCCTTTGGGCCCTGGAGAAGTTTTGACCTGCCTTGACATTCGTGCTTTTTTGCAGTTGCTTAAAAACATATTAATGGCTAAAGTCTGATAACACTGTATTCAGCACAAACTGGGCTACAATAATATGTGAACATATTATTGTACATACATGTTTGTATTTTTGAGAAAATAATGTTTATGCATGGTTTTTGAGTCACTGAAATAAGGCCATATAACACATACTAAACATTTGTTCACAAGAATTTTGAGAACTGGATCTTGTAGTCTAGAATTTTTGCTACAAAAATGATGTGAAAACCATCCTGGTCACTCATTCATACAAAACAATATAGTCATTTAAACTTTTGTAAGACACTTTTAGTGTTAGAAAGGACATATGCGAGGAGGTGTGGATGATCATGAATTTTGATGTGATTCACACCTGAGGAGACAAGGACCCCTCCCCTGAGAGAGAATGAATGTGAGGAGACTTGATGATTGAATGTATTGTTTGTAGCTTAATCACAAAATCAAGTTTAAGTTAAAAGAAGTAATCTGACTATACATTTTCTTAACACAAAAATGTTACTTAAAAACTTTAGACCTATACTACCATTTAAAAGTTTTAGATCTGTAAGATTTTTTAATGTTTTTAAAAGAAGTCCCTTCTTCTTACCAAGGCTGCATTTATTTGATCCAAATACAGCAAAAACAGTGATATTGTGAAATATTTTTACAATTTAAAATAATTTTTCTATTTGAATATTTTGTAAAATGCAATTTATTCCTGTGATCAAAGCTGAATTTTCAGCATCAGTACTGCAGTCTTCAGTGTCACATGATCCTTCAGAAATCATTCTAATATGCTGATTTTCTAAAATGGGCATATTTACAGCACATTTGACACATTTACACCCAAACAGATATTTGCAAGCACAAGCTTCATTGATGATAATGAGGCAGCATAAACAGTAGTTAAAATATAATCTAAACATTCATATTATTTTTATATCATATTACATATCATATTTATATCATACAGCATACAGTTTAAATACTTGCTTTAACTGAAACAACATTTAAATGTAACTAAAACTTGCCTATTAGGACATATTTCAAATTTCAATACTCTGAATCCTGGCTGGCAAGTCTGGAAATAGTCCAACTAGTAAAATATGTCAATGTTTATATAAAATAGCATGTCAACTAATATGTAAGTAAAACTAAATGACTTACTCATCCAAAATTGTATCCTCAGCTGGATCAAGTCGCTCTTCAAAATGCAAACGTTCCTCGTCGTATTCCCGCTCTTCGAAAATGTGAACTCTTTGTCACTATCCAGGAGCTTCCTCACCTGTGTAGTGTGCCATCTTCCAAATGCACAGGAAAGTGAACGAACTTGACGTTTTTTAAGGCACTGTTGGGGGCGTTTACCATTTGCATTGATCGCCTCAGCACATTACCGTATGAATAGCATGCTCTGCTGGTGGGTGTGATCACACTAGCGATAATTAGCTGAGCCAGGTGAAACTGTACATCGCTTTGTTTCATGCAGATTACATTGCAGGAGAATATTTGTTTTAAATTTGAATTGTTTTTTTAAAAGTAGACTAAGCTTTCTTTAGACATATGTTTCATGTTTGTCTGATAAGTATTCGTGGAGTTTCAGTTCATTTTTGTGACGTGTTTCAGAAAGATGCTCGCGGAGACAGAGATGGCTGAAAGCACACCCTGTTTATTTGCTTTATTTTACAAAAGCACAAGGATTTGTTGTTATTGTGAGTGTACACAAATAAAAGTAGACCCTTTATAGTCTCTAATGATGTCTTACACTTATCTGTATGCCCAAAATTGACGGAGTATTTTAAGTTGTTTCCGCTGTTATGAGGAAGAAATCCAGCAGGACGCGCCGGCGCGTCCGTCGACCCCAAAGGGTTAAGAGATGCACTAGCGACTGAGGCTAGAGCCATTGCTTTTCTAGCCACCTTGCTAGCATGTCTGACTCCCATGCCAGGAATCACCGGTTCAAATCCCACTCAGGGTGGGTCGAGTAGTACCGGTGACATAAGCAAGTTAGCAAGTTCATGCAAGAACTTATGCATGAAATACGAAAAATACAGAAGTGCAGTGTTGTTTACAATAGAGGAGGAGGAATGTTACAGAGTGGCTGAATTGGTTTTGATATAGATTTGAATTTGTATCTGTTTCATTTTCAGGAGATTGACCAGAATATATTTGCAATGAGTGTCAAGATGGCGCCGGTGTGTGTGGCTTGCCGTCAGCTGCCTAATCTGTCCAATTTGTTTGTCATTATGTTCCTAATGTCTCTGTTAATACAAAATACTACTTCTGTGTTGGTGTAAAATTGTCAAACAATTTTCAACATTCAAAGCACTTAGGAAGAGCTCGTTGAATCAGAACTGAGAGGACCACATTTCTACTCTCCCCTGCTTCTGTCAAATTTACCTGCATGTGTGCGCCGATTGCCCTGCGCTCTTCCTTGAAAGAAACGCCACAGACAACAAGTGAGGAGGGATACTGGCCAAGCTGAAGACATGCCCAGCATTACTGTCGGGAATGCTTTCCCAGTCGGGTCTTCTGCCACGTGAATGGGAGTGTGACCGCTATGCATTCCGGCGCTAGTTGGAAGCGCTTTTTCGGTGGATTCGGCCCATTGTCCCGGATTCTTCCAGCAATTTTTTCCTCCACCAGTCGCCTCATTGTCACCGAAGGGGAGTGAATCTACAAAATCTTTGCCATGCATCGCAGGACAATGACTCTTTGCTGAAATACGACCAGTCGTGATCAGGTTGACTCTGATTAATGTGCGATCGATGGTTAATAAGACATTAATTTTGAATGACTTTATCATTTCACGTGTCCTAGATGTTTTATTTGTAACAGAGACTTGGCTGAATGTTGGGCATATAAACCATTTTTCAGAACTGGTACCCCCAGATTATGCTTTCTTCAATGCTCCTCAGAATATAGGACGGGGTGGTGGACTGGCATCCATTTTTAGAAGTAATTTTGGTAACGCTTTAGATTACAGCCCGCAATTTACAGTGTAAGTACACCTAATTTACAGCATACCTTTTTTGTATTAATAGTGTAACTACACAGTACGTACTTGTAGGTATAAGGGAACAATATGCAAAGTTTGGGGAATAAAGGGGTAACAACCTGGAAAATTATAAATAATTTATACTGTAAGTATTTTATAACTAAGGGGTAACTATTCTAATATTACGTGGTATATGACCTTATACTATCCTAAACAACAATCTTACTTTGAGAGCAATAAAGCAAGAACATACACAGCATACCTTTTTGGAATAATAGTGTACCTACACATACAGGCTTCTGTAGATATTTTTTTTAACTACGGGGTACATACTATATTATTACAGGATACATGAGTTTTTTGTTTATTTGTTTTTTTTCTTCACTACTGTCATCTAATGGAGTTTTGGTTCCTTGCAATTGTCGCCTTTAGCTTGCTCATTGGGAGCATAAATGACTATTAATATTCAGAAAATATTATCGAACTAACTGTATTGACACTATCGGATGAGAACACAAAACTTGAACTGAATTGAGCTGAATAATTACATTACCATCTTGAGCTGCTTTATAGCTGAAATTGAAGTATTTTTCATAATTGATGCATTTTGAAACATTACTGTTATTTTTCTGTTTATTACTGTGAAGCTGCTTTGAAACAATCTGTAGCCTATAGTATAAAGCGCTATATAAATAAATGTGATTTGACTTGACTTAACTTGACATGATGGAGATATTACGTGGTATACAACAATCGTTTGGGAGCAATTTAGAAAGAACATACACTGCGTACCTTTTTGTAATAATACACAGGTATTATATATATATATATATATAGTTTTAGTTGTAGTATTTTAAAGACTGAGGTTCACTCAAATTTTGAACTGCAAGTATTTTTACTGGACTGGTGAACCCTGTGGTGTGTGCATTGGTGTACCGGCCTTCTAAATTCAACAGGGAATTTATTGATAAATGTACTGACTTTTTAGGGTGTATTGCAGGGCGGTTCTAGCTTGTATGGCGCCCTGGGTGAAACCTGCTTCAACACACCCCCAAAGTTGTTGTCTTGTTGCTCAGTTTGTCTATCTATGATATTTAAATATGTTGCATTAGTTTTGCTGACCATAAGCCTGTCTTGTTTTCTGTTCCTCTTCCTTGCCAAACTGTGAAATCCTATATTCCTATTCGCTGTTCTCTCATATTTAGCTCTGCTACAAAGGGAGATTTAACAGCTGCATACAAAGAGGAATTACATTCCATTGAGTTTGATTCTCTTTTACGTCACCAGAGTGTTGAGGAGCATGTTAATGCATTTAACTCCACCTGCACTAAGATCTTGAACTTTGTTGCTCCCTTGAGGGCAAAACATGCTAAATCAAAATCAGACCCTTGGTTGATCGATGCCATCCACTCTTTAAGACGGATATGCAGAAGAGTAGAACGTAAATAGAAGAAGGAAAACTTCAGGTGTCATATGAAATCTTAAAAGACTCATAAGTTCCAGAAAGCGGTGAAAGCAGCAAGGACAAAATATTTCTTTGCTGTTGTTGCTAATAACTGTCATAAACCTAGAGTGCTTTTTTCATGATATGTTCTGTCATAAATCCCTCTGTAAATATGTCTCTTGATATGTCCCCAATCATATGTGACCACTTTCTTAACCTTTTTGTTTTTTGCAGATTGCAGATGTCAGATCACGTATTCAGACCCCTGTGGGTGATCCATCATTTCCACCTATATGTTCTGCTGCTCTATGTCAATTTGAACCCATTTCATTTTCTACTTTTACAGAATTTGTTGTACTATTGTAGCCCACTACCTCCCCCCGACACATTTTCTGAAACAAATTATAGACATTGTTGGGCCTAACATATTGTCCATAATTAATAAATGTTTGGCTACAGGGACAGTACCAGAGTATTTTAAACATGCAGTAGTGCAGCCTCTCCTTAAAAAACCCAACCTTGATACGAGTGATCTTTCCAATTTTAGACCTACAGTATCTCCAAATGACCTTTTACTTAAAAAATCATGGAGAAATCAGTACTTGTTCAGTTACAGACTTTTTTAGATAATAATTATATTTGTGAAGTATTTCAGTCTGGTTTTAGAATGCATCACAGCATTGAATCTGCCCTTTTAAAAGTTTTTAACGAAATATTTTTAACCATTGACTTGGGGTTAGGGTTAGGTTAAATTCGACATTCCTGGTGCTGTTAGATCTTAGCACAGCCTTTGACACTGTAGATCATAGTATCCTCATCTCACGCCTCGAGAAGTGTGTGGGTATCTGTGGCAACGCTCTTAGCTGGTTTAAATCATATCTTATGAATAGAAGCTTCTCAGTTCATCAGGGGAATTCTCATTGGTGTCAGACCCTCTCACCTGTGACGTTCCTCAGGGCTCTATTCTGGCCCCTGTTCTGTTCTCTCTTTATATGCTTCCATTAGGAAGTGTGCTTAAGAAACATTTCATTGCAACATAGATGATACCCAAATTTATTTACCATTGAAAATGAATGACAGTAATGCATTAGAAACTTTTGCTGGCCTGTCTAAATGATCTGAAATTGTGGATGTCATTAAACTTTTTAAGCCTTAATGACACTATAACAGAAAACATTTTGTTTGACCCCTCTGATACTGCTGGCCCTGACAATATTAACTTGGACCATCTGGATCCTTTCCTTAAACTGTCTGTGAAAAACTTTGTATGTGACAGCACCCTTAAGTTTGATAAACAGATAAATTCAGTCATTAAAACAAGCATTTTTCAACTGAGACTCTTATCTAAAGTCAAGCCTTTTTTGTCATTTAAGGAGTTTGAAAACGTCACACATTTATTTGTGCCCGACTAGATTACTGCAGTTCCCTCTTTATAAGAATTAGTTATGCATCCCTTGCAAGACTGCAAATAATCCAAAATGCTGCAGCAAGACTGCTGACAGGTGCTCGTAAGCATGATCATATTATTCTGATCTTACGCTCTCTTCATTGCCTTCCTGTACGATATAGAACTGAGTATAAATGATTGCTATTTGTTTTTAAATCCCTTAATGGACTAGCGCCCTCATACCTTACCGATCTGCTACAGATGCATAATCCCCAGAGATCCTTTAGATCGTCAGATCAGAGGTTTTTGACACTTCCTAAGTCTAAACTAAAGATGAGGGGCAACCACGCTTTTGCAGTAGCTGCCCTTAAATTGTGGAACAATTTACCTATTTATATTAGATCAGCTTTGACAATACATGAAAATTGGCAAGTGGTATTTGCATACCACTCCCCCAGACATACGGGTATAAAAGGTGCTGGTATGCAACCAGTCATTCAGGTTTTGTGCTGAGGAGCCGAGACAAGGTCCCGGCCATTTCAGCGGGTAGTTCAGCGTTGTGGCAGGAGGGACACATCGTCTCGTTCCCTCCATCAGGGAACGGAGGTTACGCAAGTAACCAGGACTTTCCCTATCTGTCACTCACTCGACGTTGTGCCGATGTAGTGACAATAGGGGTCCCTATACAAAACGCCGCAACTGGCTGAACTGTGTTACTTGAACTGGCAGTGTGTGATGGGCAGACCACTGTGTGCCTCGTAGCCAGTGCACCAGGCTGACACGTAACCTCCCCCAACACTGTTATGAGTGTCGAACAGCCCTTTGGGACAAGTTGACTACCCAAAAGATAGAGACAGGCTAGCCCAGTCGTGGCCTCTTTTCCCCTTCTTTTTTTCCACTCCCTAAAAAAAAGGGGGATTATCCATGTGGGCCGACCAGGTCTAGTCGGTGGGTGTCCCTCCCAAGGGGAGGACACTGTGGAGACCACACCTCGCCCAGAGAGAGGGGGGGTATTTAAGTGGAAATACGTCATATGGTTTTGCTGAGCTATGTCGGAAGTATGCCATGTGGAGAAGTCCCATGGTAGGTCCTACCCTACGGGGGAGGAGTTATTACAAGCATGGAGACTGGGGCAGAGGGGCCTCTGCCCAAGGAAGACGCAGTTTGCCAACAGGGAAACGAATTAGCGGAAGATATACGTCGCATGGGGTTACCTACGGGGAACCGCCACATGTAGCGCACCTACCTCAGTACAGGGCTTTAGTTAGCACGTGTACTGGGCCGGCAGCGAGTCTCTCCGAACACTCGACTTCCACAGGGCTCGGAGGAATTCAACCAGGGAACACAGCTTGTGAACACTACTGGGAGTTAACGGCGCACGTCTTCAGCTCAGGGGAGGTGAAAGGCACTATGTGCAAGCGATATACATGGCCAGCTGTCCCGGACTTACCTGCTTGTGCGTGCCACTACATGGGACGAAACCGGTTCCACCCGGAGGTTGTAGAACCTCACAAAGGTGTTGGGTGTTGCCCAGCCTGCTGCTCTGCAAATATCTGTTAGAGAGGCACCTCTGGCCAAGGCCCAGGAGACCGCTACACCCCTATTAGAATGGGCTCATAGCCCTACCGGGGCAGCACATCCTGAGCGTGATATGCCATAATTATGGCGTTAATGAGCCAGTGGGCAATCCTCTGCTTGGAGACAGTGCTTCTTTTCCGCTGTGCACCAAAGCAGACAAAGAGCTGCTCAGAGACTCTAAAGCTCTGCGTGAGATCCAAATAGATGTGTAAAGCGCGCACCAGACACAGCAACGTCAGGGCTGGGTCTGCCTCCTCCTGGGGCAGCGCTTGCAGGTTCACCACCTGGTCCCTAAAAGGGGTCGTGGGAACCTTGGGCACATAGCCCGGTCGGGGTCTCAGGATCACGTGAGAGTAGTCCGGACTGAACTCCAGGCATGTTTCGCTGACAGAGAACACTTGCAGGTCTCCTACCCTCTTGATGGAAGTGAGCACAGTCAAGAGGGCAGTCTTCAAGGAGAGTGCCTTAAGTTCAGCTGACTGTAAAGGCTCAAAGGGGACTCTCTGTAGACCCTGAAGAACTACAGAGAGGTCCCATGAGGAAACGAGGCACGGTCTGGAGGGATTCAGCCTCCTGGCACCTCTTAGGAACCGTCCTTCCCTAAGGACTTACCGTCCACTGTATCTTGGTGTGCCGCTATAGCGGTTACATACACCTTCAAGGTGGAAGGGGACAGCCACCCTTCCCACCTCTCCTGCAGGAAGGAAAGCACCAATCTGACTGCGCATCTCTGGGGGTCTTCCTGTCAGGAAGAACACCACTTAGTGAACAGACGCCACTTAAAGGCATACAGGCACCTTGTAGAGGGGGCCCTAGCCTGAGTGATTGTGTCTACCAGGGGCCAGGCATGGAGATTCCAGAGGTCTGGTTGCAGGTGCCAGATGGTGCCTGTCCCTGAGAAAGAAGGTCCTTCCTCAGGGGAATTTGCCGGGGGGGGGGGGCTGTCACGAGGAGCGTGAGGTCCGAGAACCACGTCTGGGTGGGCCAGTAGGGTTCTACCAGGACGACCTGCTCCTCGTCCTCTCTGACCTTGCACAGGGTCTGTGCAAGTAGGCTCACTGGGGGAAACACATATTTGCGCAGTCCAGGGGGCCAGCTGTGTGCCAGCGCATCTATACCGAGAGGTGCCTCGGTCAGGGCGTACCAGAGTGGGCAGTGGGAGGATCCCTGGGAGGTGAACAGGTCTAACCAAACCTCCGCAGGGCGAGCAGAATTGCCAGCAACTCAAGGCAGTTGATGTGCCAATGCAGCCGCGGGCCCATCCATAAGTCCATTGCAGACAGCACCCCAGCCCATTTTGGAGGTGTCTGTCATGACCACGACGCGCCTGGAGACCTGCTCTAGGGGAACGCATGCCCGTAGAAATGTGAGGTCGGTCCAAAGGCTGAAGAGACGGTGACAGATCGGCATGATGGCCACACGATGTGTCCCATGGCGCCATGCCCATCTCGGGACTCGAGTCTGAAGCCAGTGCTGAAGCGGTCTCATATGCATCAACCCGAGCGAATTGGCCACCGCTGAGGATGCCATATGCCCCAGGAGCTTCTTAAAAAATTTTGAACACCTTCAAACAGGTCAGCACTCGTTCGTGAGGCATGCCGTCAACGAGACTGAGTCCAACTCCAAACCGAGAAAAGAGATGCTCTGAACCGGGAGGAGCTTGCTCTTTTCCCAGTTGACCCGAAGCCCTAGTTGGCTGAGGTGCGAGAGCACCAGGTCCCTGTGTGCACGCAACACATCCCGAGAGTGAGCTAGGATTAGCCAACCGTCGGGATAGTTGAGGACGCGACTGCCCACTTCCCTTAGCGGGGCAAGGTTTGCATCTGCGAACTTTGTGGGGATGTGAGGGAACAAGGACAGACCGAAAGGGAGGACCTTGTACTGATACGCCCGACCCTTGAATGCAAACTGCAGGAAGGGCCTGTGTCGAGGTAGAATCGAGATGTGGAAGTACACGTCCTTCAGGTCTACCACTGCGAACCAATCTTGATGCCAGACACTCACTAGAGTGCGTCTTTGCATCAGCATCTAGGATGGGAGTCTGTGTAAAGTCCGATTCAGTACTCGCAGGTCCAAGATTGGCTGCAACCCACCGCCTTTTTTGGTACAATGAAGTAGGGGCTGTAAAACCCCTTCTTCATCTTGGCCAGAGGGACAATCTCATCAGACGTACAGTCAGGTGGGGCCTCGCAGAGGGGTGGAGCCTGAGGTGCCACACCATGTCGTGGCTGTGCTGAGTTTTGGGACATCGAAGTACTTACCTGGCTACTTGTGACCACCCCCGGAAAAGCCTGAATGGGGGAGGCAGAGGCCTGTCCTCGTGACCCATGTCACATGGCCTGTTACATCGGGGGTGGATTTGTGCCACAGCTGGCCGCTCAGGGGCGGGGAGACCACCGCTGGAGTGCCAAACCTGCCAAAATGGAGTGGTGGACGGTGGTCGTGATGACGGCCATGCACACCGGGTATGTGACCCAGGGAACAAGGAAACTGCTCTTGCTAAACTCTTGGGTACTGCAGCCACTTGGTCATGCAGCGCAATTAAATGCAAAGGTAACAAAAGATTCTCTTCCCGGCCCTCGACCGGGGGATGGAGTGGTCTGCTTACCAGCTCCAGAGCAGCGGGTTTCATCGTCCCTGGGTCGCCTGTCTCAGGGGCACTTTGAAGCCTTTCACGGGTTCTTGGCGGCCACAAGACGGGTGGTGTCTGCTTCCTGCGGTGGGCTCCACACCGGGGCCAGGCCGCAGGGGCGGGCTGTGGCGGATCCAGTGCAGTCACCGCAGGGGGATGCCCTTGGTGATGAGCAGATGGGGTGCGGGATCTTGAGCCGCGCCGGGGCAGGATGTGCTGGATAACCTCCGTCTGCTGCTTCACCGCTGAGAACTGCTGGGCAAAGTCCTCGGTGTCGCCGGACTGGCCAACTTGGGAAATGGGGGCAGCAAGGAACCGTGCCTTGTCGGCCTCTCTCATCTCGACCAGGTTGAGCCAAAGGTGGCGCTCCTGGTCCACCAAGGTGGACATCGCCCTCCCGAGAGACCGTGCTGTGACCTTCGTCGCCCGGAGAGTGAGGTCGGTCGCCAAGCGCAGCTTCTGCATCAATCCTGGGGCGGAATTACCCTCGTGCAGTTCTTTTAGCGCCTTGGCTTGGTGGACTTGCAGGAGAGCCATGGCATGCAGGGCAGAGGCGGCTTGTCCAGCGGCACCATAGGCCTAGGCCGTCAGAGATGATGTGAACCTACAGGCCTTGGATGGGAGCTTTGGGTCTTTATCCACCAGGGGGATTGCCGAATAGCCATTGGCCGCCCCACCATCGAGGGTAGTGAGGGCGGGGAAGCTGAAAGACCAGGACCGGGCAGTAAAAAGTGCCTCCCATGACCTTGTCAGCTCTTCATGCACTTCCGGGAAGAAAGGAATGGGGGCGTGGCTTTGAGCGGCACCACGAACCCAGGAACCAATCATCGAGCCGCGAGGGTTCAGGGGAGAGTGGAGGGTTCCACTCTAGCCAGACGCTCGTGGCTGCCCGTTAAAGCATGTCCTCATCTCCGCGTCAGCCTGTGACTGGGCGACCGCACCCGAAGGGAGGAGCCCAGCTAAGGCTTCCACGTCCGACTGGATGAGCCAACTCTCCGATGCTGCGCTCAAGAGCACATCACCTCCGCGGGCTCTGCATAAGAGGTCGAACTCGCCGTGAGATGAGCAGGCGGACTCATCCGGAAGCCCAATTGGGGCAGACGAGCATGCTGGGGAATGGGAGGTAAGTGGGCGGATACCAGGTGGAGGTGGTCCCATTGGGGTACCCAAATCGCCCCCAGTGCTAGCCGCTCTGGCCTCATACCCATGGGTAAAAGGACTGAGGCGGGTAGCCACTGGGGTGGCTTGCTTTCTTACGAAGGTAAGCCGCGACCGCTTCGTTGCCATGGACATGTTTTCGCAAAGAGTACATGACCCATCCACGAATGCTGTCTCCGCATGAGCAGTGCCCAGACAAGAAAGACAGTGATCGTGACTGTCAGAAGGTGAGAGATAACGAGCGCAACCAGGAATAACACACAAACAGAAAGTCATCTTTAAAAAGACGTGTCTTTAAAAAGACGTTCCATGTGTGCCGTTCTTTTAGAGATATATACTCTTTTAGAGAAATATACTCTTTTAGAGAAATATACTCTTTTATTTCTGCCAAAGCGCCCAGGGGCATTCTCTGCAGTACACCAGTGCAGAGGGGGGAGAAGGCGCTGAAATGCGCCATCAGATCCAGCAGAGGTGAATGAACAGTCGTGGGAATTCAGCTCAGTGAGCATGACCGTTCGGCTCCGAAGAGAAAATCTGAATGAGTGGTTGCATACCAGCTCCTTTTATACCCGTATGTCCGGGGGAGTGGTATGCAAATACCGCTTGCCAATTTTCATTGGCCTTTTATCAAAGACCAGAGGTGTCTCGGGCTCCCAAGAGTGACCCCTAATGTCACTACATCGACACAATTTTGAGTGAGTGACAGATAGGGAACGTATCTTTTTTTACTCTGGTTTTAACCAACCTTAGAAGCTGTATTTTGTACAGTGTTTTTTATTTTATTTTTTTTATTTATCCTTTGTGTTTTTCTCCTTGATTGTACAGCACATTGTGCAACATTTGTTGTTTTAAATTGTGCTCTATAAATAAACCTGAATTTAATTGAATTTAATTTCAAAATGGTGCTTGCGTGTTCTTATCCTGGATGCCTCAACCTACTGAAAAACTTTTGATTATGCCTGCGGGTATCATCGCAAGGGAAAGACTAACTTTTCACAGATTCCCTATCAGCAGTGGCGATTTTAGGGGGTTGCCTGTGGTGGCCTGGGCCACCCCTGAAATCTCATTGGCCACCCTGTGGCCACCCCAGAACTGATTGGTAGTTCATCATGTTCATCAACACAAGAACGAAGAACCAATAGAAACACTTGTCAATCAAAGATGACATCTCAGGTCATTGGTTGATTTAGAGCCACACTGACTCAGGGTCAGTTTTATATTTCTGACCATTATAGTAGTGGTGGGACTGAAGCTGTGTGAGCTGATCTTTGATCAGTGGGGGGAGGGGCAGGCCGCGGGTGGCCAGGCAGGTGCCGCAGGTCGCGGGCAGCGGGCTCCAGGTCTGGAGTATAATGGTCGGTCAGAAGCACGAAGCTGACAGGAGCTAGCGTCTACCTCCAACTTCCAATGAGTTGATGACGTCGATTTGTGGTCAAAAAGAAAGCTGTTATTTGAGATGTATGTTCATCTAATCTAATGTTTAATTTATCCCAAATTTCCACTTGAATGTGAAAATATTTTTTCATTGTTACAGGAGCTAGGTTAAAGAGTAAGCTAGACCCTACACCACATTCAACATGTTATCTTTATATTGACATGAAATATGAAATGCCATGTTTTCTGATTTAATGTGTAAAGGTGTGTAAAGCGTTTTACAGATGTATATGTTCAATAGCTGAAGTTATATATATGACTAACCTGTGTGTGAAATGGAAGGGTTTGTGCTGTGACTGTACTTTAAATCTTTACATGAGTTATTTATGAGCTCGTTATGTGTATTAATGGTCAGTCAGACCAATAAAATCTTCAAAGTTTTTATACCTTATTTGACATTTTAAATATGCAGAGACAGGGCAAATTGCACTTAAATGCCGCAAATGATTTGACTAACTATTTTATTTGGTAATATTCAAAGTAATTGAAGCTATCAGAACATGTGGAAAATAAACCTGAGTAGACACTGTAAATAGAGTTTTGTTTTTTACTGTATACAGAGCTCAATCTGCAATTTTGGGGTTTCCAGACAGACACCTATAAGCCCTCGTACCCAATTTAACAATATTTCTGCTGGACAGTGCAGTTATATCTAATAAATTAATTAATAATTGATTGAATGATTGATTGAATTGCGCCTCGATCAGTTATCACCTGTACTTGTTTCTTTTTATGATTATACACTATACCTGATGTTATACGCAGATTAATTCTCTACAATGAGAATAGTTCTTAAAAATGTGTAACTGACTTTTCCTAAACAATTACTGATTTAAAAATGGATGTTATTTTAAAATAACCAGAGATTCCCAGAAACTGTAATAGGTTGAAATAGAACAGGAATAGAAAACTGTCAAATGTCAAAACAACAGTCTGATATTGAATACAAACAATTCAGTGAATGCTAACATGAGTTTAAGGATTAATTTATTCTACATGTGTAGATGTTGAAGCAAAGCAATGCGATATTTACACATTTTGATCATGTGCCATTCATAAAGGTTCTCCCGGTATCGCCACCCCACACTAGGTCTGTGCCACATCTTGGCCACCCCAGTAAAAATGTCCTGGATACGCCACTGCCTATCAGTGATCCTGAGCGACTGAAGCTATGGCTGCTCGCTGACCCAATACTCCCACTGAGTCACTCAAAATATTGAGGGTGCGCAGTTAACATTTTTCCCCTGCCGATTTCAGACCAGCCGAGGGATCTGAGGCAGCTTGAACTCGACCATCTCATGAACATGCAATACCACAGCTGACCGGAAATGAAGATTTATAGAAAAAAGTTTTAAAGTCTGATCTATTTCTTACACACTCCTAGCATTTAGCTTTAGAATACATTAATTAATCCACTGGAGTCATATGGATTACTTTTATTATGGCTATTTGTGCTTTTTGGAGCATCAAGATTTTGGTACCCATTCACTTGCCTTGAATAGACCAACAGAGCTGAGATATTCTTCTAAAAATCTTCAATTTTGCTCTGCAGAAGAAAGAAAGTCATTCACATCTGTGATTGCATGAAGCTGAATAAATGGTGAGAGAATTTTAATTTGGGGGTGAACAATTCCTTTAAGGCAAGTCTGGTCACTTGGGGGCAATATCTGTAATGCTAAAGAGACTGTGAGTGAAGTATGGGAAATCAACTGTGCTACATTTATTCCTTTGACAACCATGCAGAGATAAAATCGACCCCCTCTGGTTGCGATGTAATGTTTTTAGGCTCTGATTAAATGTTTGTGATAACTAATTATCTGTGACTGTTATATTTGTAAGCTTGTGCAATAATTTATCAAGCTGATACTAGTCGGTTGCTTCATAAGAATAGTCCAAATGTCATGATCTTTTTATGAACGTAGGCCAAAATGTCAAATTTGTTTGCACTAGACAGGAGCACATGAACCTTATTTTGTTCAATGCAAAAGGAGATGTTTGGCAGAATGTTAGCCCCAGTTACCATTTACTTTCACTGCATCTGTTTTCCATACAATTAAAATAAATGGTGACTGAGGGTACATTTACACGACAGCGGTGTACTAAAAACGGAAAAGTTTTTCCTTTGCGTTTTTGAAAAGATTTGCGTACAGACGACAACGTTGTCAAAGCGATCCCCGTTCACACGGATCTGAGAAAATGACTAAAAATGCTGTATTATGCATGTCAGGCCAGTAGTTGGCGATGTCACTTTGTAAAGAAACACTATATGCATAAGCATTCTTCCACAGAGCGGTGAATACAAACAATGAAGATGGCGAAAGCATCAAGCTATTTTTTCTGGACAGACGATGAGGTTGCTTTATTACTACAATTACTTTGCTGGAGAAGCGTCAATAAACTCAAAATTTTGAGCAGCACAAACACAGTCCTGTAGTCCACCACTGTAGTTTTGAATGTCTCGTGCATTGTTTTGAAGTACTCGCGCGCATGCCTATAGACTGAACTCTCAAGATTATTCAATAAACTCTGCTCATTTTTACCATCACTTCAACTCCTGCCTTCTTCTGTATTCCCCCTGCTGAAATTTTGTGCTGGTAGGAGAGTAAGTTAACATAACAAGCTGTTGATGTTGACTGGTTTTGGATATCAGACAGAACTCTGATATATAGATATCTTCTGATGGAGAGAGAGGTCTTGTGTACACTGGATCTAACATGCATTTTCACTGCCTCATGTTTTCATATTTTAAGCATATCATTGAATACTGTACATGACATCACATCTCTGTCTATAAGCTATATACATAAGCGGTGGGTGAATGAATTGCAGGGTTAAGGTACATCAAATAAAATTAAGTAAATATACAAATAACATTTAAAATACAAATACATTTTTCCCATCTGAATCCATACATTAACTTCAAGATTTTCAAATTGCAGGTTCTGCCTACTGTACAATGTTCCACTCCATACAAAACACTCCAATTGAATAAATTGTTGATTATTAATATTTGCACAGACACCAATATTCATACTGATAATTATACATCTCAAATTGATGCCTATCAATCCATCATTCTTTATATAACACGTATTACGCGTGCACATGACGTCATCGTTTTCACAAATTCGTGTTTTTGTATGTTTACACGGAGACAATAATGGCATCGTTTTCAAAAACTTGCATTTTAAAACCCGTTTTCAAAAGTTTGCATTTTCAGGCCCCAAAACGCCGTTGTTGTGTAAACGAACATCCAAAACACATAAAAAGCTTTCTGTATTTAATTGAAAACATTGTCATGTAAACGGCCCCTGAGGCCTTCTTCTCTACAAACTTTTCAAAAGAAAAAGTCACATAGATTGGAATAACATAAGTAATGATGAAATATTTTTTTTTATTTTTTAACTATAATTTTTTAGCATGTTTGCACATTGACAAAGAAACATTATTATTTATTTTATTTTTTTATCGAATTTTTGCATGATTGTTGGAGCAGTAAGGCCTATAGCAGTAAGTGCACGTGCTTTGACTTGTTACACAGTGGCATTCATATAGGTGTTGAACACAAGTTCAAGTCTGTGTGGGTTTTTTTCTACTCTTCTCTTACTGTATCAATAAAGTGGACAAAAGGCAAATAAATAAATAAAAATCGATGTATTGTTATTGTCAGATAACATATACAGCATGGTTCAAACTTTGGGCTATGACATAGAAAGCTGTGTGGGTGTATAGGTGTATCCTATTTGTTTTATGTCCTCAATATATTGGGACAGGGCTAAGTCCTTTAAGAGTCATTATGGAAAGCTCTGGGAGAATGTTGGAGGTTCTAAGGAGAAAACCTCCTCAAGAGCAAAAACATACCAGCGTGTTAAGTTATTAAGCCCCATTTTGAGCAGTGTGTGTGAAACAAACTCCCACAAGGGTGGGTGAGAATCCCTTAACTCACATTACCCCTCCCAGTAGCTTTGTCTCTTTCTCAGGACTAGGTTAGAGGGGTCACCCTCTTCATGTGGATAGGTCCTTTAGCCCAATTACGCTGCTACAGTGCTCAATTAACCACAATCCCTTCTTTTCAAGGTGATGTTTGAAAGAGCTTTACATTTTTTAAGGTCTAAAGAAAGAGGGGGGACCTCCAAAGTGCGATGAAATTAGGGACATAAACAGAGGCTCAACCTAAATCATTGTCTGTGAAGTACTTGCTGTTCTCACATATTCATACACTTCTCTGGCTCTTTATCTCTTTGTCTCTCTCACTTTAAATCTTGAAGATGACCTGGATTTTTTTTATTTTTTATTATTATTATTTTTTATTTTACATTTTTTGGGTGTTTGGTGTAAAAAAAAAAAAAGTATTTGCCACTGTCCTTGAGGTTTGTTATATCACAAATTACATTATGTTATTTTCTGGGTCATGTCAGTGCTCTTAACAAGTGTTAAATCAATGATTGGGAGATGATGAAAAGGTTGTATATATTAATTCATAAATTCCTGCTTTTGGTTTTTGATGTGAGAGTCATAGCCCCTTCCAGATCTGTGTTAAAAAGATTAATCTAGGTAGCCCTGTATATCCAAGCAGGGTCACATTCTGTCATTAGGAGCTCAATTAACCTTGTTTATAACAGCAATGTGGAGCGAGGTAGAAAATGTATGGTTGTTAAACAGCAAGAGGGCTATAGCTGCTGGCAGAATGCCCACCAGACCTCTGAGCAGAGCTTGGCACATGCTGGGTAAAAGGCCCAGGCCTCACCCTGCAAGCCTTCACTGCACACCTTCCCCGACCATTCTTCTGATTTGTATTTAGGATTGTCCACTTTGATGGAAACTGTCTGCTTGCTGTATGGTATGAGACCTATGGTGAGGAACCAAGTTCACTGTCTACACACAAACAAGGTTTAAAAACATTGGGTTCTGTCAGAGATTATTTAGCAGAGATGGGCCACTTCTATTAAAATTAATGGGAGAAATTGAAATGCTCAGCAAAGGAGCTCTGAACGCCCAACGGTCAACTGATGTAGAAAGGAAGTCACAATTAAAAGAGCCAATCACCTTTTAGATACAGACATCACCTGTCAATCCACTCTGGAACGCACATGTGCATCGGCTATACAAGCCGGGAATGTTTTTTTTTTTTTTTTTTTTTTTTTGCATAATCTGAGGTAAAGAATCACAATTTATGATAGTAGTATTGTCAGATTTTATTGCTGAATTGAAATATGTTCTTTGATTGTAATCTTGACCAACCGTTTCCTGGATTCAATCCACTGTGAAAGAGATCTGTAGGAAGATAAAGAAGAAGTGATCAGCGGACATTTAAAGGCTCAAAAGGAGAAAAAAGTTAATTTATTACTGTAACTCGTGATAGCCAATATTTTTTTCACTGCTAATGCACTGAAATTATGAAGGCTTTTATAGTTCAAACTGTTTATTTTTATTTTACAGTAATTTTTATTGCTCTCATGTGTGTTGATTTGTGCTGCTTACAGGCTGGCTGGCTTGTCTGTTTCATCAAAAACAACACATGTTTGAACAGAATGTAGCAGCATGATTTTAAAAAGATGGGGGGAAAATACTGTAGAATAAGGCATATTGTTACATGCTAAATACTGAAACCCGTATTATTTTGTGGCCTGGTTGGAACCAACATAAATCAGTATATCATTCCTACCATAAAAAAAAAACTGCTTTAATCAAGGCTGTCTTGTGTTATCTTATGTGTTATTTCAGTAAAATACATGCTGTTTTCCCAAATAGAATCATTTTCAGTTACCTATCGATGATTCAGAACAATGAATTCTTGTTAACTCTTCACAATGAGGCTTTATCCGTTAACATCAGTAAATGAAATCGGTATCATGAGCAATGAGCAATATTTTTTCAGCCTTTTATTAATCTTGGTTAAGTTTTCATTGTTAGCTTATGATAGTTCATAATGCATTAACTAATGTTCATGCACATAAATAACTTTGCAGAATGGATTTTTGTGTTGCCATATTAATAGAAAAATACACCTTGTGTTTAAAGAATTAGGTCAAGGCGCTGATGCTGGTGTGGAATGTTTTAATATTAGCACCGAGCCACCAATGCACCAGTGTTAATCCCTAACACTCTGTATTTTCAAAACAAACCAGGAACATAGAAATGACTGATAACATGCAGTGATGCATTTATTGCACTTTACCACTTTAAATTGATTTACTGATGAAGAAAATTGTAAATATTCATAACTCATAAAATTTAGTAGAAATTACAATTTGAATGGATGGAAACAATGATGTAGTTATAACATAAGGACAAAAACATGCACTGTAAAAAGAACACTGTGAAATGTACAGTAACTGGCTGGCAGCAATTAGCTAGTAAGTTGCTGTAGTACATTACACAGTATGCTTACTGTAAATTTAATCACAGTACCTATAAAATACTGTAATTGTTATTACAGTAATAATCTCAGTACTGTAATTGTCATCAGAGTAATATGATGCTGTATTTATCATCACAGCATATATTATACTGCTGTGACAGGCATCACTGCATTAATTACACGGACACTTGGAAATCCCACATGGAAACCAAGTTTGCACAGTTTCTGTGCACTTTAACATGCTTGATATATCTACGGATTGTGTCTGCAGAGAAACAACATTGTTTGCACTTGAAAAACATATTGTATGAATATTAGTTAGTTCCTGAATGTAGCTGAAATTATTGTTGTGGTTTTCTTTGCTGCAGCTACTAAAAGAGCCAAATGGTACAAAAAAGAACCTGTGAGAGTTAAAAATTGGAAAACAATCTTAATACACTAAAATGTATTATGCTTCCATGAGTCAGGAATGAGATCCCTGTATGCTCAAGTTAGGCTAGCAACAATCTATCCAATTTAGCTGCTGCAGTCTGCCCTGTGATGAAGCTCAGAAAAAAACATGATCCTATCAAAAATGTTGTGCTGTTTAAAAGTCTTTCCCATTGTTGCATTTTGTTTCGCCTCGGCCCACTTCAGTACTTGGTAACACATGCCTCACGGTAGCTAGCAAGAGAAAAACGAGTGACAAGCTTCTCCAAACGGAGCTAGCTAGCGCATCAACACACACATACACGCGGGCACACCCACAATGATTCAAACTTTTATCCAATAATTGTACTCCTACACCAAACTGATGATGTTATTAACTAAATGTCACCAGATAACAAAATCTATGTGCAAATAATTTATTTTGGTAATATTATGCACACTAGCTTACTATCAGTGCTGGATTGGTAATCCATTTTCCCGGTGGGCCGATGCACTTTGGGGCCGATCAGGGGTGGACTGGCCATCGGGAGAACCGGGACTAAGCTGACATGAGCCGCCGCGTTATGCAGAACGGGCCACAAATGATATGCAGAAAAGGAGAGCGACACAACCCCCAGCCCCCCCCCCCCCCCACACTCAACAACTTTTGGGCCAGATTCTATGTAAAATCACGGGTGATTTCTCTTCCCAATCCACCCCTGCTTACTAGCTAAGGAGGGTGCCTCTCTCTACTTCTCTCCACCAGTGCACTCACACAGGTAACTTTAAATGAGGAAGCTGTGCTAAATTAATGTAGATTTGCAAAATAATGAGCACAGTTACCTTGCTGAAGTCAAAGGCTGAAGAAAGTGTGGAATCTAATAAAATAGTGTGGAGAAAAGCAGGTGGCCTTCAGCATATCGTTATACTCCTATCATTTGTGTAACTGTTCACGTTATGGAGGATATAAACATGTCGGGTCCTCCTCTGTCTGCGTGATAACAAAAACTAGTAAACGTCTGTGTTGGAAATAATGCAAAGTGTACCATCCGCAAAGACAGATTATTGTTTCTACTGCTGAAAATTACTGTATTGTGATTCACAGGAAAAATATATTTACTGTAGAATTCGCCCACCAAAGAAATTTGACCATGATGCTTTGCAGATCTACAGCAGCATGCTGTATACAGGTTCTACAGTAGGTATTTGTTCATTATACAGTAATAATGCAGTGAAAACTACAGACATTTGTTACAGTGTGTTTTACAGTGTAGCATTTATATCAGTATAAATACTTGTTCAAGTATAATATTGCTATGTATACTATGTGCTATTAATAAAAATACTTTCTGAATTAGTAAATTATTATTAAATCTAAGGTATTTTTGTAGACATCTTTTTTTTAGTAGAAAGGCTTTATTGTGACGTACAATGATTAATGACATTTGTATGTCTGTGGTTGGTTGCTGAATAAGATCCCCAATGTGCTTTGTAATTCTGGCAGCATATGTCCTCTGGTTACATTCTATTACAGGTGTCTAACTACCTCCATATTACAACTGTCACTGTTATTCTTATAGGAGTGGCAAGCAGTTAACCCAAAATCAAAGCCTGTAATTTGTGGCTGATGGTGCACTTTGATATCAGGCCAATCTCACTGCTCCAGGCATCTATGAGCAAGACTTGATTAGGCCAAATTACATATGGGAGTAAGTGCTGTAACCACAGCTTTGCTCTGGGTGAAAGTGAGTGAGCACACAGGCTTTGGGTGTGGTGTGTGCTGCTTCTTGATTTACGCACATTTATATGCTAACCAGAAGGCCAGTGTGCTATTTGTTACTTATTTAGTTTGTTGATTTTTAATGTCCGATCAATTTGTTGCATTTACTCGTTAATAGATCGCCATACTTGCCATATGTGTACCCCTTAAAATCACTGTGGTGAGAGGAACAACTGTTTTGAATTTTGAGTCAACTCCAGCTCCCTGATCTATCTGCATAACAAATGCTGTCAAAAGCCTGGGGATAGACTCAGCAGACTGTATCAGAGCTGTGGTGCTGAGGAGAGGGGTGGAAGGAGGTGGAGGGAATGGACAGAATCTGGGCCTGACTGTGGCTTGTGGCTTCCCCAACACTACCACACAACATGCTCACTACAAACATGTGGTCAGATGCAGGTTAGATGATTTCTCTCGTCTTAGCTGGTGGAAACGCTGCTGATACCTATTTTGAAAATATTTGTCGTTTTATTAAACATTTATTTCATAGGCCTCACAGTTGGTATTCTCAATATTGTTTTTTTTTGTTTTGTTTTTTTATATTGTTTTTTTTGTAAGGGATTTAAATACTATCAAATGAATGTCAATACAAGTTAATCTCAAATTGTGGCATTTGTGGCATAATGTTGATTATTTTTACTCACCCCTTGTTTATTAAAAAAAAATCTCGGTTACAGTGAGGTACTTACAATGGAAGTGAATGGGGCCAGTCCATAAACAATAAAATACACACTGTTTCAAAAGTATAGCCGGTAACACTTTACAATAAGGTTGTATTCATTAACATTAGTAAACTACATTAGATAACATGAACTAACAATGAACAAGAACATTTTTTCAGCACTTACTTTTCTTGTCAAATGTTAATTTCAACAATAACTAACAGACATTTGTAATTAAATGTTGTATATGTTAACATTAGTTGTATTATTAACTAACCATTTATAATTGCTTTTTTTATTCAATTAACATTAACCAATATTTAAAGGCTGTAAAAAATATTTTTTTCATTGTCATTGTAACTGATGTATTTTCTAATGTTAACAAATACAACCTTATTGTCAAGTATTATCGTATAGCCAAAAGATGTAAACATCATATGTGTTAATGTGTTTTTAGTGTGAAAAAATCAGGGGTTTACCAGGTTAAAAGGGTTTTCCAGAGATATGCTGTCATAACAACAAAGTTGTAATATTGAGTATTACTTTATACAGATAAGGTTAGTAATCATGCAAACACAAATAATGTTTACATTTCGTGGGTATAATTTTGAAATTGTGTATTTTCATGTTTCTGTATTGGCCCCATTCACTTTCATTGTAAGTGACTTTTTTATGAGAAAAGAGTAGTAGTAATTGTAGTAATCAACATAATGTCACAAATACTGTCGATTGAGCTTAACTTAACTGGAACATTTCTTTAAGGAACTTTAAATGCAATTGAGATATTAAGATATTTTGTGTTTATACTACAAATAATTTCTATTAATACAATACAAAGGGTATTAACGTTGATAAGGATAAGATGCACTTCTTTCTTTGGAACGTTTTTAGATGTGATTTCCCAAAAGAATAATATATAATAGTCTGTGATTTCAGACTGTATTATTTTCCACTTTATTGATAGGTGCTAAAGCTCAGGGGATAAGCCCTGCTTCTAAAGAAGCCCCCTCTTGACACACATGCACACACACACATGCACACGCGCACGCGCACACATACACACACACACACCTTTCACATCCCATCTCTTCTTGAGGAATTAGAGAAGAGACAATAGGCTGAACATTCTTTAAGTCCCGCTGGGCGGTGAATAGGAACGTTTCACGTGTCAGAGGAGTGGTGTTTCCTATAGATTCATTAGCCTCTTCATCCCCCCCCCTCCCAACTCCTCCCTCCTTCCTTGCCTGGGCCCCTTTCACTTTCTGTCACTTTTCTCTCCCACCCTCTCTCCCCCAGCTTTTTCTTTTTGTTTGCTGTCTACAAGAGGGTTTTTAGCACAAGCAGTGTTTGTAATTAGCTCATAGTGCTGTGCTGGAGCATGTTGAGGTAGCTGTTTATACGATGAGCAGGTCTTCTTTCTCACAGTCAGTGTGAATCTAAAACAAAGGTCTGCCTTTTTTTCTAGGACAGGATGATGAAAAAAATAAAAAGTAAAAAGAAAATGGGACAATAATATGTTCAGAAGTGCCCCTGGAAAATATTACTGAGAGGTTATATTAATAGCAAGCATACTTTGCTACTGAATTGGAGTGTAGTTAAATGGATGGCAGCCTCTCAACATTTTTGGGGTGTTGTAATTATTTTTTCCACATATTTTGTCAAATGTGATTAAGTGACCAATTAGAGCATCTGTTTTAACTGTGTATGCTGCCTTTAAAAGTTAGTTCGCCTTAAATTTAAATTCTTAAAATGTATCTTAAAATGTAAAATTTGTTATTTACTTACCCACCTGTTGTACCTTGTATTATTTTCTTTCTTCCCTGGAACACAAAAGGAGATGTTAGACAGAATGTATGGAAACAAGATGCAATGGAAGGGAATGGTGACTGAGGCTAACATTTTGCCTAACTTCTCCAAGTCATATGGGATTGGAACATCATTTTCATTTTTATCCCTTGTAGAAATTCTGCAATACATTTTCAAGTTTACCAAAGTGTGGGACTGTCACATTGGATTAATATTTCAATGATATTTTCTACTCATTAATACTGTATACAGTGTTTCTCTTCCTGAATGTATGGTCTGTTTTTTGCAGACACATTCAACAAATTTCCTTCATCTCTCTCTGGGTCAGAGGTCACTCTCCCTGGGAAAGCTGTGGGTGTTATTCTCAAACCTTGTTTTAAAATCCATCAACTGTTTTTCGTCCTCCTTTTTGTCTTCTTCCCTTTTCACAAGCATTGCATTTACTACAGCACTGCCAGAGTAATCCATTATAGTGTCATGGTTCTTGTTCTGTTGCGGCCCAGCAGCATGGCACTACAGCTTGTTTTAATTTTAGCCGGGGAAAGCCAGGACCACCGCTCCATTCCCCCGCTTTTCCAGATGTGCCTTGATCAAGGGAAGTTGACTAAGCGCTTTGTGTCCTTTAAGACACTAATGTGATTGTCACATATTTTCAGCTGATTCTCATCGCTATTGGTCTTTGTGTGAGGTCCCCTACTCAATGGTCTCTATCAGGCATGCAAGCAGGGAGATTTTTCTCTTTGCAAAGTCTGGTTCCTAGCCAACCTGTGTAAAATGTGTGTGTGTTGGGGGGGGGGGGGTGTTTGGGTGGTTTACGAGGACAAATTTTTAGGTTACAGACTGGTAATTACAATGGTATTATGCTATAAATGTGGTTTATGAGGACATTTCTAGTGTCGCCATAATTCAAATCGTTTGAAAAACATACTAAACAATGTTTTATTTTTTTGAAAATGTAAAAATGTAGAAAGTTTTTTTGTGAGGGTTAGGTTTAGGGGTAGGGTTAGGGGATCATTTTGTCTATGGAGAGTCCTCATAAGGATAGGCGCACCAACATGTGTGTGTGTCTGTGTGTGTTTTGTGTGTGGGTGGGTGGGTAGATTTGTAAACACTGATATGCAAGGGAGTCAATTCTAAATATGTTTCAATAATTTATTATTATTATTATTATTCTAAAGTTGTTTGTGTGTTTTGTTATTATACTGTATATGCAATTAAAAAATCACATGTTAGTACTGAACTTAGGAATAAGTAGTCACGTAATAGTGGCCGAAACAATTTTGATTCTCTCATTTTTTCTAATAAACATATAATTTGTATTCAATACATACTGTAGGTTCAGGTCATATTGTTGGAGATAAGCTAGTGTCAAGCTAAACCTGACTAATTACCGGCTGTGTGCGCAGCCATGTTTATTTACATCGCAATGCAGTGTGGGTGTCAAGTATATGGTAGAACAAAGATGATTATCAAAAACAAGAGCCTCCACTGGTCACCCCGGAAGGCCTGAAAAGCATTAAGTGGTGTTCTGAGACTGGAGAGTTGAGTAGCCCATTTTGTTACCTAAAATCCTTTTTTCGAGATAAAAAAATAAATAAAAAAGAAAAAACAGTATACATTCACAGTTATTACTATGTCTGAGTACTATTGGAGGCTGATTATATGAATCACTGGTGATATGACTTAGATTTTAAATTCTAACATTTCTGTAACTAGTTTTTGTACTGCAGGTATAAGTTCACTCTATCATTAGCCAGAACATACACCAGAGTTTGTCAGCATGCACATCAATATGTGGTTATGAACTTTACATTTTTATTCGCACTGGGGTACATGTGTTTCAGTAGACTATTTGTGCAGTTGTTGCATCTGCATGGTCAGTCTCCACCCCTTGGTAAGGCAGCACTTTGACTTGATTTTTATTTCTAAATGGAATCTAAATGGTTCAAAACACAAAGGTGTGACATATAACATTAGGGACCTCTCTAAAATTTTTATATCATTGCAAACAAATGTACCCAAAGTTTAATTTGGCATTAAGTCAGTTGCAATATAAATTCATTGCTAACAGGTTCTACATGATATTTCAACTAAAGGAATGTTCTGGGGTCTATATAAGTTAATTCTTCTGTTAAAACGTGTGTATTATTTAAGATGTAAAGTTGTTTAAATCTTTGTTTTCAAGTTCATTTTAGGGTTTACACTGTTACTTAGTCATGGCGTACAATTGGCTATAACTTTACACAGAAATGGCTGGTGACTGTTTTATCACATTAAAATCATGTTAACATGCATATTGTTTACTGTATGTCTTGTGGCTATACTTTTCAAACAGTGAGTATTTTACCATTTACGGGTGGCCCAATTAAATTCTATTGTACTTAAAGTACCTCATTGTTACCCAGATTTTTTATTTATTTCTTTATTTAAGAAAAGGAGGCACAAGTCGAAATGAATTTTCATTGTGATCAACATTAGGCCACAAAGGCTGTTCATTAAGCTTAACTTTTATCTAACCTGGAAAATTCCTTTAAGTTTCCACTGTCCAAAAGAATCCAGATATAAAACTTTCATATAATATGATGTTAAAAATCTAAAACTATATGTGTTCTCTAATAAAACTCCATTGAACCCCTCTTTATAATACTATCCAACAGACATACTGTTGCTTCAGAAAGTCACATTTAGCAGATACTTTGGAATTATCTGTATTTATGCATGGCTCCTTAAATGTGATCTTCATCAGAGTTATAGTGTTATCCTTGTAAATGACACACAGAGCATTTTACAGTGCCATATCATTATAATATGGCTAAAATAATCAAGGTCACTGTACGTAAACCTCCAGCAGATTCACAAAATTTGTCAGAAGTTGAATGTGCACCATGAAATAGACTTTGGATCTGACTAGACTCAGTGTATCAGGAGTGACTCATACATCATAAAGAAGTTCAGCATAATGCAGATAAGAAAGGGAAAGATGGGGCCACCAACAAAGGTAGCTATTAAAGGGTTACTAGGAGACTTATGGCTTGCTCTGTCTATATAATTTACTATTTGGGAATTCTACTTGCACAAAGGAATAACACATTGCATGGATTTCTAAAAAAAAATCATACTTTGATGGGAAATACTTTTGATAAAGGAAAAGTTGAATGTATGATTTAAAATGTAGCATGGGTGCTTGTTGAGTGAGAGAGAAAGAGATTTGTTGTGAAGGTAAAAGAATCAAGTGAATAGAATGTGAATCCTTCAGGCCATTCAAGGTTTTCAAGGTGTCAGGTCACCATTCTTGAAATGATGGGACCATCTGATGTGGGTTTTCTTTTTTTATATTCATTTGTATTTTTCCAGAATGTGAGCCATCGTTGGAGTGCTGTTCAGTCCATTCCTATCAAAAGATGAGACACATTCTGAACAGTGAGCCCCAACAGCCTTTAAAAAAAACAACCTTGCTGTTTGAAGGCATTTCTCTATTCCTCAAATAAAAGCTACTGAACAGTCCCTGAACCTCCCCATTTTGTCCATGCATTTGGAAGGATGGTCGGGATTGCTCTCATAATACATGTTGCTGGATTATATGTCCATTTACAATAAGATTGACAACCTCTCTCCAGATCATTTACTCATTTGTTGGATAAAAATGCATTTTTGAAAGTCAAATCTTAATTCAAAATGTGCTGAATGTATTAAGCCAAAGGTTTATTTATCTATATCTTATCTCACCCAATTTTCTTTCCGGAAATGAACATGGCAAACAATGCATTCTCCTATGGTCTTCGCCTTATTGAGTTTCCAGGCATCTCTGTACATGCTGCAGAGTCAACATAGGCTAAGGTTCATGCCACATAGCTCTGTCAATAGTGGAGTAACACTGACCTGTATAACTGTGCATAATGGAAAAGCAATTTAGTATTTTTTTAAATGAAATAAGACACACCATAGCTGTTTTATTGTACAATTTAATTTTTTAAGCATTGAAAATTTTTGGAGTGTTGTGACTAGACCATCCAGTGGCAAGTCAGGTTAATAGGGATTTGCGTTGTGCATGGCGGAAGCATGCTAGCTTTGTCACCCTGCCATTAGAACAGATGGATAAAGTGATCAGTGCCTGTGTCACAGAGAGGGGGAGGAATGAGCATGGATGAATGGATAAACACAATTCTTTGAGCCAAGCTTGTGCTTATTGAGTGCAAGGCCCCAGCACGTGTGTCATCGAGACACTGGGATTACAGCTGCTGCGTTCTGAGCTTTGCATTGCCGCAAACTGGATAATCCATCCGTGGACAGTTTGTTAACCGCAAGAGCCACTTTCTGGGTTCATCAGTGTTGGGAACAGATTAGCACTGGGTAGTGGATCTCATATGCCCTGGTCAGAGGCCATCCCTGAAGGGCTTAAGGGATTACGGCACAATGAATTTTCTCTCTTGCATTCATTCCAACCCTTGCTGATATTTAGTCAAACTAAGACTTGACTGGATGGAATATCAGAATACCATCCCACAAGGTCTGTCCGAGTGCAGTAAAGAATTGTTTTGTAATTATGGTAGTGTTTCGTGTCGGTTGCTGTGAAGATTGCTGTTGAGGCACATACAGTATCTACAAATACAGTAGACAGTCTAGTCCTCACTTCATAAATTACAGATCTGAGAAAGCCTCAGTGGTATTAAGTTTTTCAGGCCAGAAGTGTGGACACATCTAGCTTGGAGATCTTCTACCACTGCAGCCATCAGAGAGCCTGGGATTGAGACTGATCTCCAGTCAGTGCATTTGTCCAGTTGTACTTGGTCCACTTTGATTAGCTCCAGTAGCTTCCTTACCACAATCATGTAGGGTCAGGGAGAAGTGAGCGATGGTTTGGGGTCGGAGGCTAAGTCCCTGTTTAAAGACACCACAGGCTTGCTGCATCAACAGACAGGCCATTTGAGCACAGGGCCTAAGATGAGATGTAATTTCACATCTGCTTTATGGGCAGTTCTAATCCCTGGGCTCTTGTCAGTGAAGCCCTCAGTAAAGATATCATCAGTAATATAAGGAGGACTCTGGCAATACTCAGCACCTTAAAAGGCACTTTGCTTTTGCTGGCTTTCTTGAATGGCTTAAGGAAAGGGAGAGCACAGGTCATGAGTAAACGGTTTGCAAACACTATATCGGATTGCACACATTAAGTGGCTTAAAAGAGAGCTCAAACATTCAATTACAATATGTGACTTCCGTTTTAAGCACTCAAAATATTTTTTTCACCCTTAATTATTTACTGAAATGCAAAGAATCGGTTTGCCTGGGAGCCTGCCTTGGAGCCTGCCTTAAGTTTACACGATTATAAAAATGTGTCTTTTAGACATATGAAGCGCTCTATTACTCATTACCCTTTTAAACATTTTGACAGGAGTCCTTCATGAACTTCTAAATGAGGAGCTTTGCATGCTGTAAATGTCATTTGGGAATATACAGCCATACTTTGAATCAAATCCTTTAAAATACTACCAAATCAATTCCTAAGGCAATAGCTGTTGAAAATCCTTGGATTTGTAAAGCTTGTGCACCCTCTAATAGTTTTCAAAATGTTTACGAGTTGAATTATTTGGAAAAAGCCCCTGCAACCATCGTCTAAATGCAGACCATGCTTTTGTACGAGACTGCTCTTTCTTGTTTCGCTCAATACGGCTCAGCAGAACTTTGGCATGTGTATAATGTCCTCTGTCTTTTTTTCTTTAGTAAAGTATGTACTAAACAGCATTTACCCAGCAGGTTCTGGTCTAGTGAGTGGCATGGGAGCTCTAATATGAAACATTAACTTGGCTAAGCCGCAGCATCACAACACATGTTATTGTTTGTTGCCAAACAGCTCTATAATTGAGAACAACAGTAAATCTGAGGTAAAGTAATTGCCGGATTAGTTGGGAACATGTGTTCACATCCCATGGTGAAGTTTGCATGGGTTAGTTTTGTCATTGCTGCTGATGCTATTTGTGGTCAATGTAATTCAATTATTTTGACAACTGCTGGAAGACGAAGTCTCTGAGCATTACAGTGATTGTTCATTATTCCAAAGGAATGATCTGAATGAGCCAACAAACCTACTGTCATAATTTATTTTTAATATTTATCAGTGTTCATTTCTCATTGAAACTGAGAAGTCCTGCCTATTGGGGTAGCGGTTGTTTCGAATTCTGAAAGACAAGGATGTGCACATGATCTCTTTGGTTTAGCTCCTGTGTTTGTTTTTCTGGACCCAGGCCTCTTCCTGAGAGCCCTGACCAAGATAGATAAAATGGGGAACTGTCATATGATTATTCCACAATGAGTAAATATGAGTTGTATTTGCACAGGTGACTTAATTTTCTGGCTTTCAGACATCTCCCTGGAATTTTCCTCCATCCCATTTCAGTTCATCTCATCTCACAAATCAGAGCCATGCATCCCTTTTCCTGCCTCTCTCGCATTACATTTCCGCTGATTTTGGCCACTATCTCTTTCTCGCTTGTTTTCCTAAATGGCTGACACTCCCCCTCCCTTCTCGCTCTTGCAATGTTTCATTATTAGTTCTTCATAATCTCTTCTCCTTGGCCCTGTTCTTGATCTTGTCCTCCTCAGCTTCCCTCTATTTTTTTACTCACTTGTTTCATGGCTTTCTTCCCAGCAACTTCGCTTTGAGTTTATTTTCCTCCTCCATATTCTCCAAGAGAAGCAATCCCTTTCTCCCCTCGGCCTTACCAGCCATTCTGCTTAGGAAACCCAGCTGTTTCCCTCTGTTCTCTGTCTTTTTCTCTCTCCCGCTCACTCTCTGGCTGGCTTTCAAATGGGAGGATTGCACTTAGAGCAATAAAAAATATTTTGAGCTGGCTGACATTTTGTGCGAGTTGCATACCCAGATGTGTCTTCTCAGCCATGATACATTTCTCGTGTAAAACATTCTCATTAGTTACTCAACACTCCTCATTCTGGGCTGACAAGGGTTTCCTGATGACAGTTTCCTCATCCTTCCACCCACCAGCCAACCTCCCACCACGAGTGCTCTTATTCTTGCTTACTTGTCTCTCTCCCTTTACCTCTCTTTCTCTCTGACTCTCTGTCACCTCTACACCCTGACCATAGCAGCCCAGCTTACAGCATCACCCAAGAAGTTTGCTTTGGTCCTCCATATCCAGTCAGCCAAGTTAATTTAGTTGGGAGCCTTGACGATAGAATTAGACTGTAATCTCCTTTAAGCTTAACTATGCCCTTGACATAATGGAAAGAGGTCTGCAAGCTAATGTCATCATATGATGTTGCTTAACTGTTTCACTGACACTTTGGGGACCAATAATATGATTTTCGCACAGTGAGGTAAAGCTTGGTCAGAGCCTTTACTTTTCCATGCTCCATGAAGCAAAGAAAGTGCTCTTGCATCTAAAATGTCTTCATCTTTTGGAATTTCGGAACATACTGACAGATTATGTTGCATATAATCAACCCCATCAACAAAACTAATTCCCTGTTTGTATTTTCATTTAACATTAGCCTCTACCGTATTTCACTAACATATTTCATTTTTGTATTTCATTACAATATTTCATTTTCGTATTAGTTTTTTTTTTTTTTTTGTATTTCATTTCCATTTTTTTTTTCATTGTACCATACTTCTTTCTACTGATTTTTATTGTGCTGAAATTAACTTTTTTATATATGGCCCCATTTCTTCTCTCTAATGAAGTTAAGGCATCAACCAGACATCGTCTAAGTCTTTCTTGATGAGACCACTCACACCCCAAAAGGGTAGCCTGTCCTTCCATATGACACTGAACTGAAGGTCCAGGACACAGGTATGATACATCAGAGACAGCCTGCCAACCATAAACTATGATTCACATGATGTGAATCTTATCCACTTCTGATGGTTCGCTGGACTATGCACAGAGGTCCACCATTGCAAGCTCCACTTCAGGAATGCAAATGCCTAGGGCTATGACAGCCTGTGATTTATCTCCTCATCTATCCTTGCACACATCTGCCTTTGCCCTTGAGTCTGCCTGTTGCTCATTCCACCCTCCTTCTCTTCCTCCCTCCCTCCTTCTTAACTCACTCCCTCTCCCAGGAGACCAGGGACTCCCCTGCCTGCCCTAGGAGTTCGCCCAGGGCAGCGTTACAGCCACGGCTGATCCCATCACCCACCACTCCACACCCGCTGTCCTGCCAGGGTCATGCGGTACAGGGGCAAGATGAGAGGTCCTTTCTCCCAGAGGAGAGCTGCTATGAACTGCCACAGCGCTGGTGTGAGTCTGGGAGCTGCTACCACTGCAGCCGCTAAGTGCTTTACAGTACAGCATGAAAACACAAGTGACCTAATAACCACACTCACTCTCTGTCAACAAGGATTACACTCTACCAAGAGTAAGAGGAGGCTGCACAGCACTGTGTGTGTGTGTGTGTGGGGGGGGGGGGGTGCGGGTTGGGTGTTTTGCGAGGACATTTTTTTTTAGGTTACAAACTGGTAATTACAAGGGTATTATGCTATACATGTGGATTATGAGGACATTTCTAGTGTCCCCATAATTCAAATTGTTCAAAAAACATACTAAACGATGTTTTTTTCTTTTCTTTTCTTTTTTTTAAATGTAAAAATGCAGAAAGTTTTTTGTGAGGGTTAGGTTTAGGGGTAGGGTTAGGGTTAGGGGATAGAATCTATAGTTCGTACAGTATAAAAATCGTTATGTCTTTGGAGAGTCCTCATAAGAATAGCCGCACCAACGTGTGTGTGTGTGTGTGTGTGTGTGTGTGTGTGTGTGTGTGTGTGGAAAAAAGAGCAAAACCCCCACCTAAAAGCTTTAAACAACTGCTTACATTTCCACTGTGTCGACGCAGCTCCTCTCTTATACAGGCAGTACAAGCAAGAACGACTGCAGGCTCTCCACTGTTTGTCTCATCTCCTTGCCCTCTGGCCTCTCACACATTCACACACAAACATACACACACATACGCTTCTCAAAAACCAAGCCCCCAACACCTCACACACCACTGCTGCCTACCCCATCCTGATTTCTTATTTACTAGTCCACACTTGTACAGTGAGTGGGCTGCTGAGAAATGGGCGCCTGGTGTGAGGTCAGGTGTGATTCATAACACTGCGTCTGGGTGAAGAGTTGACATTCGTAAAGGCAGTTGCTCTGCTGCCATTGTAATTGAGTCTCCTTGTCTTTTCTAGAACACCAGCAAATATAACTATGTCAGGACGCCTCACAGCTATATATTACCAAGCTCAGTGAGAGAGACAAAGGGCGAGTTATGTTGGGGGGGGGGGGGGGGGGGGTGGACATCTGCAAAGTGGGGTTTTGGAGGCGGTGGTATCTTTAAAAGAGGGGTTGTTGCAATTAATTCAAATAAAACTCAAATGTTACATTGGGAACAATTTGAAGAATGCATTTTTAAATAGGTCTATGTGTATTTTTGGTCACTGTGGCATTATGGTTTTAGAGTGTGCACTTCTATAGCCATCAATTGCAAAACTGTAAAGGAATAGTTTACCAATATATTAAAATTCATCATTATTTACACTTCCAAGGAGATTTTATGCAGAATGTCAGCATCAGTCACCATTTGCTTTCATTGCATTTTCCATCCATTCAATGTAAGTGAATGGTGACTGAGGCTGTCAGTTCCTAAAATTCTGCCTAACATCTCCTTTAGTGTTCCATGGAAGAAAGTTATACTGGTTTGGAATGACATGAGGGTAAGTACATGATGACAGAGATTTCATTTTTAACTGTCTTTCCCGCATCATGTTTACATTTGCACATAATTTTTCAATTTTTAGTGGTTGACCCTCAGTTCAAATGCAAAAATATATTTTTCGCCACTTTCACACTCTTTTGCAGTCTTTCACAGACTTATCACTGCAAAATATGTGGCATTGCTTGGTGAAGATATCAGCTGGGTCATGAAGTAAAAAAGAAAGAAGAAGAAAAACTAGAGAAAGAAATCAGTCCTGTGTTGACATTCATGGGGCAAAGGGCTGGCGCACATTTGCAGAGGTCATCGGAAAGTAAATACCCATTAATGGTTACCTGCTTGACGAATAGATAAGCAGGTCACAGTAATTATTACATCACAGCTTGCTGGGTCACAGGCCATGTGTGCACAAAAGCATGTTGGGCGAATTCAGGTCCATGCTGGTGCTAAAGAAACAAATAGTAATTGTTTTAGGACAACAGACTTTGAGCTTTGATGTATGAGAGCCGCAGTTCTGTAGGAGAAGCCACACTCACCTGTAAGAGTGCAGCAGTAAACCACACTTGTCAACAGCCATTACCACATTCATGCAGGTACTGTACTGTGGGTGGCTTGTTGACTGTACAGCACAGGTTAAAGTGAGAGAGAAAAATGGAGAGTGTGAGAGAGAGGGGCAGAGATAGAGAAAGTTCACAAGGTCATTTACAGCCCAGAGATAAAGTAAACTGAGCAAAACTGCACAAGCTGCAATTTATCAGCCCGCCTGGATGCCAGAGCTTTCTCCTCTGTATTGTTTATGTATTTTAATGTGTGTTTCAGAAAACAAAAAAGAACAAACTGATAGCTTTGGTTCAGCTATCTTCCACCCCTCCAAAACTAGCATTTGGATTTGTAATCATCAACTTTCTCATGATTCTGTATTTGACTTAGAAACACCAAGTGCAGTAATGTTGATAATTTCCATAAAACTTGAATACCCCTCAATTAGGAATGAATCTAAAACCCTGTCCTTAATAAAAACTTCTATTCGATATTTTTAAATAAATTGTTTTGTTGGTTAGGTACATTTATTAAATTGTATGAGCTTATCAAACATGTTCAGTGCATACTGTAATCATAATGGACAAAATATTAGGCTTAATGAAAGAGAATATTCAAGGCTTTACACTTAGTGTCAGGACACAGGCAATTCCTCTATTCACACTTAGAATGTTGTTGTCCTTGGTTGTGCAGAAGTGGGGGTAATCATAAGCATCATGAAAATGTATTTATATAAATAAAGTACTAGTTAATTAAAATATGCTGAGCTCACACTGGTGTAACAGAGGTATTTACAAGTGAATCGCTCTAAACACACACGCAAAGAATTTTCAAAAATGCCTTTTGACCTTTTTTTATCAATTGCTTTTAGATGTGGGTGTGAGCTTTGGACATTCAAAAATTCCAGACATAATCAAAGTAACAGCTAAGCTTTTAACATGCCATTCAATTTAAACTAGAGATTTTAATATTACCACAAATTTTGCACTTCTTAAAAATGCCTATGACCTTAATTCAAAATGTTGTTAACATTTTATAAATGGTGGAATTTAATTGTTTGTTTACTCCAACTTCTTACTAGAGGTCACTTATTTTGTGGTATGGCTTTTGGTACTTTTTAGTGTTTTAATTGGTGTACTTTATCTAGGATATCTCCATGATTTTTGTTAAAGTCAGGTTTTCTCAAGAGTGCTTTAAGTAAATGTGTGCTATTTGGTATCTATTGCTGTGATAATTCCCAAGGTCAGGGGTAACCTTATCAACTCAGGTCGGTGTTAATTAATATATATATATATACATATATTGGTTATCTGCCCTCAAACTACATACCACAATAGAAACCTCCCTCAAAATTGTATCAAAACCCACTTTCGCTGGAGTTAGGAAATATAACTGCCAAAACCCTTAAATAACTAGGAGTGGGAGAGCTGTCTATCTCACACCAGGGGGAAAAAATGGTTGCTTAAAAAAATCTAGAAAAAGAAAGGGTCATCTGGTTTCTATTAGAAAGATAAAATGGTTCACTTGGAGTCTTTTACCAGCCTCTTTGTTTCTGGGAGGCATCCATGCTACTCTCTATCATCAGCCAGTTGACACAACATTAAAGGCTTCAAACGGCCAAGCCGGGCCCCTTAATCAAAAACTAATTGTAATAGATATTGGAGGAGTGCTAACACTCTGACTGATCGGGCTGGTATCAGTGGTCCAAAGCTTGAGATACCATTAAACACAACACAGACGTGATAGCTAGAGAAAACTCTACTAAATTCTACATGCGGCTGAAAAGACACATGCACTATGAAACCACATTTCTTAAGATAAGTTCATCAACATTTTGTCAAGCTGTGTTAGTTAGCAACAAAAAAGGAAACTGAACACAAATCATGAAATTGGTCCCATCAAGGTGGTTGGGAACAAGGCTGAAAGGGGGATATATATTATGTGTAAATAATCTATAAATAGATGTAGGTATTTTTATAAACTTTGAATATCAACTTTTGTTCTCTCATTATTTTATGCAAAATTGTTTCTGTAAAAATACTGCAAATATGATGAATGTATACTTTTTAATTTATTTTTTTTATGTTATATGTCTTATCTTGGTTATGTGAATTAATGGATCAAAGAGGAAATTTATTTTTACATTCTAGAGTTTTATTTAGAGTTTTTATTTTAATTTTATACTTTCTACTGGTTTCGGTTGAATGTCAGGTGTAATTATAAGCATCATGAAAATGTCTGACTGATACTGACAGTAGTTGATGTCTATCATTTATTAAATGGAGAGCTCAAATGTATTGGCTTTTTGGGGACTAATAGCTTATAAATTGCTTGTTTATATTTATTGTTTAGTATCAAAATACAATGTGCTTGAATATGACAATAATAGGACACATACAGTATGCAGGTACACAAATAGAGTAATTAGGGTTAAAATGACTTTTTAATAAGGTACAATATAGGCCCTTTTTTTTTTTTTTTGGTGAAAAAAGACCCCATCAGAACATTTATTACTGATATTGACAACTGCATCCTTGTTATTCTTGTCTTAGAATACAACATCATACATATCTTAAAAGTAGCATCACACTGTACAACAACACTTCTGTATCAGTATATTGCCTAGTGTGAATGCCTCTGTGTGTGTGTATGTACATATGTGTGTGCATGTGTGTGTGTGAGTGTGTGTGCATTGCATCATAATGTATGTTCTTGTTTCTGATTGAGAATTACTCAGTGACCTTAAACATTGGAAGTCAGTATGTGTTGCCAGATTTAATTAAACTAATTGATTCCTTTGCATTTTTATTAGTGATAGTCATTAGAATATCTAGACTTTCAGGCAGTCAAGACAGATAGGAACTTTCAGAAGCTTTTTTCTTATGTACATTAACCTCTGACACTCTTCTGCTTAGCATATTGGAATCCCTGTCGAAATGCATGTCCCAGACTGGGGCGGGCTGTCTTGTCAGAATGATACATAATACAGTTCACATCGCAAGCAGATGATTGAGTTAAGTATTAACACTTGAGATACACTTGTCTTCCCCACACTGTCTGACTTAGTGGCAAGGCCCATTCTTTAGCATTTAGTCATGCATCTCCTTATAAATATATCACACTGATGTTAGTTTGCTGAGTATGGGCATACATAGTCTAAAGAGTTGATGCTAAGAATGCATTTAAGTTGATAGCATTATCTCAGTAAATTACAATGAAGATGATGGGCCATGCCAATTGAAACCATTAGAAAAATTGTTTTCTCAAAATGCCTATAATCATATCCTAAAAAAACATAGATGCCACTTATTCAGAGCTGCAGTATTCCCTTGGTCCTATCAGTCAACTGTCATTACTAATAACCTGGCTGGGGTCTCATAGTCTCTTTGTGTTTACAAATGACATTCTCACCCTGTCGCAGTGTCACCCAGAGTGACATTTCAATAGCTCAGAGTTGAAGGGCCAGTAAACCCCAAAATAAACACTTTCTAATTAGGTTGGAGTCTCACCTGACCAGAGGACTGGAGTCTCCCCCCAATTAATGATTATCATATTGAATAACCATGATGACAGTCTAGAGGCATTGGATTGTGTAACACCACTAAGAATATAACAATAATGCATTCATGGCGATTTGGTTGTAATGATTAAATCTTCTGAATTAAATTGTAGATGAAAACTGATGTCAGATAAAAGTGAGGTTTAATTATGGTTACAACAATAAGATAATTGACGCTCATAATATAGCTCTTAATCCCAAAGCAATGTACTGAAATGGATAGAACACACTCCTCAGAAGCAAAGCTCCTGTATTATTCGATTCTATCCTGCACCCAAATATTTGCCTGAGTGTTGTAATTGTTTAGCAAATATATGCCACTCTCACCCAACATTGCCAAGCCCTGGTCGCCTTTCTCCTCTGTGGAAAACAAATGGGCCTTTCTCTCAGAATTTGAGGCTAAACGATGGTTTCGCTTAGAGAGCAAAGTGACTGTCCATCTTCATAACAGCACTCTCCATCAAAGAGCAATGAATCCCATCCCATCTGACTGGCCCTGATTAAACACAGGCAATGGATATCCTCCTCTACCCCCACCCCTTCTCTGCCAAGGCCACACAAAGCCAGTCTTGCTATGTCAGCCCTGGCACCTGCAGCTATTAGCTTCTTTTCTTTTGTAATAAAACACCCATCACATCTGGAGCAGCAAGATGCTTGTTGCTGCTGCCATTGTTTGTAGTAGCTCACCGCACACTTTAATTTGATCCAAATTACCAAATGAGTTGGATATTGAAGGGGTCACGGGTCATGAGGAGCAATGGATATGGGCAGTTGGCTGTTTCTTGCATTTCTGAACTGTTGTTTTTTCTCTTTTATTTAAATAAGCATATCAAATACTATATATATTAAGATATTTTATTTGAAGCTCACAGTGGCCTCAAAAAGTTTTTGGACACTAAAAATGTTTGAATGTGTTTGCATCATATAAAAAAATATCCACGGTAAGTGCTTATTATTCTACAGAAATATAGCACAAACACAGTTTTATAAAACAATAGATGTATTTATTTATTTATATATTTATTTAAATCTAAAACTTAAAAACTTGCAACTTAAGTGTCCAAATACCATTTTGGGCCATTGTAATAATGTCATAGTATATGCTCTGTTGCTTTTTTCATACATGTGAAGAATGTTTTTTTTTGTTTGTTTTTTTTTAAGAAAATAGAAGAAGAATTAATTGTATGAACCATTAGAGTGATACATTTGAGTCAGTTCATTTTTATTACTTGTTGCCCACTGTTAAGATATTGATGTATTCTCATGTTGGGGTCTTGCTCAGTGAAAACTTTTCATTTTCTTCCATGTCTAGAACCACTTTTGAGGCCATAAGCTGTCACAGAAATGCAACATCCAAGTAATTACAGTGTTGTGAAAAAGTATTTGCCTGATTTCTTCTATTGTTGTGTATTTTTCATAAATTATTTTAATCAAATGAAATATAGCATAAAACAAAGGCAACCTGGGTAAACACAAAATACAATTTTCAAATATTTGTAATTTTTTTAAGCAAAAAAAAAAAAAAAAAAAGGTTATCCAACACCAATATCACCAATGTGAGAAACGAACTGCCCCCTTAAACTTTATAGCTGGTTGTGCCACCTTTAGCAGCAACAACTGCAACAAAACACTTTTGATAACTGGAGATCAGACTTTCACAATGCTGTGGTGGAATTTTGGCCCACTTTTCTTTGCAGAACTGCTTTAGTTCAGCCACATTGGAGGGTTTTCAAGCATGAACTGCTTGTTTAAGGTCCTGCCTCAGCATCTCATTCGGGTTCAAGTCAGGACTTTGATTAGGCCACTCCAATACTTTAATTTAGTTTCTTTTGAGCACTTGAGCTTCAACTCACAGACTGATGACCGAACGTTCTCCTTTAGCAGAATTCATGTTTCCCTCAATCATTGCAAGTCGCCCTGGCCCTGAAGCAACAAAGCATCCCCACACCATCACACTACCACCAACATGTTTGACCACAGGTATGATGTTCTTTTTGTGGGATTCTGTGTTTGATTTATGCCAGATATAACAGGACCCCTGTCTTCCAAACAGTTCCACTTTTGACTCATCTGTTCACAGAACATTCTCCCAAAAGGTTTAAGGATCATCAAGGTGTGTTTTTGCAAAATTCAGATGAGCCTTAATGTTCTTCTGGGTTAGCAGTGGTTTTCGCCTCACCACTCTTCCATGGATGGCATTTTTGGCCAGTGTCTTTCTGGTAGTGGAGTCATGAACAGTGACCTTTATTGATGTGAGAGAGGCTTGCAGTTCCTTGGACGTTGTCCTTGGCTTTTTTGTTACTTCCTGGATGAGTCGTTGCTGTGTTCTTGGAGGAATTTTGGAAGGCCGGCCACTTCTGGGACACTTCAATATTGTGCCAAGTTTTCTCCATTTGGAGATAATGGCTCTCACTGAGGTTCTTTGGAGTCCCAGAGCCTTTGAAATAACTTTGTAACCCTTCCCTGGCTGATGTATTTCAATCACCTTTTTTCCTAATCATTTCTGGGATTTCTTTTGTCCTTGGCATAGTGTGTTACTGGGTGAGACCTTTTAACCAAATTCATGCTGCTGAAAAAGTTCTATTTAGGTGTTGATTTGATTGAACAGGGCTGGCAGTAATCAGGCTGTGTCTAGTCCAGCTGAACCCCATTATGAATGCAGTTTCATAGATTTGGGGATTTAGTAACTAAGGGGCAAATACATTTTGACACAGGCCCAGTTGGTATTGGATAACTTTTTTGCTTCATTAAATAACATTATCATTAAAAAACTGTATTTTGTGTTTACTCAGATTGCCTTTGTTTTATGAAAGATTTTGTTTGAATTTTTGAAACAATTTAGTATGAGATATACACAAAAACATAAGAAATCAGGATGGGGCAAATATTTTTTTCACAGGACTGTATGTGTTATATATATTTTAAAAAAAGAAAACGTCCCTTTTTCAGGACACTGTATTTTAAAGATCATTTTGTAAAAATCCAAATAACTTTACAGATCTTTATTGTAAATGGTTTAAACAATGTTTTCCATGCTTGTTCAATTAACCATAAACAATTAATGAACATGCACCTGTGGAACGGTCGTTAAGATGCTAACAGTTTACAGACGGTAGGCAATTAAGGTCACAGTTATAAAAACTTAGGACACTAAAGAGACCTTTCTACTGACTCTGAAAAACACCACAAGAAAATTCCCAGGGTCCTTGCTCATCTGCATGAACGTGCCTTAGGCATGCTGCATGGAGGCATGAGGACTACAGATGTGGCCAGGGCAATAAATTGCAATGTCCATACTGTGAGATGCCTAAGACAGTGCTACATCGAGACAGGAAGGACAGCTGATCGTCCTCGCAGTGGCAAACCACGTGTAACAACACCTGCACAGAATCAGTATATCTGAATATCACACCTGCGGGACAGGTACAGGATTGCAACAACAACTGCCTGAGTTACACCAGGAACGTACAATCCCTCCATCAGTGCTCAGACTGTCCGCAATAGGCTGAGAGAGGCTGGACTGAGGGCTTGTAGGCCTGTTGTAAGGCAGGTCCTTACCAGACATCACCGGCAACAACATCGCCTATGGGCACAAACCCACCTTCGCTGGACCAGACAGGACTGGCAAAAAGTGCTCTTCACTGATGAGTCACTGTTTTGTCTCACCAGGGGTGATGGTCGGACTCGCATTTATTGTCGAAGGAATGAGCGTTACACCAAGGCCTGTACTCTGGAGCAGGATCGATTTGGAGGTGGAGTTTTCGTCATGGTCTGGGGCGGTGTGTCACAGCATCATTGGACTGAGCTTGTTGTCATTGCAGGCAATCTCAACGCTGTGCGTTACAGGGAAGACATCCTCCTTCCTCATGTGGTACCCTTCCTGCAGGCTCATCCTGACATGACCCTCCAGCATGACAATGCCACCAGCCATACTGCTCATTCTGTGCATGATTTTCTGCAAGACAGGAATGTCAGTGTTCTGCCATGGCCAGCGAAGAGCCCGGATCTCAATCCCATTGAGCACGTCTGGGACCTGTTGGATTGGAGGGTGAGGGCTAGGGCCATTCCCCCCAGAAATGTCCGGGAACTTGCAAGTGCCTTGGTGGAAGAGTGGGGTAACATCTCACATCAAGAACTGGCAAATCTGGTGCAGTCCATGAGGAGGAGATGCACTGCAGTACTTAATGCAGCTAGTGGCCACACCAGATACTGACTGTTACTTTTGATTAACAAAAGTACACATTGTTCAGGGACACATTATTCCATTTCTGCTAGTCACATGTCTGTGAAACTTGTTCAGTTTATGTCTTAGTTGTTGAATCTTTTTATGTTCATACAAATATTTACACATGTTAAGTTTGCTGAAAATAAAAGCAGTTGAAAGTGAGAGGACATTTCTTTTTTTGCTGAGTTCATGTGCTCTTTTGCACATTTATGTGAAATTGAGTGAGAACAGCACATAGAGTAATACTTTCCATTAATAGTCAATATTGCCTATACTTATATAGCCTATATTATTTTAACATAGTATTTATAAAATAACCAGAAAAATGTCTCATTATATTTTTGTATCTTCTTTTATGAATAGTGATGATTTATTTGTGTTTCTGTTATGTTACAGAGCATGCTTAATGCATATGTTGTTTTAAAATACACATTTCATAATTTGCTAAATTAGTAACCATAATAAACTTATCTATGAAATAAATTCAGTTTGAAACATTTACTTCAGTGTTCATGAATAATGCTTACACACAAAATCCCATGTGCTGGCACAAGACAAGAAGTTTTCTGGAAAGTCAGTAGAGCAAGACAGACACTACAATCTTGATAGGCTTGTCTTGTTTTAGTGTTGGGTTTCCATCTATTTCAAGGGGGTAAAATCTTACACCAGTGAGGCTTCGGGCACAAAGCATTGCAGAGCTATTGCAGGATGGGAGCTTGAAGCTTTTTGGAACATTAGCCTGAAAGAAAACAAATGCAGGTCAACTGAATTAACCCAACTCCACTCTGCCAGCCTTGGAAAACTCCAAACAAAGAGGCTGTCATCTTACTGACAAGGACCAATCTGTACATCTGGTATGCTGAAGAATTGATGCGAATATTTGTCAATTTCAATAGTCTAGTGTGCAAAAATTACTTAATTTACCATTAATATCATCGTTTATGTGCTTTTAAAGGTATTTAAAGATTTTACAAATCACAATTTTACAAACACAACAAAAACATGTATTGCTTGATCGTTTTATTTAAAGATTGAAATGTTGATAAAATAATTTATGTTCAGAAGTGCAATTTATTTAATGTATATATATATATATATATATATATATATATATATATATATATATATATATATATATATATATTATGAATATTATACTATTTGTTATTCATAAGAGTGCATGTTTTACCATGATGTCATTATGTGAAGGATGTATGTGATTGGTTGATATCTATGATTGGTTGTGCCTGTGAGCACTTGCCTGTCCGCGTTTTCACGCGCAATCTCGCGACATTACATTCAAGCACCACTGACGAAATCCCCTCATCTGAGTACTGCTTCTTTCAGAATTCTCATTTTTCAAGTATTTAGTGCATCAAACACATATCTCACATAATCCCGGTTGCGTTATAAACATGATCTATCCTGATATTGATGATTTATGGTTGAACACTTTTCAGTTCTTTGCTTTATGATTTGTATTAGAGTTAAATGTCTCCAAGCACATGGGTAGCATCAATGTGCTGCTGTGAATGTGCTTTGCCCACCACTCATGAGAAAATGTGATGATGATTTATGATGATGATTCAATTTAGAGTTTTTTTTAACTGTTCTATGTGATCCTAAATGTGAAAAATGAATGTGAGATTTGTTTCATGACAATTATTTTAAATGAACAGATATTAAGTCATTATCAGCTGGAGTTCCATCCACATATTTTTATGCACATTTTTGGATATTGAATAAAAAATGCTGGATGGAAACACCAAGATGCAAATACAATCTCCAAACTGTGCATAAAAAAATGAATACCTTCGTTTGAAGTGGATAATTTTTTTGTTAGATAAGAAAACATGCTATGGAAACATGTTTACCAAATAGTTTCTATTATGGATGGGCATCTTGGTCATTTTCTTTACTCAAATACTCGTCAAATATATAGATTTATCTAAATGTCTCTATGTACATCAGCCACAACATTAAAAACACCTGCCTAATATTGTGTAGGTCCCCCTCGTTCCGTCAAAACAGCACCAACCCGCATCTCAGAATAGCATTCTGAGATGCTATTCTTCTCACCACAATTGTACAGAGCGGTTATCTGATTTACCGTAGACTTTGTCAGTTCGAATCAGTCTGGCTATTCTGTGTTGACCTTTCTCATCAACAAGGCGTTTCCATCTGCAGAACTGCCACTCACTGGATGTTTTTTTGTTTTTGTTTTTGGCACCATTTGGAGTAAATTCTAAAGACTGTTGTGCGTGAAAATCCAAGGAGATCAGCAGTTACAGAAATACTCAAACCAGCCCGTCTGGCACCAACAATCATTCATACGATTATCTAATCTGGCAATCGTTTGGCAGCAGTGCAGTGCATAAAATCATGCAGATAGGGGGTTAGTCAGACAGGTGGCGCCCCGGCCTGAATTGGGCAGGGGAGGAGTGTGACGAGGAGGAAGGCATGGCCGGGCTGTGATGGAGCAAAGCTGGTGCTGAATCAGCTGATCAGCGGGATAGCGAGATAAGGGGTGGCCGGAGACGCCGGTTCGAGAGAGAGAGACATATAGGCCGCGTTGCATGTTTGTTTATGTTGGTTTTAAGTTTATTTATATCATTAAACTTTACGTTGACTGTTCAGCCGGTTCCTGCCTCCTCCTTGCCCATCCTTGGACTGTTACAGACGGCAATTTTTCCACTGAGAAAATAGGATGCTGTAGAGCCGAGGAGGGCGGGGCCGGATGGAATGTCACACGCCCGGTCCCCAATCAGCCTTATGGGGCGCGCGAGGGATAAAGGCGGCTGGGGACGACAGTTCGAGAGAGAGAGAATTACAGGCAGCTGTACTGTGTGTTTATGGTTGTGTGTTTTTGGTTAAGTTTATTATTAAACTATTTTTTATATTCTTAAGCCGGTTCTCACCTCCTCCTTTCCACTGAACCCCCTACACTGGTGCCGAAACCCAGGAAGGAGGAGGGATTCCCGTCGCAGAGTCCTCGACACTGCCGTCCACCCAGGGGAGCGCCGCTGCCATCCAACGGGGGACGGAGTAGCCCGACCACCCGGACGCGGGGAACGGCCACCGTCCGCGAGGCGAGTGGGGACGGGACTCCCCGACTGCCTGGAGCGAGGGAGCCGCTGCCGGGGGCGGAGGAGTGCCCTGCCGTCCCCCGGGAACGCGGAGGGGTCGAGAGAAGACAGCCATCTGCGGGGGGGAGGAGAAGCAACTCCCTGACCGCCTGGAGTGGTAGGGCCGCTGCCAGGGGCGGAGGAGTGTCCCCATGGGACGCCGGGAATGCAGAGGGGCATTCTGTCCGCTGGGGGTCGGAGGTCTGACTCCAGTCCGCCCGGGGAGGAGCGGCTGCCGTCCGCCTGAGAGGGTGGAGGAGTGATCGAGGACCACGCGACGGCGCATCAGAGAACCGGTAAGTTTCTTTTTCTCTCTCTCCTCTCTCTCTCTGTCGCTCCGTGTTGGCCTTTCCCTCGCCTATTTTGTTTTGTTGTTGTTTTTCCCCTCCTGTCTCCTCCCAGGTCGAGGAAGGCGGGGATGACCCGCCGGCAATCGGGGTGCAAGGCACGCCCCCCAGAGAGGAAGGGGGGATGTACGTCATGCCGGGGGCTCCCCGGTCTAAGGCAACGCCGGGAGGAGTGTAGAGCCAAGGAGGGTGGGGCTGGGCTGGAATGACGCATGGTCCCCAATCAGCCTGATGGGGCGGCCGGGGACGACAGTTCGAGAGAGAGAGAATTACAGGCAGCTGTACTGTGTGTTTATGGTTGTGTGTTTTTGGTTAAGTTTATTATTAAACTATTATTTATATTCTTAAGCCGGTTCTCGCCTCCTCCTTTCCACTGAACCCCCTACAGATGCATTTCACCAAAATGACATTATCTTCAGAAAGCTGACCAACAGACTACAGCATTATCAACAGGTGATTGCACACACACCATCTCTCTCTCTCTCTCTCTCTCTCTCTTTCTCTGTCTCTCTCACACACACACACACACACACACACACACCCTTGTTTCTCCAATAACATGTTAGAAACAGCCCAAGCTGTGATACTAGTATTTCTGAAATGATGTTTTTGAGAGGCTTGGATGCATCATTTGGTTGAACAAGCAACGGCAGATTCTGATCCCTCACGTAAGAAAGTAGTTCCATGCACAAATGTGTTTTTTGTGACCGTACTCAGTTTTTAAAAATTTTTTAAAATGTATTTGTTCATTGAACTGTTGTATATAAGCAATATCACACTCGCAATCATGCTATACAGCCCTACATCAGCACTGCTGTGATTCAGCCACAGGCACGAGGCTGCAGGCAAAGTGCTGTAGGTAATCACAGCAGTGCTGATGTAGCGCCATGTCACACTCTTGCTCGTGTGATATTGCTTAAATATATATATATATCTATATATCTATATCTATATCTATCTATCTATCTCTCTCTCTCTCTCTCTCTCTCTCTCTCTCTCTCTCTCTCTCTCTCATATATATATATATATATATATATATATATATATATATACAGTACTGTGCAAAAGTTTTAGGCACTTGTGAAAAATGGTGCATAGTGAGGATGTCTTAAAAATTAAATAAATAGTTTTCATTTATCTGTTAACGTCATACAAAGTCCAGTAAACATAAAAAATCTAAATCAATATTTGCTGTGACACCTGGACACAGTTTTTATTGGTTGATGGCAGATATGATGTTCCAAGCTTCTTGGAGAATTTGCCACAGTTCTTCTATCTATTTGGGCTGTCTCAATTGCTTCTGTCTCTATATGTAATCTCAGACAGACACGATGTTCAGTGGGGGGCTTTGTGGGGGGCATGACATCTGTTGCAGGGCTCCCTGTTCTTCTGTTCTAATCTTTTCTATTTGCAAAAGTAATGTTTGGGAGTCTAACATTTATATTTCTTATTGACACACTAAAGCTGAAGATATAATATATATATCTATATATATATATATATATATATATATATATATATATATATATATATATATATATATGTCTAAGTATAAAAGCTTCATTTATATATATAAAATGAAGCTTTTGACACTTAGGACAATTGAGGGACTTGTACACAACTATTACACAAGGTGCAAACATTCACTGATACTCAAGAAGACAACACATTATTATATGCATACTATACTTTATGTAAATATCTGTAATGTAGATTCTGAAGAGCAGTACTAAATAAAAAAATAAAAAAATTATCTCTTATATTTGCCCCTGTGGGGACCCAGGGTAGAATAGGTCCCCAGCACCCCCTTGCTGATCGTATGAGGTGACAAATGGGGTGACTTCTTTGCCGTAAATTGCAATCTGTGACTGTGGAGAAAGAGGTCCTGGCACTTGAGGAATGTGAGTTGCTGGGGCTCCTTCAGGTCCAACACAGTGCTTTGGCTCTGACTTTACATATACGGGAGGTTTGAAGGGCCCGGTCCAATCAAGCGGCTAGTCAAGACTTGCCCTAAAGGCCATTGGCTGAGGGTCAATCAAGGAATATGAACTTTGTTCCTTTTGCCCGAGTATATTACCCGTATCCTTGGTGCATATCCGGAGGATACCCGCGGCTCTGTGCATAACCTTGTTGGACTCTGAGGTGGGTGGGGAGCGGGAGTAATGAAACGAAATAACACAAACATGGCTAACCAAAAACAACCTAAATGACTAAAGTTGGAACAAAATGTGGATGATAAATCTAATACTTGTTGCATGTTCTCCCAAAAAAGTGAAAATCTAGCAGAGATTCATTCTTTTAGAATCTGTACTACCGGACATGCCTCTGACTAAGCTGTCCACTTTTGCAATACAAAAAAGGTATCTTGGGTATAGCAGGGACAGTTAAAGATGTGAAAAAACTATGGTCTGGACAAATACTGGTGGAATGTTCAAAAAATAACTCATGCAGATAATCTAATGCGTGCTAATACGCTGGCCAATGTTCCTATAAAAGCCTTGTATCATCCATCTCTAAACAGCAGTAAAGGAGTTATCTGTACCAGAGAGCTACAAGATATGGATGAGGCTGACAAAGCATCGGAATTGACTCAACAAGGTGTAACAAATGTTAAAAGAATTACGATAAATAAAGAAGACAAGATGATTAAAACAGTAACTTACATAGTGACATTCAACAAACCACAACCACCAAAATGGATCCAATAAGGATATCTGAGTGTACCTGTCAACATCTTCATTCCAAACCCTCTAAGATGTTTTAATTATCAAAAATTTGGCCACGGCTCTGCAGGATGTAAAAACAAGTCAGTATGCTGTAATTGTGGAGAGGAAGGACATGAATCAGGCTGTACAACACCGGCAAAATGCAGCAACTGCGCAGCTGATCACTCAGCCTCATCAAAAGTCTGTCCAGTTTGGATCAAAGAGAAGGTAATCCAGTGAGTAAAATGTATGGAGAGAGTGAGCTACGCTGAAGCACGCAGAGTGGTTGAGGAGTCTCCTGCCTTTAATATAAGAAAATCTTATGCCTCTGTGTTAAAGCCAGTCACGAGCACTGCCGAATGCCAGACAGACTTGACCTGGGTGAATAATGGCAAACCACAATACATACACAAAAATTATATCTCAGCTAAAAAGAAGACTCAAAGTACCCAAAGACAAATTACATTAAGTCAGACCCAAGTCACTGAAGAACAAAGTCTGTCAGCTGAACACAACCAATCTTCTAGAGAGAAAAAGACAAAAAGTAGTATAAGAACACAATTACCAAAAGGTAATCAATGAAAAAGATATCAAAAGACTGAAATTTCAAAGGATCTTGAAATGAAAGAGAACATAACTTCTCATAGCCATAGCTTATCTCCTAAATATAGAAGTAAAGGATATGTATCGGTTTTGCCTACTTGAGAATGAATAATCACATTATTCAGTGGAACTGCCGAGGGATTAAAGTAAACTTTGCTGAACTGCAGCTTTTATCTGCTGTTGTTAATCCCATTGCCTCTTGTCTTCAAGAGACTCACTTGGTACCAAGCAGCCCGTTGACCAATGAAAGATATTTCACAAGTTTTCCTTTGAGTGTAGACATGACCAGACTGTTTACACAAGATGCCATATTGGTCATTCCAGACTTACTCATATGTTTTTATTGAAAGGGGAAATGCCACCACTGTCTATAAAACACATTTGACTGGAATGTCCTACTTTTAATGCCACTAGGCAAAGTTTTTACTCAGAAAGTTTTTTTTAGTGGATGTTTTCAAAAATGTTTCACCAGGGAACATTTTTATTTTTTTATCAAATATTGAAATGAAAGATCTTATATAATGTTAATTGTGTATATGACTGTATTATATATTGTGTATATTACCTTTTAAAACTACCTTGATCTTGCCATGAAAATAGCTAGTGATGCTGACATGGCAATAAAAATAAATAAATAAATAAATCTCTTATATGTGTATAAATTATGAAAGGGGTGTGAACATTTATGAGACAAAAGGGAATGCAAACTTTATATACTGTTTATTAAACCTTCGATGAATGGGTTATCAGCTGACTTCCTTTTCTTTGGCTTTCTATCTTGTTTCTGAGCAGCAATCTATATCAAGAAAATCTACTAAAAACAGCCATTTGGCTTTTTAATGTTTCAGTTTAGAAGCCAATGGCTCCTAAGTCATTTTTGTTTTTTGTCTAAAGCCCTTCAGTCACATGACTTTTTTGATGCACATCTTGTATTCCTAATAAATTAAATAGATTATTCCGTAAATGTGTTTCCATTCTTGTTTATGAGCATTTCTTCTTATCAAATAAAAAATTTATCAACTTCAAGTTTTTATTTAGTATTGTATTTGCATCTTGGTGTTTCCATCCATTAGTTTTAAAATGTGCATAAAAAAACGTGGATGAGAAACCTCCCTAGTGACAACCATTGTTATTTCTATTTTGTGCCAGTTTCCCCAGAAGTGACTATTTTGTTATCTTAAACACATAGGAAGGAAGGAACACTGCTTTATTCACAAATTGTTTTTGGGATATTACGATTTTAATTAGCAACTTTTATTAGCTCTTAAATTAAATTAGCAACTTGAATGGAAACCTGGTTATTCATTATTAGAAATCATTGCAGATTATTAGTAACAGTGTGCATTGAAAAAACAAACAAACAAACATAAAAAAATATATAATAATAATAATAATAATAATAATAATAAATGAAAGTGCCATCATACTTTGAAGACTGCATACTATATACTCTCTATATGTAGCAGTTTAACCAAACACTCCTGTGTTTATGATTCACTTTTATCAGGATTTGCAACATGTCAACATGCCAGTGCAACATGAGGTTGTGGGTCTCTCTCTCTGTGCTACACACAGCATTACTGTAATGACAGGACATTAGCTAATGCCATTATCTCTTCTCTGAGGTCAAAAGGCCTAATCTTGTGTTATAGGATTTACAAAAGCCAGAAGCGATCTTACTGGGTAAATTGCTGGCTTTGTGTCAGGGTCTTGGATCACAGGCTCAGATGCCCAGCTATTGCATTGTACTAGTATCAGCATACTTTACATTTAGTAAAGCAGACCACCCTTTACTAACATGTAAAGGCAGACAGGAAGTGTTCTCTGTTTGTCTCTCTTGCTGCATTTGGTAAACTATTGCAAAATGTCCATGAACAGTGTTGTACATCTGTTTGTTTCTATAAACAGGTGCAAAGCAATAGAATCTATCTGCAAAAAATTAATAATAATAATAATAAATAAATAAATACATTAAGCAGTTTTATTAAACTGCATTTATCTATAATGAAGAAAAAAGATCAGTCCCTTTTACTTGATTTAGCATTTCGATTTCACTTTGAATGTCACTCTCTTATCCCTTCCAAAAGCTTATATAAAATCTATTAGACCCACTACGCCTAGTCCTCTATTTGTCCACACGTTGAGTTGCTTGGCAGACAGGTGTCTGTTGTGAATGACTCTCCGCCTCCCATTATGAAGAGCTACCTTTACTAACAGCTAGGGCTGCGACTAACGATTATTTTGATAATTGATTAATCTAATGATTATTAGAACGATTATTTGACTATTCTGTGATTATTGCAACGATTAATCAATAGCTCTTAATCGATTATTCAGCTTATGCCCAACTTAAAAGGTTGTATTTAATGTGCTTACTAAAAATAAAGAGGACAAAATCATCTTTTAAAAATACCTCTAAATGACATTCACTGAATTAAAGGGGGAAAAATACTTTTTATTAAGTTTAATTCAGTAAAGAAATTCACTGCAAAAAAAATAAAAAATAAATAATAATAATAATAATAATAATGTTGTTATCAAGTGTTTTTGTCTTGTTTTCCATTTAAAATGGTCTAAAAATCCTTAAAACAAGATACATTTACTTGAAAAGCAACATATAAGATATTTAGACTTGCTTTAAGAGAATGTGTCTTAAATATAAGTGTATTTTGTATATAAGTGTATTATTTCACTTGGTTATACTTCTGCGCGTGCAGTAAAGACAAAATATACTTATATTCAAGAACTATTCTCTAAAAGCAAGTCTAAATATTTTATTTGATGCTTCTCAGGTGAATGCATCTTTTTTAAAGGGTTTTTAGATACTGTATTTTAAAATATTTGTATTTTTAATATTATATTCAGCATTCTCAGATAATAGCTGCTAAAGAAAATTTATGTTGTTTTAAAGGAGTTTTAGATATTTATATTGGAAAACAAGCCAAAACAAAAACAAATCAAAAGCGTATTTTGTTGCAGTGCATAATGGGGCGAAGACTACCTCCTCTCACCTTTCTGTTTACTTCAATCCATTTTTTACTCACAAAAAAAAAAAAAAAAAAAAAAAAAACTCTATCTTATTAATAAAGCTGAGTATTGCCAATTTCCTTCACGATAAGAAATGCACAGTGACATTTATTATGATTCAATAAGTTGCGAGCCATCACATTATAATCTAGCTGCAGCAAGCACACGCTCGAGGGATGAGCGTCCCTGCGACAGAGCATGCATCATCCAGGTGTGGTTTCAAACTCTTCCCCTTAGATCGGGGCATTCGCGCAACTCATAGAAGAGGTTCTGAATGCACAGAGAAATGCCAGTTTCGGAGTTTGTAGTTATTTACATGATCTCCTTCCATATTATTTGAACTTTAATAAAGCTATAATGCATTAAATATAACTGCATTTGAGATGTAATGCCAGGGTGTTTCCTTTAAAGACGCTCGACGCAAGTTTTGCTTCAGCGGAGCGGCAGCTCCGGCTCCACTTATTCCACAACGAGAGTGCTTCTGTATTTACTTATTTTGTATTTATGCATTATAATTCCCTCATACTTTGTGATCTACATCACCTGAAGCTGTTTGGAAAGTTTGGGGTGCATCTGGACTGTGACATTTGTAATTTTTCCTCTCCTCAGTCAGGCGCGAACTGCAGTGTTGCTCTCATGCATCATCATTAGAGTTTAATGTGATCTCATGTTATGTTAAATGAGATCAAACGACTATTCGACAACGAAAATTGTCAATGTTGTCGTTAACGTCGATTAATCGTTTCAGCCCTACTAACAGCCCATGTATTAAATTGTCATTATCTCCTCCACCCCTCTGTCTTGTGTGCCATGCACAAATGGAATACAGGACTAGTCTTTTATCATTCCTTATTTCCCTCTGCTAGGTATAAATGTCAACGTCCTATTGTGTGAATTGCAGGCATTCTCACATCAGCGCTTATTGTTCCATGTGTAGTGGTGGGAGCAGAATAGAGCGTTTGATTTCAGATAATGTAGAACCAGACAAAATGCCACTGGACTTGGCAGGGCCACTATTGTCTAAGATGGCAGGCTGAACCAGAGACCCGAATCTGAGACAAGGCTACATTGAGGACTGTAGGAAAAACACCTTGGTGGTGTGGATTTCACTGTCTGTTATAATACAATTTGTCAGGTTTAATGATGTCACTGACAGCTGGAATTCAGTGCCTTAACCTTTTCAGGTTCTGCACTTTATACCATGCAAAGCAATAATTTGTCACCTAGTGGAACATCATTTACTTTTGGGATATACTGTGAAACAGAGCATTGTTGAAAGACTTATGGTGAACATTTATCATATTTAGAGTAAAAAATGTGTGCAAAGCTGATTGAAAATTGTTCTGTGCTGTGTTGATTGACTTGCCCACAATCACGGACCACAAATCCCCTCATACATTATATGTGAATGTTTGTATTGGGGTAAAATAATATGGCTGATGGAGACAAATATTTTGAATATTCATTTGGAATTTTACAATATTAAGCCCTCTCGTCAATACTTTTGTCTTTCTTTTGCCTTTTCTTTTGCTCATCTTTCTAGATATCTGTCAATTAGAAGGAGCAGGTCAACTTTTAAACTATTAGTAACTTTTGAACAATTAGTAAACATTTGACTGTGAAATAAACAGTGTTGGGTAGATTATTTCGGCAAGTATTATTCAGCGAAATTTGTCCAAAAGTGTTTGCTTTTGTGGAGAAAGCAACGATACTCCGTATTGTTGTTGCTGTGATGATTCATGAAGCATTCCATTCAACTCGGAGAGTTGGAATTTCCACTTTTCAACAGAGAAAAGTGCAACGGAATGACACTTTATGTCAGACTTCTAACTTGTGCTACTGTTTCTCACCCAAAGCAATCGTATCGCTATAGAAGACATTAATTTAACCACTGTCGTATGAATGACTTTTATGCTGACTGTCTGTGCTTTTTGTAGCTTTAAAGTGCTGATCACTATCCAGCAACAGAACTGAGATATTCTTCTAAAATCTGTGTTTGTGTTCAGCAGAAGAAAGAAAGTCATACACATCTGGGATGGCATGAGGGTGATTAAATGATGAGAAAATATTCTTTTTTGGGGGGATGAACTTTCTCTTCAATTAACATAATATGGGAATTGATATTTTTGTGTTGTATTAGCTATTTGTCTGTTACTGAATGAAACAAAAGCACCAAAACCCTGTCTACACCCGGCGCGCCCGTTGACGCGACACAGCAGCTTGAGGCTGTCTAAACTGGACACATCGACACAAATGTTCTAAACTGTTTAATTTGTGTTGTAGTGCCAGCATGTGCAGGGCAAAATGGAATGCGACACCCGTTTATTGTCGGCACGATGAAAGTGCCGCCACATACGCTTCCAGTGTAGACCGCATCATTGATTATAATGGGGCTCTATTGATTTTGACGCGAGGCACTGCTTGCATCTGGTGTAGACAGAGTGTTAGATGGTCATGAAAGATATTTTTACCAAGATGGCAGAAAAAGATCATGTTAATTATGATGATTATTGATTATGATGGAAATAATGATGTAGATGGTATTTTATCAGCAGTGTTTAGTAATTATGTGCCATGAGAAGGCATGGTCTTATGATATCACCAGTAGGCTAGTTTAAAATTCAAATTTAAAAGACTGAGAAAAAAAAAAAAAAGAAGAATTATGGGATCGATAAATAATGAACAGTTGACAGCTATTTATTAAAATGTAATCATGTAATCTGTAAAAAAAAATAAAAATAAATAACTAATCTGACTACGAGTATTTTAAAATGTAATTTAGTCTAATTACAAGTACTTGATTTTTGTAAATTTATCACATAATCCAGATTACTGTTCATGTAATATGTTTGTGCACAGCACTGGAGATAATAGGGGAAGTAGCAGAGACCCTGTTTCCACCTGGTATTAAGATGCATTTTTGGTGATCAGATCACAACTTGTCAGCACTACATACAGGTCTAAATGGGGTCTAAAACATTTTGCTTCAACAGATTAGCAAACAATAGTATTGGCAAGTCATTTAGAGCATCTACTTTGTGCATGACACAAGTAATTTTTCCAACAATTGTTTACAGATAGATTGCTTCACATTTAATAGACTATATCACAATTCCAGTGGGTCAGAAGTTTACATACATTGTTAACTGTGCCTTTAAGCAGCTTGGAAAATTCCAGAAAATCATGTCAAGCCTTTAGGCAATTAGCCAATTTGCTTCTGATAGGAGGTGTACTGAATTGTAGGTGTACCTGTGGATGTATTTTAAAGCCTACTTTTAAAATTCAGTTCCTTTTTGCTTGGAATAATGGGAAAATCAAAAGAAATCAGCCATGACCTTAGGAAAAAATTGTGGACCTCCACAAGTCTGATTCATCCTTGGGAGAAATTTACAAACGCCTGAATGTACCACATTCATCTGTTCAAACAATCTTCTTTTTCTTCTTCTTCAGTAGTACGCAAGTATAAACACCATGGGACCATGCAGCCATCATACTGCTCAGGAAGGAGACACATTCTGTCTCCTAGAGATGAACGTAGTTTAGTGTGAAAAGTGCAAATCAATCCCAGAACAACAGCAAAGGACCTTGTGAAAATGCTGGAGGAAACAGGTAGACATGTATCTATATCCACAGTAAAATGAGTCCTATATCTACATAACCTGAAAGGCTGCTCAGCAAGGAAGAAGCCACTGCTCCAAAACCGCCATAAAAAAGCCAGACTACAGTTTCAAAGTGCACATGGGGACAAAGATCTTACTTTTTGGAGAAATGTTCTTTGGTCTGATGAAACAAAAATTGAACTGTTTGGCCATAATGACCATCGTTATGTTTGGAGGAAAAGGGGTGAGGCTTGCAAGCCACAACTGTGAATCAGGGGGGTGGCAGCATCATGTTGTGGGGGTGCTTTGCTGCAGGAGGGACTGGTGCGCTTCACAAAATAGATGGCATCATGAGGAAGAAAAATTTTGTGGTTATATTGAAGCAACATCTCAAGACATCAGCCATGAAGTTAAAGCTCTTTGCAAATGGGTCTTCCAAATGGACAATGACCCCAAGCATACCTCCAAAGTTGTGGCAAAATGGCTTAAGGACAACAAATTCAAGGTATTGGTGTGGCCATCACAAAGCCCTGACCTCAATCCGATAGAACATTTGTGGGCAGAACTTAAAAAGCATGTGCGAGCAAGGAGGTCTAGAAACCTGACTCAGTTACACCAGTTCTGTCTGGAGGAATGGGCCAAAATTCCAGCAACTTGTTGTGAGAAGCTTGTGGAAGGCTACCCAAAATGTTTGACCCAAGTTAAACAATTTAAAGACCATGCTACCAAATACTAACAAATTGTATGTACACTTCTGACCCACTGGGAATATGATGAAAGAAATAAAACCTGAAATAAATCATTCTCTCTACTATTATTCTGACATTTCACATTCTTAAAATAAAGTAGTGATGACCTAAGTCAGGGAACATTTTCTATGATTAAATGTCAGGAATTGTGAAAAACTGAGTTGTAATGTATTTGGCTAAGGTGTATGTAAACTTCTGACTTCAACTGTACATATGTGGTCAAAAATGCATCTGAACGCATCACATTTGAGGTGTAAACGCTAACCTGTCCTGTATGCATCCTGGCAGCAGCAAAGCGCAAGCCCTCACATGTCAATCAACCTATGCGCTAAACAAGAGTTTAAACTTTGCCGGTTAGGAGAGGTTTTAAAGGAAATTCCCGTCCAATCAGAAAAATTAAAAAAGCAGATATAGGCTATACACTAGGAATGTGCCCAAAGCCGAATACCTTATTCGGAAAGGCATGAATAATGACTTCAAAACTAATAACAGATTCATCCGAATAATATAAAAAATATTTGTATGACTGATTATCCAAAAAGCACAATGATAAAGTGACATTTTAAATAAACATATCCAAAATTACTATGAATTTATGAATCTGTACAGCCAATATTTCTAAAGTGTAAACCTTATGAATGAAAATGCACACGTTGTGATTTCAGATCGCATGGCCGCGGACTCGACTACGTTTGCGGTCTCTTTTAATTGTGCACGTCTGGAGCTTGTCAAGTGTAACATTAAGATATGACATCATATACACTTTCCACTTCTTGAAATGTCTATGTTAATATATCACACGAGTCACACATGATTCTCATGTATTTATTTATAGCCTAAACCTGAGCGCGATGTTAAATTCCTGACCTGAAGTGATTTAACGTCGGAGTTTGTCTTTCCATCTTTTAAAGTTGACCACATTTATATCCACATCAGCGATTAAGGTTATTAACTGGTTAAGACTTTATTCTGAAAAAAAAAAAATTAAAATTAAAATGCTCCATAGAGTAAAAATTCCTGATAGACTTATGGGACTTTCACCTGTTTGTTGGCTATATTGATTTTATTTTAATTTCTCTTAATATTTGAATTTGTATTTATTTTTCATTGCAAAATATGTGCTTGACATTTCACATTTTGTTTGACACCTCTTGCCTCCAGAATAATGTTGTTCCCTGTCTGTCACTCACTCGATGTTGTGTCGACGTAGTTCCTTCTTTGTGAAGCAGAGAGCCACCGTGGCTGCTTTCTGACCCAGTCCATCCTGCGTTGAAACTCAGGCAGCTGCGTCGGCGAGCGCCATGGGTGATCTGGATGTGGATATGGGAGCGTTTCCGCCGGCTCAATCCCTGCGGACCTCCCAGACCCCAGCACGCTCGTTCTGCTTGGTAGAGTTCATGAGCGAGGTAGGCAGTCCGCCTTAGGGCGGATTTAATTTCTCGTTCGGGGCTCATGACAAGGATGAGTTATCGGTTGCAACATCGGAGGGTGGGCTACTGATTTCGGAAGTGGACGAATCTTCTGAGATCCCGCTCTCGGGTGGTAGAGCTCAGAATGAGGCGGACGCTGAGTTGGCAGCCGTGCTTGCCCAGGTGGCTGCGAACATCAGGCTGGAGTGGAACCCTCCACCCTGTCCTGAGCGTTCGTGGCTAGATGATTGGTTTCTGGGCCCAGAGCACGACTCACGGCCGCGCCCGCCCCAGTGCCCTTCTTCCCGGAAGTGCACGAGGAGCTCACGAAGTCATGGAAGGCAGCTTTCTCTGCCCGTACACGCTTCGCCGGCTCATCAACCCTAACTACCCTCGACGGCAGATCGGCTAAGGGATATGTCAAGCTTCCTAGGTAGAGCATGCTGGCGCGGTGCATTTATGCCCGCAGGGCGCGGCCACCTAGAGGAACTGACCAAGGCTCCCTTGCAAGGCGTGTACGTTTTCTTCGTCACTCGTGGCGAAGGCTTACAACGCTGTGGGTCAGGCCTCTTCCACCCTGCACGCCATGTCTATCCTGCAGGTCCATCAGGCCAAGACCTCTGCACGAGGGTAAGATCTGACCCAGGGCTTATGCAGGAACTGTGTACCGCGACCGACCTCGCTCTACAGGTGACAAAAGTCATGGCGCGCGCACTGGGCCGGACGATGTCCACCTTGGTGGTCCAAGAGCAGCATCTGTGGTTCAACATTGCGGAGATGTGTGATGCTGAGAAAGTCCGCTTTCTCAATGTGCCCATCTCCCAAAGGGGGCTCTTTGGCGACACTGTTGAGGATTTCACCCACCAGTTCTCTACGGTGAAGAAGCAGACGGAGGCCATCAAACATATCCTATCATATCCTATGCCTAACCTAACTCGCTGGAAGGTCATGACGTGGTCAAGCACTCGCTGCGAGGCACGCAGCAGCCTGCCAGTGTCCGCTCCTCCATACCTCACGACACTGTTCAGTACCTGCAGCATTTCGTATAGGAACACCTAGTGTCACTACATCGACACAACGAGTGAGTGACAGACAGCGAACGTCTTTATTACTGGTGTAACCTCTGTTCCCTGATCGCAGAAATGAGACATTGTGTCCCTCCTGCCGTGGCGCTGAACTGACCGCTGACATGGCCGGGACTCTCTCTCGGCTCCCCAGCACAACATTGAATGAGTGGTGCACGCCATCTCCTTTTATACCCGTATGTCCGGGGCGGAGAGTGGTATGCAAATTCCACTCGCCAATTTTCATTGGCCTTTTTCTAAATAAAACAAAGGTGATTGGGGCTCTCAAGAGTGAACCCCTAGTGTCACTATATCAGCACAATGTCTCGTTCCCTCCATAAGGGAACAGAGGTTTCATGCAGATGTTAATATCAGAAATACCAGGAGAAACCACAACATATTCCACAGTTAATTTAGCCTACAAATTCATCTTCATCTGGTAAGAAAAAAATGATAAAATATTTTTTTAAATAATAATTGTAATAATAAATATTATTATTATTAGGCTATTATTATGAAAAGGCATATACAAAGTGTATTTTATTAATAGAAACTATAAATGTAAGAGTAACACTTAAAAATGGGCGTTTCGTTTAGTTTTGATGCACTTCCGGTTTACGCACTGCCCACACCGGGTTCTATCCGAATACAGAGACAGATACAGATCATTTTGTCATATGAACAGATACAGATACAAATACAGATAATGGCTTCGCTGCACACCCCTAATATACACAAGCATGAGAACTTCACAGATCTTCTTCAGTGTGTCAGATATCAACATACAGGGACACTTACGAGAACACGAACATCTGCAGCTCAGGTTAATACCACTAATCCACTAAAATAATGGACAATTCTGCTCGAAATTTTTATTTTGTGCTTAGTTTACATTTCAGCCACATCAGGGAAAAATAGCGCACTTTTTTTGCACTTTCTTTGTCTTTTCTGACTTTGTTGTGGTTTATTTTCATGAAGGAACACACTGACATAGTGATTGATGTATGTCATCATAAAAGTCCATAAGAGTCCCTCCCCTCCAAATCCAATCACAAGTGGTCACAGAAGACGCATTTAAATGACAAGGTGTAAACTGCGATGTGTCTCATCTGACCATATGTGATCGGATCACCCGAGACACATCTGAATACCAGGTGGAAACGTGGTCAGAGATTCTAGAATGTGGCTCAGTTCTTAAATCTTCCCCATCATAGCAAATTGGCAATCAACATTCAACCTTGTCATAAATTGTTTTCCCACAATTGTGATTCCAATGTAAATACCTATAGGGTACAATGGGACTAAAGGCTCCCCTTGGTAAAAGTCTCAAATTGCAACAAAAACTACCACAGGACTTTCCTAAATACCTGTTTGTCACTATGCACAGCAACATATTCCTGGTACATGAAATTCTTACGTGAAATGCCTAAAGTTTGATTTTGATGCAATTTGATCTAATACTTAATCATTTTTTAAAATATTGCAGATTTATGTAGCTAATGAATATACTGAAAATTATCAAATTATTCTGAGACAAAATACTTCATTTATACGTCATTTTCTTTATGGTGATTATATAAAAACATTTCAACAACTGTCCAATAATAGTATTTGGGGTAAAAAGCCCCTGTGTTGCAGGGGCTAAAGGCCCCTATAAAACACATTGTTTTTCTTAAGTGGGGTGAATAGATTTGTTATGAAGAATGTTCATAGTGGGTTCACACTGACTGATCCAATCACAATGGAGATTCATTTGTTTATAGAATACTTGAGATGTTATGAAATGCCAAATGTATTTGAAATTAACAGAAAATGGTGCACCTCTTTTTGAATTTTTGAAGTTTCTGAAGTTTCTTAAAGTATCTTAATTTGTTACTCAAAAAAGCATCTTGCTCTCTCAAAAGTATTTGCATAAGTTGACAAATTGTGCCCTATAACTATTGCCCTAGCAACAACACTATATCAATATAACCAGCCTGGAGGCCTTTTACCCCAAGTGAAGCCTTTTGCCCCACACCTGGCTAACTTAAATAATAATAATAATAATAATAATAATAATAATAATAATAATAATAATAAAAATAATTTAATTCAAAACAACCTTGTGTTGCTATTTTTTTTTTTTTATTATTATTTTTTTTTTACACAAAATATGTTGCCCCATCAATATTCAATAAAAATAAATGTATTTCTTGAATCTTGATACACTTTGTGACCAGAAAATTTTTAGTTTTCCTCAAGGTGTGCCTTTAGCCCCTTTGTACTCTACATGCCATTTAAAGCATAAATGGGTAATTAATACTATTTATTATATTTTCATGTCCCCATCACAGGTTTTAATATTTTGGATAAAATAAAAATTTAAAGCAGATCACGTTAGTTTTCCTTTTATCACAATATGTAATATATTATTTTAAATAATTTCACTTCTTTTTTCACTTGTTTGGTTTAAACAGATAATGGCTGGGTTTCCCGAAGCACTAAGTAGGATGTTAGTAGCACTTAAGTAGTACTTAATCTCTAAGGCACGTTTCCCAAAAGTATTGTTATCTAAGTAGTTCGTAAAATGTTTATAAATTAACGAGAGTTTTGAACCGCTCTTAAGTCCATTACGTGCAACTTAAATGTATCTTTCTGGCATCTTTCACAGTTTATTAAAGACAATGGGACATTTAATAAATTGTATTAATATATTTTTATCATTGGAAAGCCATTGTAAACTATTTCAGAGGATACAATTTTTTATTTTTTTTTACTTTTTTTTTTTATTTTTTATCACTATGAAATCAATAGGCAGTCTCCACAGTCTGTGCATGTGACTGATCTAAATTACAAGACATGTAATACAGTAGGCATACCTTATATTAGCCTTCTTTGATAAACATAATTGTAATGGCAATAAAAAGATGATATGTTCTTATAAAACAGATTATTTAAGAAGACATAACGTGAGTAATATGACCATGCAGTTTAAATCTTAAATAAAAATACCTAATAAATAATTAAAATTTGGTTAACAAAGGAGATTAGAGTGAGAGTGTGCAATGAGAGATTCCTTCTCTCTCATCCTCCTCCTCTTCTTCCTTCCTGCAATAGATGTTTCAAGTCAGCTTGTCTATAGTCTTTTTACAAGGCAGTAACAAATTGCATGATGCATAATGGCAGTATGGCTATAAGTAGCCTACACAGTGCCTCACACTCTAACCATATGATTTATTAATAGTTAAACAGGTCTATGAGTAGTTAATTACTGATGCCCGTAATTTTAATCCTGTTCTGTGTGCATTTGTTCAGTTTCCAGCCAAAGGAACAAAACTTTAGGTTACGTGAGAGCTCCTTATTATTCACATTGCATACAATACATCTGAAACTCTGTTTTACTAAAGCCATCAGTATTTCTTTAATTAAATTCTGAAATAGTTAATAAATTTCAGCGGCTCGACAAGGTTACAAACAACTTTTATGTATTTCCATAATATTTTCAAGTTGAGAAGGCAATCTCCTGAACATACTGGTCAAAGTTATCAGCACCAATTTGGACTGGACAGCTCCCGTAACGAAACACTTAAGTTCAAATTTATAACGAGTAATCTACGTGCTGGTTTGGGAAACAGGTGTTACACCATTGTAAAATAAAGAGTGACGTTAGTTAAGATGATCATAAAAGCATAAGTTGCAACATTATCGTGAAACCCAGCCGTTGCCTTTTTCTGCCTGGTGTTATGCACTAACTTCTAAAATGAAAAACTACCGTTTTGAGAGAGATTCCCGTTGTTTGATAATTTTTCCTTCCCTCTAGTCAAAATGTTTCAAGCAAAACATGTTTTCTTGGGAATATTGTTTTAACTGGTAATTAGTTTATAGGTTTTTCTTATTTTCTATATAACTTTCCATTATTGCTGGGTATCACCAACCACCTCACTATATGATAGATATCACAATACATGTCACGATTCAATATATTATGATACACCACAATATCACAATTATATTGCAATTGAATCTGAATTGTGTAGGTTCAGTTTCCAACTCTGTTGCACCTCATAGAAGTGGTTCTGAACCTACTGTGAAACACCGGGTTTGTGCTTATTTAGATGACCTGATTCTTCATTACTGGCTCAGTCGTGTTATCCGCCACCCAACATTGGCAGGCGACGCTAATGTAAACATGGAGAAGGTGCACAACAGCTAAATGCATCCGTGTAGTGCATGGTCATAGAGTAACAACGTTCTGTCCCCCTTTCGTTTTCATATTCTTTTTGGCGATTCACATTTTTCGTGCATATTACCACCTACTGGGCAGGGAGGAGAATTTATAGTAATAAAGGACTTAAATATTGATCTTTTTTCTCACCCACACCTATCATATCACATCTAAATATATAGATTTAACCACTGAAGTCTTATGTATTACTTTTATGCTGCATTTATGTGCATTTTGGAGCTTCAAAATTTTTATACCCATTCACTTACATTGGGAGGACCTACAGAACTTAAATATTCTTCTAAAAATCTTTGTGTTCAGCAGAAGACAGAAAGTCATACAAATCTGGGATGGCATAAGGGTGAGCAAATGATGAGAGAAGGCACATCTGTGCATAAGAATGTATGCATTACTGTGTGTAAATGAGTAGAGTTCAATGAAGACTGATCAGTCCTATCCTATTGTAACATAGCTTAGCAGTGACAGGCTGAACACTGGAACAGACGATGACGATGAAGTATGAAGAACACAAGTGCAGATTATTTACAACGTGAAATCCAAAAACGTGAATACAAAACAAACATAAATGACTTGACTTGACTTGACTTGGCTTGACATGAAAGAACAATGACACGATGTTATGCCAACAATACTCGACAAAGGACAATGGCAAACATGAGGGCTTAAATACATGGACATGGGCAAACACATGACAATGACAACCAATAACAAGACTGAACTGTAAACAAGATAACAAGACTAATAAACTTTAACCAATGAAAACAAAACACATGAACAGGGGAAACACATGACAGGATCACATGAGGGAAAAGGAAATCACAAGACATGAACACATGACTATAAAGCAGGAACTAAACTTCCAAAATAAAAGACATGAACACAAAACATGAACAAAAACACATTTAAATATGACATATCCCCCACAAGGGGTGGCTCCCAACACCCAAACATGAACAAAACTAATAGAGTTCCATAGGGAGCTGGGGGGGGGGTCCTTGAGGCATAGCCTGGCGAGACAGGACATGGAGGCAGAGACCCAGGGGGTTCAGAGCTGAGGGAGGCTTGACGAAGGCAGGTGAAGCCATGGAAGGTGGAGCCGTAAGAGGCTCGAGGGGCGGAGTCATGGAAGGTGGAGCTGTGAGAGGCTCGAGGGACAAAACAGGAGAACTTGGAGCCCGGAGAGTAGCCGAAGGCTCAAAGGGCCATGGTGGAGCTGGAGGCTCGGAGGCCCAAGGCAGTGCTGGAGGTTCGGAGGACCAAGGCGGAGCTGGGGGATCGGAAGACTGAGGTGGAGCCGGTGGGGCTGAGGACCAAGGCAGAGCTGTAAGGATGGAGATCCCCAGTGGAGAGCCAAGACACAGCCAGAGGATCGGAGAGCCAAGGCGGAGCCAGGTGACCGACAGACCAAGGAGGAGCTGGATGGATGAGGAACCCCGGTGAAGCCGATAGGCTGGAGGACCGCAGTGGAGCCATGGGAACGTAGAGCTGAGGTGATGTCGAGGGATTGAAGGGCCAAGGCACAGTCCAGGGCTCAGAGGCTCTAGGCAGAGTTGGAGGGTCGGAAGTTCCCCTTGTCTGAGATTTCACAGGGGGCGATGGTCGAGCCAGTGACTTTGGAGGAACCGGCTGATCAAGAGAACTCAGGGTGGGCACAATGGCGGGAACCAACTCCAGGTCTAATAGCCCAGTGAGAGCTGGCTCTGGGATGGACGAGGCTTGCAATGCTGGCTCTGGGACAGACAAGGCTTGCAACGCTGGCTCTGGGAAGGACGAGGCTTGCAACGCTGGTTCGTTGGCCGTGACAGGCATGGCCGTTGGCACATTGGCCGTGGCAGGCATGGGCACTGGCTCGTGGACCAGAGGCGAGCCTGTGACATGGCATGGAGCAGACTGAAGCTTGGCTGTGACATGGCATGGAGCAGACTCAGGCGTGGCTGTGACACAGAATGGAGTAGACTCAGGCATGGCTGTGACATGGCATGGAGCAGACTGAAGCTTGGCTGTGACATGGCATGGAGCAGACTCAGGCGTGGCTGTGACATAGCATGGAGTAGACTCAGGCGTGGCTGTGACATGGCATGGAGCAGACTGAGGCGTGGCTGTGATATAGCATGGAGCAGACTCAGGTGTGTCTGCGACATGGCATGAAGCAGACTCATGTGTGGCTATGACATAGCATGGAGTAGACTCAGGCATGGCTGTGACATGGCATGGAGCAGGCTCAGGCGTGTCTGTGACATGGCATGGAGCAGACTCAGGCATGGCTGTGACATGGCATGGAGTAGACTCAGCCGTGGCTGTGACATGGCATGGAGTAGACTCAGGATCCAGGGCAGAAGGTGGTGCAAGCTTGGCGACCATGACGTGGGACCCTGACTAGGCGACCATGACGTAGGACTCTGGCTCGGCAACCATGACGTGGGATCCTGGCTCGGCGACCATGTCGTGGGACCCTGTCTCGGCGACCATGACAGGGAACTCTGGCTCGGCGGCCGTGACGGGGAACTCTGGCTTGGCAGTCACTGTAGGAGTGCATAGTTCCTCATCAGCCACTCCTACAGTGAAAGATGAACCGCTCAGTTGCAGGGCTAAATCCATGTATTGAGCCAGACTGAGGGTAATCTGACTGCCAGGCATCATGGAGGAGACCGACTCATTTAGCCCAAAACGGAAAAAGTCTTTGAGGGCAATCTCATTGAAATCCACCTCACTGGTCACAGTGCAGAAGTCCTGCACATATTCTTCCATGGAACAGTTTCCCTGGCATAACCGCATGAGGCAAACTGCTGGGTTCAGGTTGCAGTTCCAGTATTCTGTAACGTAGCTTAGCAGTGACAGGATGAACACAGGAACAGATGATGACGATGAAGTGTGAAGAATCCAAGTGCAGTTTATTTACATCATGAAATCCAAAAACGTGAATACAAAACAAAACAAACATAAACAACTAGACTTGACATGAAAGAACAATGACACAAGGTTACACCAACAATACTCGACAAAGGACAATGGCAAACACGAGGGCTTAAATACATGGACATGGGAAAACACATGACAATGACAACCAATAACAAGACTGAACTGTAAACAAGATAACAAGACTAATAAACATTAACCAATGAAAACAAGACACATGGACAGGGGAAACACATGACAGGATCACATGAGGGAACAGGAAATCACAAGACATGAACACATGACTATAAAGCAGGATTAACTTCCAAAATAAAAGACATGAACACAAAACATGAACAAAAACACATTTAAATGTGATACCTATGGGCATCCCATGGGCAACATCCTCATTGAGCATCCTGAAGGCTTGGGGGAAGAAATTTCTCCTGAGCCTCTCTGTATTGACCTTCAGGCTATGGTAGCGTGAGAATGAACCCTGAGATACATGAAAATGCTCACCCTCTCCACAGGTGTCCCATCTACTGGAGTGTGGGGGGGGGGGTGGTTCCTTTATTCCTGCTGAAATCCACTATCAACTCCTTCGTCTTACTGACGTTTAGGGTGGCACCATTCTGTGAGGTTATTCACCTTCTCTAAGTAGGCCGTCTCATTGCTGTTAGTATTTCGGCCCACAACCACTGTGTCATCAGCAAATTTAATTATGGTATAAAGGAAATACAGCAGTGGGCTTAAGACAAGTTGGTAACTGGAGAATGATACCAGTGTACCTGCAATCTCTGGTGTATGCAGAAAACATTGTTCTAGTGTCGTAAAATGAAGAGGCACTGCAGTAGGCCTTGTAAGAGTGGGCACATGAATTCAAGGAATGCGGCATGATCATCAACACAAAGAAGACAAAGGTGTTGCAGTTCACCAAAGGAGAGCCAGCAGCCCTCAACATCATGTGGGACAAAGAACCAATCAAACAAGTCGACCAGTTCAAATACCTTGGAACCATCTGTAACAAAGTTCACAGTTAGGGGAAAGGAGGAAGCGGGAGATGGTAAATCCAACTCAAATGGTATGTTCATTTTAAACTCAAAATCATGCTTTTCAGTCTCTGGGTGTGTGTGGTAACTCTCTCTCCCCTCACTGGCATCCTGCTCGCTCTTAATACCCATCTCCACTCTCACTGCAATGACAAACAGCTGTTAGAGACAATCATTGCCAGGTAATGACCCTTACCATTCTCATCTCCTAATCTCACTCTCTATTCACAAGCCGGCACTAAACCACACCACCACCACCACACCATCTTCAAGTCAGATGACAAGTTGGACTCAGAGATCAACAACAGGATCTGCAAGGCCAGCCAGATCTACTATAGCATCAACAACACCATAGTAGGCAAATGAGAAATCAGCCTGAAGACCAAGATGTACGTCTACAAAACCGTCTGCTTGCTCACACTCATCTATGGAATGGAAAGCTGGACTGTGCAGAAGAGGCTAGAGAGCTGAGTCACAGCCGCCGAGATGAGATATCTTCGAAAAGTGGTGGGGAAGACCAGGAAAGACTGTGTCCACAACACAGCTATCAGGGAGGAGTTGAAGTATGAGCCCATCAGTGACATCATCGAGCGACGAGGACTAAGTTGGGTGGGACACATCGCCCTCATGATGGAGGACCGCAAGCCCAAGCAGATATGGCTAGCCAGATCAGAAGGCAAGAGAACAGGGGGATGTCCCAGGATCGAGTGGGAGGAGTACATCGCTGGGGTTATGAGGAGATGAGGGAAGAATCTCGACGAGGTGCAGACACTGGCCCAAGACAGAGGGGAGTTTGATTCCTGGCTCAATAAGCCCGATGCCTATCGACACATATGGGAAGAGCAAAAGAAGGCTTAAATGGATTCAGATCTTTTTTTTGTTCACTTTAGTCGTAATACAATATAAACCCACTTCTCATTCGCCCAGTTACTTTTAGGAACCTAGTCAACTTAAATATTATTATAATTTGTAAACAAATAATAATAAATATAGCTGAAAACAGCAATAATGGGGCCAAGCCAGACACAAAGAACATTGACTGAATATGACATGCACAACAAACCAACAAGACTTCGTAGGTTGCCCTGGAGAGGATCGAATGGCCACGTTTCCACATTTCTGCAAACTATCCACTGCACCACATGATGACAGGGCTGACAGCCACCAAAATAGACACCAAGTTTAGAGTCAGCACAGCCAATCACAGCGGTCATTCCAATAGAATTTGTATTGAATTTGTACTGTCCGGCCAGATTTACTTGACTCGCGGATGCAGTCATCATCTGTGTGCATCGTCGGTGCATGTGCCGGCCATTGTTTCTACTAAAAGAGTATCATGAAGTTGTAGTGGGCATGCATCAAACATCATACTCTCTCTATTGTTTGATTTTACCCCTACTGCATTTTTTCTACACTGTTTACAGGGTTCACACAAGGTCCTTGAAGTGCTTAAAGCTTTTAGAAATTTACCTGGAAAATCACCTTGTTTTGTTGTAAAAGTGCTTGAAATTAAAACAGACCATTTCTTCCATGTAATGTGTGTCCATCAAATATGACATCCACTCACTCCACTTTTATTCAATAATGTGCAGTGTTTCCTACAGGATTTTGTGAGACTGTGGTGGGTGGACCTCAGACCCTCTAGGGGGGCCTGGGGGCATTGTCCCCTGGAAGAAAATGTTGTACGTTTTAAATTTATATGCATCAATCTGGTGTACTTTGAGAGCACTTTGTGCTCTTGTAAACAATTTTGTACTCTAGTAGTAATTTAATCATAAACACTTTGGTTTGTATAGATATGAATGGTGATGACATGGCAAAAAATTCACACCCACAAAGCATAAACAAGACGGAGTTTAACGCAGTTCACAAATGGTCAAAACGCAAAATCGACTAGAGCATACATTTGAGCCAGGGCTGACATTAAGCATTGTCATGTGCTTGTCCTCTGGACAAATAAATTGGTCATTCACAGTTTGAAAAGTTACTTGTCCAGAGAGAAAAAAGGACATTTAAGTTACATGCTCAAGTAAGAGAAAGGTATGTGGAAATCTCTTATTATTTAAACTTTGAGCATTTATATTGTGTAGTAATGAGCTTTATTTAGATGAGAAATTATAGTGCATTTTGCTAAAAAACAATTTGAACACTTTGTCATGTAAGTGTTATTATATCAAATAATCAGGAGGCAGTATGGCCAATATGGACAAAATCCTCATGATCCAAAGAATCCATAGACATCAATGAGTCCATGATTTTAGGACATATGGTTCATAAATTATGGACCAAGAAAGAAATGTTTTTCATGTTTTTTTCCCAAATTTCGCATGTACCCTCAGATCATGGTCCTGATGAAGAATTCCAAGTTTCGTTTCGATAGGACAAAGCATTGCAGAGATACAGACCCACATTCTGTTTTACATCAACATCGTTTAGTTCTTGATGATGTAACTTTTCAACAATTGTGAAAATCAAAAGTCTGTATTATTATTTCTGTGCAGCTTGGTCTGGAGATTATTTTGAGCCATTTCTTTTGGCAAATCGGACTAAATGTTAAGGAATAGTAGCGGAAAAACAAGTGGTCAAGGGTAAGGGATCAGTTTGAATCATCAAGAGGAGAGTTATCAGATGCAAAATTAATTTTGTTTCTAGGACAAACAGTTCAAAAGATATGCACAAAAGAAAAGTGCATTTTTTAACTGGTGGTGGTGCTATAGAGTTTGTCCAAGAGACCCAACATTTTTTATGTGGGCTATTCATGCACACCCTAATCAGTGTGCGAAATTACATAATTTTCCTATGTACGGTTCTATGGGCTGCCATTGACTTCCATCCGTGAAGAAGAAGAAGAAGAAGAATATTAATAAATATAGCTGTAAGCAGCAATTACGGGGCTAAGCATCTAAATGGCTTGTAAGGCCTACAGGACCCATAGTACTGCTATGATGTACAGTATATTGCAAATGCACACTGGTTTATAAGTCATCCCAAGCATGGTTCGAACCTGTACCTTTCTGTATTACAGTGTTGTGCACAATTCACAGCACCATTCTACTACATGGTTGACAGCCACCAAAGGGACATACCAAGCTGACAGTAAGCACAATGGTTACCATGATAAATTTCATATTGATTGAACTTTTCAACAAAGAGGAAAGTCAAAGTTCAATTACCCTTGCAACCATTCCGTGAGCACAACATAAAGAGCTCCAGTACAGTAGAAATCAGCCCAGATGACTTGCCTAGGTGTGGATCAAACCCATGACCTTTCCTACCTATAGCTGAAAACTTTACACACATTGCCACTCATTTGACTTGGCTGAAAGATTGAAAAGAGGCATACCAAGGTCAGAGCCAGCACACAGAACAGTTGGTTATCTGTTAAACTATAGGTGACACTGTCTCCAAACTGCTCAGGTACCTTCAGGACATGATGTCAATGATGCATACCAATTTTCTTATAAATATGACAATAAATTCAAAAGATATATACTTTTTTAATAAGTCATATATATTAGAAAACAATAAGACGATGAAGAGGAAGAACAGTGAGAACACCTGCATCCATAAATGATCTGGGATTAGCCCTGCAACTATTCAGTAAGCACAATACAAAGACCTCTCCAGTGCAATATAAATTCTACTGCAACACTGGTCTAGGTGAGGATCAAACTCACAAACTTTGGAACTACTGCAGAGGACTTAACACACTGTGCCACTCAGTTGACATGGCTGACTGATGGCAAAGAGGCATGCCTAGAGTGAGCACAGAAGTGTGGGTTATCTTTTGAACTATAGGTGGCACTGTCTCCAAACTGCTAAGGTAGTCTCAGGACATAATGTCAATCATGCATAACAATTTTCTTTTAAATCAGACAATGCATTCAAAACATATATCATTTTTAGTAAAATTCAATATGGTAGAGAGGCAGCATGCCTGATATGGGAAACATTAGTATTGTTGGAATCCTCATGACCCAAGGAATCCATAGACAACAACCACATGATTTTAGGAAATGTGTTTCAAAAGTTACTGGCCAAGAAAGCCATTTTTGACATTGACCTAGGAGGCACTGTCACCAAACTTTGTCCTCAGATCGTTGTTCTAATGAAGCATACCAAGTGTTGTTTTGATAGGACAAATCGTTTCCAAAATATAGCCTCACTTCCTGTTTTACATCGACCTTGTTAAATTTGTAGTAACATACATTTTCAACAAAGGCAAAAATCTAATTCTGTATTATTTATTCTGTACGGCTAGAGATTATTTTGTTTGGGCAAATAAGACGAAGATTCAAGGAATAGTAGCAGAAAAACAAAAAATATCATAATCCCACTGTAATGGGTGGAGTTTTAATGTAAAGGGGTCAAATTTAATCATCAGGAGGAGTAATGAAATGTCAAAATAACTTTGTTTCTAGGACAAATGGTTCAAAAGATACGCACAAAAGCAAAGTGAATTTTGTACATGGTGGTAGTGCTATAGAGTTTGTCCTAGAGACCCCAAATTTGGTATGGGGGCTATTGATTCCCACCCCAATCAGTGTGCCAAATTTGATAATTTTCCTATATAGCATTCATAGGGCTGCCATAGACTCCTTTTGGGGAGGAAAAAGAAGAATAGTAATAACGGATACAATAAGTGCAACAGCACCTTCGGGGCTTGGCCCCCTTTATAATAATAATAATAATTAACTTTTAGAAATGTATTATACAACAGAAATATTGTGCATTTTTAACTTGAAAACCTTCAGGCTTTTATTTTGATGGTCGGAACATTCCAGGAAGTCCTTCAAGTGTGTTTGTAGCCTAGTTCACAGTAGTTTAATAGGCTTCTTATTCAAAATCTGGTGAAATGCCCCTCTAGTGCCATTCTCAATGCATGTTGTAAGCAAACTGAATTTATTGAGCATCTACATCTGAGATGATGTTTGTGTGGCACACAGTGAGAGCTGAAAATTGCATAACATGCCCAGCGCGTATTCACTGAAATGTGCAGCACATGTGTATTTACTTATTAAATGCAGCCTTTTGCAAAGACAAAGCTATCGTTTGTCTTCAAGAGACTCTGAATAAATTGCAAGTGTATGGACTACTTTAATGATGCTTTAAGTGTTATTTTTGGAGCTCCAAAAATGACATAAAATACACTAACGCATATCGGTTTTGGATCGTGCTCATCAGACGGAAACCTGATCCAGTTAAAAACATTAGTATTGGATCGGTATCGGATCAGTGCATCCCTAGGTTAAATATTGTTCTTGTGTATAGTAAAACATGCTGTCAAGCAATAGTAATGTCTAATTTGTCATTGAATTAGTCAAAACAATTCACAAATCGCTTTAAATTATTCATTAGCTTGTCTGAATCAAAATTATATTTAAAAATCTGTATTTATTTATGACAAATGCATGGGAAAGTCATGGAAATACAGGTGCATCTCAATAAATTAGAATGTCGTGGAAAAGTTCATTTATTTCAGTAATTCAACTCAAATTGTGAAACTCGTGTATTAAATAAATTCAATGCGCACAGACTGAAGTAGTTTAAGTCTTTGGTTCTTTTAATTGTGATGATTTTGGCTCACATTTAACAAAAACCCACCAATTCACTATCTCAAAAAATTAGAATACATCATAAGACCAATAAAAAAACATTTTTAGTGAATTGTTGGCCTTCTGGAAAGTATGTTCATTTACTGTATATGTACTCAATACTTGGTAGGGGCTCCTTTTGCTTTAATTACTGCCTCAATTCGGCGTGGCATGGAGATGATCAGTTTGTGGCACTGCTGAGGTGGTATGGAAGCCCAGGTTTCTTTGACAGTGGCCTTCAGCTCATCTGCATTTTTTGGTCTCTTGTTTCTCATTTTCCTCTTGACAATACCCCATAGATTCTCTATGGAGTTCAGGTCTGGTGAGTTTGCTGGCCAGTCAAGCACACCAACACCATGGTCATTTAACCAACTTTTGGTGCTTTTGGCAGTGTGGGCAGGTGCCAAATCCTGCTGGAAAATGAAATCAGCATCTTTAAAAAGCTGGTCAGCAGAAGTAAGCATGAAGTGCTCCAAAATGTCTTGGTAAACGGGTGCAGTGACTTTGGTTTTCAAAAAACACAATGGACCAACACCAGCAGATGACATTGCACCCCAAATCATCACAGACTGTGGAAACCTAACACTGGACTTCAAGCAACTTGGGCTATGAGCTTCTCCACCCTTCCTCCAGACTCTAGGGCCTTGGTTTCCAAATGAAATACAAAACTTGCTCTCATCTGAAAAGAGGACTTTGGAACACTGGGCAACAGTCCAGTTCTTCTCCTTAGCCCAGGTAAGACGCCTCTGACGTTGTCTGTGGTTCAGGAGTGGCTTAACAAGAGGAATACGACAACTGTAGCCAAATTCCTTGACATGTCTGTGTGTGGTGGCTCTTGATGCCTTGACCCCAGCCTCAGTCCATTCCTTGTGAAGTTCACCCAAATTCTTGAATCGATTTTGCTTGACAATCTTCATAAGGCTGCAGTTCTCTCGGTTGGTTGTGTGTCTTTTTCTTCCACACTTTTTCCTTCCACTCAACTTTCTGTTAACATGCTTGGATACAGCACTCTGTGAACAGCCAGCTTCTTTGGCAATGAATGTTTGTGGCTTACCCTCCTTGTGAAGGGTGTCAGTAATTGTCTTCTGGACAGCAGATCAGCAGTCTTCCCCATGATTGTGTAGCCTAGTGAACCAAACTGAGAGACCATTTTGAAGGCTCAGGAAAACTTTGCAGGTGTTTTGAGTTGATTAGCTGATTGGCATGTCACCATATTCTAATTTTTTGAGATAGTGAATTGGTGGGTTTTTGTTAAATGTGAGCCAAAATCATCACAATTAAAAGAACCAAAGACTTAAACTACTTCAGTCTGTGTGCACTGAATTTATTTAATACACAATTTTCACAATTTGAGTTGAATTACTGAAATAAATCAACTTTTCCATGACATTCTAATTTATTGAGATGCACCTGTACATTGGTCAAAAAGAATGATAGCCCTGCACTTCAGTTGGGCTTCTTAGTCTAAAAACTGCTCTAGATAGGAAAATCTCACCAGAATATAAAGAACTGTTGTGAGGGTTGCCCATTTACCAGTGGCCCTGCATACTTACATTTTATCTGAATATCAACTGTTCCAGTGACCTGGAGAAAGCAGGTAACAACAGTTTATACAGTTCACTGTAAGTTCATACTCATCTTTTCCCTTTTCTTTTGAAGAGCTACATGTATTTCCCACAAACATACCACCAAATATGCTTAATAATGTGTGTTTTCATGCATCTGGTCCAATAAGTTGTTGGATAATTGATATATTGATTGGTTATGTCATCATGTGTTGGTATAGAAGCTGTCATGTGGCAGGCAGAACGATCCATGGGCCCCTATTGTTCATTCATCAGCGCCCCTGATTGGGCCCATGTCTTGGTTAGCTGCAGACCAGCCAGATAAGGATCAGTAGATGATTGGGCACACACATTCTTTAACATGGCTGACCCGGGCAGTCAGAGAGTCTGTCATTATGTGTACAATGCACCGCTTTCTTCTTATCTTTGCCGATGACATTGAGAGTTTTCGCATTAACTCATTAACGACAAGACTCATCATTACAGGGATTGGGGGGGAGGAGGGGGGTCACTTGGCATGGAGGAATATGGGTTCAGTTCAATCCCTCCTTTCACTCTCTCTCAAGCTTTGATATGAGTCTTAGTGACTGAGGGATGGGCTAGTCAAGTCCAAGGCTTAGAAAAGAGTGTGAACATGATACAAAAACAGGCAGCAAGTGACCCCTTTTTTGGGTAAGCAAGCCAATACTGAATATATGAAGCTTAAACAACTACCAACCACCGTTTGCCCGGTCTAGAGAAAATTTAATCTGTATGATATGTACGCTCAGAAAATGGACTTTTAAGTTGCAGAGGTCCTTTTCTCGAGGGCTTTTTGCTGCCAGGAGCTTATGAAGGCCAGAGTGTTTGACCTTTGCTCATGGCGAACAGTGCCAAGGCCTTGACTCTTGTGATTTGCCACTGTCAAACACTGCATTTTACAGCGTGACTCTGTGGAAAAACTCAGCTATACCGTCCTGTTCTTGATCCATCAACACTTTCAATACAGAGGGGAGGGGGGGGAAAGGGATGGGGGAAGATGAAAAAACTGCCTGGGAAAGATTGATAACTTTGTTCTTTGGTTCAATTGTAAATTAGAATGCAAGTCCCTCTTGAATACAAGGGTTCTATTTGTGATTAAGAATAAAATGCTCCATAACTGAGAAAGCGAGAAAAAGTTTGCTCCCTCTTACACACAGGCAATTAGCTTGATGAAATGGCCCTCACTGTTTGGTGCCCTGGATATGTAAACTGATATTATAATAATGGGGCTGACTGCTTGTTCTATTTTTTTCACCTTGAGTCGAACAGGAGGAGGCGTTATGGTATACACAAAGCATTGTCTTGTATAACACCACAAAATGTAGACCCCTGGCGAGCCCAGAACCGCAGATGCAATGCAAGCTGAGGTGGCAAAAGGAAAAAAGTTGGCTGTCATATGTGGTGAAAGTACAGGAGTGTGCTTAGTAACCTTGTTGCCAGCATGACAAAGTGATAAAGAACTTTTATATGCCTCATAGAAATAATGGTTAAGTAAACTTGGAGTCTTGGCACTGTATCTGCCCACAGCAGGAGTCTCACCTACCTCAATTTTGTCTTCTCTCTCATGCAAGCGAGGGTGAGACATTAAATGTTACGATCTTTTTAAAATGGCAATGTGATTTTTTACCTGGGATTGTTGTCTCCACTTGTCTGCATTAGCAATCCAGAACTTTTGTAGACTTTTATTTGGTTTGCCTTTGGTCTAAATAATCAACTATAACTTGTATCAGTCTATAACTGAATCTAGAATTAATCTATAACTGAATGCTTGTTTAAAGAAATACCTGCACATTAAAGGAATAGTTCACCCAACAATTATAGTTCTCTCATCATTTACTCAACATTATATTGTGTAAAACTTGTATGACTTTCTTCTGTAAAACACTTACGAAGATATTTTGATAAAGATATGATGTAAATATATCCATATAATGTAAGTGAGTGGGGGCCAACACTTCCAAGCTCTGAAAAGGACATTAAGGCAAAAAACGAGTAATCAATGTGACTCATGTGGTTTAATTCATATCTTCTCCAGCGATACGATTGGTTTGGGTGAGAACAGAATAAAATGTAACTCTCCAAGGCGCGATCATAATTTGAAGCTTGATTACACTTCCTCATGCTTGACATATATGCAGAGCACTGTACAGTCGCTCTGCCCATGTATATGTGCTGTACATGCGCTTGAAATCATGATCCCACCTTGGAGCGAAAAAGGAGTTACTTTTTGGTCTGTTCTCACCCAAATCTGATCGTATCCCTTCAGAAGACTTTAATTAAACCACATAGGTCATATTAGAGGTCTGCACGGGCCTTAAAATGAAACCCGAACCGTATCCGAGACCGTGTGGCCCAACCCTACCCAGCCCAAACGATACCATCAGATTTTAAGCCCGAACCTGACCCGAACCCAAAATCGCTTACTATCTTATTTCTTTTCCTAGCAAGTAACCCGTCGGGTTCTCAGGTCCTGTTGGACCTGGGTTGGGTTGCAGACCTCTAGGTCATATGGATTACCTTTATTTTGCCATTATGTTCTTTTTGGTGTTGTACGTGTTGGTCCCCATTGACTAGCATTGTATGAATATATTCACATCATATCATAAAATATCTTTTTTGTGCTCCGTAGAAGAATCTAATTCATACATCTTTGAGACGGCATAATGGTGATTAAATGAAGAGAATTATTATTTTTGTGTGAACTATTCCTTCAAATGTGCTGACATATGCAAAATAGAACTACAATGTATCAAAGCAGTATTTAGACTCAAATGAAGTGAAAGCAGTCTGAATGGAAAACTTCTGAGCAGCCACCCTGTAATCATTAAGAACTTTTTGTCTGATGAATAATTGTTTTTACATCATAAATAGTTTGTAATATGGCCACCTCACTTTTTCACAGGAGCCTCCTGTGAACCTAAAAACTGAGGAAAGATGACAAGTGATCGTCAATGTAAGGTTTAGCTTGTGCATCTCAAATAGATTCTGTAACCATATTGGAAGGGGCAGACCAGCGCACAATTGTTTTTAGGAGATGTGCATTGAAGCAGAATTATATGGCAATGTGAGTATAACATAAGTGTGTTGCTAACACATGGCTTTATTCCTGGAGATGTCAGAGGGGATCTGCTTTCATGAAAAGGAGTGAGAGAGGGATCTAATATGGAAGTAATTACATGTGAGAGAGTCACTGTGATGGAATGCAATACAATGTTTTCCATTTGCAGGTCAATGCCCAGAGTTACATAGTGTTGCACATATGCTAGCACCAGCCTCTATTTTTTAAGTGTCTGAACATTCATTCGTTGAAAAGGAATTTTAAAAAAGAGGCTGGATTGTATTGAACATTTTTTCGATTTTGATCAAATTCAATTGGTCATCATTCTGTAAAATAAGGTGAGAGTACTTCAGTGTTAGCCATATATGCGATAACAAACCACTGTCCAGTCTGTAGGCTGCTTTTCACATGTACAATTCACAAGTAGATTATATTAGTTGCTGACACCTGTTATTCATGTAAAATGCAAACACACCATGCTAATAAGGTCATTTCAAAGTTTACCTTTGAAGAGATTGCTGACTTCCTGGGTGTTCATTATGTAGAGTGAAATTTCATTAGAATCAACCCTACCTGTAATTGAAGTCAGGGCCTGTGCGTAGTTAGGCATATGGCTGGTTGTCAGTTCAGCAGTTTTTTCAATGCAGGTATAAAGGAATGGTATGAATGTGTCAGTATGAGCACTTTGGTAGCATTCTGCTAGACATGGGAAAGCAACTTGGTTTTCAAACATGGCGTAACAGCCACACCCGTGTTAGCAGTGTTCCCTTCGTTTATGTTTCATTCATAAAGAAAAGTCTAGACAGACCTGGGCCAAACGGTCATATTAGCTGACACCCTATACTCCTATACCCACCCCAACTATCCAAAGATCTCAAAAAGGACGAAACCGTAAAAGCTTCAGACATAAGTTACGTAAGGCATTATGATTTTTTTGTGTCCACACAATTTTGACAAAAGGTATGTAATCTGGCCCTCCTCATACGTCCCCTGGTGTCCACAGATTCAGAAAGGACCGTCAGACATACTGAGGGCGAGATTAGCCAGTGCATGACCTGAAGTGTTAGGACTTCCTAGAGCAGTAATGAGTGCTGCCGATCAGTGTGTGTTTTGGGTCAGACTGCAATGTCTAAACTGATCATTCCACTATAATGAGCTTTGGTGAATTTGATGTATTGGTCCTAGCTGCATCGCACAGATTAAGGTCATGTTGTGTTTTGGGATGTTACTTGACAGTGCAATAGGGACATTTTGGAGGCATCTGCCCTCTAGCCTAGACATTTTTTCTGGGGTAAGGTCTGTTGGAGTCTTTGACGTGACACTTCTATGACCACTTGCTGGTGTTCAAGAAGGGATTTAATTCTCTCACTCTCACTTAATATTCATCCAGCTGCATACACTTATTGTGTCTCTGGTTTTACATTTGGACATTCTAAATAAGGAAATCGATTTTGTCATCTTGCTATCTTTGTTAGTCTTTAATAGTTAAACCTCTTGAAATTATTAGAAACTGAAAAATGATTAGCCAGGGTCTGTCCCAGATAAAGTGTAAATGTGAGGTGAAAAAAAAATATTCTATGTTTACTTTTATTTGTATGTTTACACATTTCATAGACAATAGCACCAGTGGACCCTAGCACAAAATGTAGACTGATCTCAAAGTGATATCGGAAGTAGTTTGACTTTTCTTTTGCTAAAATTGGTCTGTGCTTACCAAAATTCTAAACATTGCCCCCAGTGGCCAAAGTGGTAAGTGTTGTTGGCCATGTGGGCATGTGTGATCTCCATTTTCCAGGTAAAATGTACACAGAGGTGTGCCAAAAGCGAGTTGTGAAGCGAGTGGTTTTCAGCTGTACATGATGAAATACAGTGAGGAGGACTGCACATTTTATAAACGTTTTTTCCTTGGTTTTACCCTGCTAATACACAGTGGACATGGCCCATGTCACAAAAAGGAAAACAAATAGAAAAAGGAGAGAGTTTTATCATCATTTGCTGAGGGCTTGTGTATACCACCGGACACAAACACTCAAAGGTAAAAGTTCCCAGACTTCCTAAAAAGGATATTTATTGACAAATTATAATATAAGTGTTATATGAAAATATTTTATGAGAATATATTGATACAATTTGAGTTTTAAGGAGCTATTAATCTACTTTCCTGACGAAAAAGGCATGTAGAAAATTAAATGTATCCATCATCATAAAATCATGAAGAGACACTAAACATACACTTTGTTTTTTTTTTGTTTTTTTTTACTTTTATTAACTTCAGCCATATATTAGTGAACTTGCCAAGCTAGAAACAACTAAAAGCGCTATAAGTTACCTTGGCATTGGCAAATTGACAATCGTGAGTCGCCACATACTAAAGCCTTTTCACCAGCACGGTTGAGAATTGTTGAGTACGGTTAGCTAACCATGCCGAGAATTCCAGGCCGAGAACAGTTTATAATTGTGTTGTGCCAAACCGTGCTCAAGTGGAAACGTCATTGTAACCATTCCATACCATGCTCAGAACCGTTCGGCCCGACAGTGGAAAAGCGGCTTTTGTTTTGGACAATCCATTCTGCTGGGCCTTTTGAGGGGAACCACAGATTTAATTTCATACAATCAAAATAAATCACATTATGTGCTACAATATTCAACTGTTGCCTGGAGAGTTATCATTTATCCTTGTGAAGATGTACTGCTCACTATCTCTGTTTGTGGACTGCCAAAATACAAAATTTTATGGAGAAATTGTAGTTGATGTTAATGTGAATTTAAAATAAAATGCTACAAGCATATATGTTGTAAACCTTTGCGTAACATTATGACACTATTAGTAGTATGCATAGCTAGTAGAAAACAACAATTAGCTAAGTAGAGTTCAGTTTCACATATTTATTTTTTAATTGCTGCACCATGTAGTATTTTGACCATTCAGTTCTGCAATATGTTTCCTTTAACATGTTGTAAGAATTGACCCAGTGCCCTGTCTTTCTGACATTCACACCTCTTACTCTCTCTGAATGGAATGCAGATGCTTTTGTTTGCAGCTTACCATATGGGCAGAGATAGAAACTCATAGAGAGGCCTTAAGTTTTGTAGGAAATGCTAACCTCAGGAGGACACTAACTTAACAGTAAATTTGGTGAAAAGGTTCTGAAAGGTGTCTCACTATAAAAAAAAAAGAACCTTTAAAGGGATAGTTCACCCAAAAATGAAATTTCTGTTATTTACTTATCCTCATGAACCTTTCTTTATTTTTTCATACCCTGCTTCAGACACTAATAACCATTTACTTTTCCTCAATGTATCATGGCCTTAAAATGTTTGTGCGTACAGCTACATACCCAGGCCTTTTTAACCAAGATTATAGACTGTGGTTGATATCATTAACACCCTTAGTTGGCTAAAAACAGATTAAGCACTTTTGTGTTTAAAATGTCAAAATGGGCATCATAAAAACACAAGTTAGCCCCAGGATTCCTTGAATTCTACATGTACTGTATTAAAATACTACATCAGAAACATGTTCCCTGTGGGCGACGATAACCACTGCAAGGAGTAAAAACACTGATACTAAGTGTTAAATTCTGTTCTCTGCCTAGAGAATCTAAAACTGAGCTCTGTGATATATTATTTAATAATTGGACATCTTCCTTAAAGGTTAGCCTAATTTTGTCCTAAAGATGCATAGTTTTATAAGCTTAGGATTGCTTGTTTTAAGAAAATGATATACCCATTGCAAAATCCACAAATTGTTTTCCTTACCATGAAAATAAAATGTTCTTTGAGTTCAACAATCTGACCTTTTTGTTTAGGCCTTGAGAATTTACATGTTGTGTTCATTTTTGTCAACTACAGTAGGACAAATAATTGAGTCAAACTATTGACCTGTAATTTACGTCTGCTTCTTGAGAGCAGCAGAGAGCAGGGTAGTAGTACATGGTTAGGAAAAAAACAGCCCTTCCTCGAGGTGACAAAACAAACGTTCTTATAGAGGACTTCAAGAGCCAGTTACATGAGCACTTCAGGGCCTGCAGCTAAAGTTTACCCGGCCACCGCTTTTATCAGGGGGCTCACATAAACATTACACTCTCTGTCTGGGTAATTGATCCCAAATCTTGTTTGACAAAGTTTTTTCATTGCAGACACTTCACATGCTTCCTGAACATAGCTGAGCTTTTTGGCCGCGTTGCAAATACCACAACAACTCAGCACTCATTAAATCTTGTGCTGAGTGTTCTCTCCCTTTCCACTGCTAGTGTGTGTGTGTGTGTGTGTGTGTGTGTAGGCAGATTTAAGTGGTTTACGAGGACTTTTTTTTTAGGTTACAAACTGGTAATTACAAGGGTATTATGCTATAAATGTGGTTCATAATTCAAATCACTTAAAAAACATACTAAACGATGTTTAAAATTAAAAATGCAGAAAGTTTTTTGTGAGGGTTAGGTTTAGGGGTAGGGTTAGGGGATATAATCTATAGATTGTACAGTATAAAAATCATTATGTCTATGGAGAGTCCTCATAATGATAGCTGCACCAACGTGTGTGTGTGTGTGTGTGTGTGTGTGTGTGTGTGTGTGTGTGTGTGTGTGTGTGTGTGTGTGTGTGTGTGTGTGTGTGTGTTTCGTTCTTTTTTGCACTCAATCTCTCTGCTGTTTTTCTTAATTTTAATTGAAGGACATTTTTTTTTATATATTAAAAAAGCATGTCACCCATCCCATCACCACACCAACATTTGTTTAAATGAATGTACATTTGATATTTAGCACACATTTTTACAAAGGATGCAACATTGGCTATTTCTTCCTTCAGTATACACTCAAAATGTATATTTGTTAAATATGTAAGTTGTTTTTGTATGTGACTAATTTTAATAAATCAGTCAAATGGCAAATTCAAATTATGACCCCATAATGAAAAGGCGGAGGGCCTGGGTAGCTCAGTGGTAAAAGACTCTGGCTACCACCCCTGGAGCTGGCTAGTTTGCTAACTCGAATCCCAGGGCGTGCTGAGTGACTCCAGCCAGGTCTCCTAAGCAACCAAATTGGCCCGGTTGCTAGGGAGGGTAGAGTCACATGGGGTAACCTCCTCGTGGTCGCTATAATGTGGTTCGTTCTCGGTGGGGCGCATGGTGAGTTGAGCGTGGATGCCTCAGTGGATGGCGTGAAGCCTCCACATGCGCTATGTCTCCGTGGCAACGCACTCAACAAGCCACGTGATAAGATGCGTGGGCTGATGGTCTCAGACGCGGAGGCAACTGAGATTCATCCTCTGCCACCCGGATTGAGGTGAATCACTACGCGACCTGGAGGACTTAAAAGCGCATTGGGGAAAAATAATAAGAATAATAATACTGACCAGTGCAATTTCTTCTCTTTCTTACAACCTGAAGAATACATGATTTGTGTGATCAGCTAAATGACCAGTCATCTTTGATGTCACTGACATTGTTCATACAAACATTTTTCAAAAGTCTTTTCTGCTAATGTGAAAGGAACACTGCTAGCAGGTCAAATATTTTGTATGTATTACTTTCCAAAATTCAAACCAATTATACTGTGAGACACTTAGTTTTGGTAAAGGATGTACATAAGTATTTGTGTTCAAGGCTGTGCACAAGCTGACTGCAGAGAAGTGGTTACTCTTAGTGTTTCTTGTGAAGTCAAAACTGTTTTTCCTCTAAACGTGTTATATGCCTCTTAGATATGAAGACAGATCCTGCTCATAATACATTCTGAAACGTGTGAGGTATAAGTGCAAAGGCAAACTAAAAACCTTTGCCCATGTCTCCCAGTAGTCCTCATTAGAAAACAAGCTGCTTTCAATTACAGACAGCCAATATGAATTTCTCTCTCTTTCTCTCTCCTCCTCTCGCTTTCCCATCTCCTTTCTTCTACTGTGTCTCTTTGATTACCTCTGAAAACATTTATATACCCTAATAACTTGTGTGTTACCAATTAACCAGTGATTAAATCCAGATTGGTATAGTAAATGCAAAAGACTATATGCGGAAAATAAAGTATATTTTTCATAACAGTTAAGAAATGGAAACCTAGCAATTTTCACAATAAAAATGTCAGCTACAGCTACACACTAAATGAAGATTTAGAGCTTTACCACAAGCAATGTTTAATTTTTTTTTTCAACTTTGCATTTTACACAATAACATTATAATTACATTTGAATCGCTGTAAACTTCATAAGAAAAGAATGAGGAAGAGTGAGAACAAATCTCTCACAGTTAAAGAAATACTCATCTTTGTCCATAAAGCTGCTTTAGGAAAATTAATTGTATTATATAAAGGATTATTATTTAATAATAAAAATAACAACAAACAAAATTCATTGAGGACCCATATTTATTTACATCTTAAGGTTTTGGAGATTATGGTACAGTTACAATTAGTTAAACATTTCTATTATTTTTAAGGAAAGATAAGAAAAAAAAATCTTATTTGCATCATTCTGTAGAGAAACACAAGACATCCTCTAGCTCAAATGCATTATTTAAACCAGTGGTTCTCAACCAGGGATCCAGGACCCACTAGGGGGCCTCAGCAAACATCCATGAGGGATGCGAGATGCCTTAAAATTATTTTTAAATAAGTTATAATAATTTAGATTTATTAAATTGCTAAAACCAGCTAAAAATCAAGATATAGGCCTACAACAAACTTACAGTTTCTAAAACTTCTGGAATGACAAAATTAATCGTGATTAAGAATTTTTATCTATTGACACTCTGAGTTTTGAATATTGTCTTAGACAATGGGGGGCCATGAAGTCAGAAAGTTGAGAAGTGAAAACCATTGATTTAAACCATCAAACCATATTAATGTGCTGTGTAATCATATACATCAGTGTGTGTGTGTGTGTGGAATTTCCAAATATACATAGTTGATTTCAAGCAGCAAGTTGTCAGTTGAGCCAATGATCCTTTTGCCTATAAAATAATCTACTACAGGTTAGTTGTTCAGGCAGGTCAAAAGCATATTTTAAGCCAACCTGATATCAAGGCCTACCTTCCTTGCTTTTTCTTTGTGGGAACATAGCGTGAAGTTCCACCTCTCGTCGTGCACAGTTTGATTCCTCACAGTGGCTGTGTCCTCTGCCCTCCTCGCAGTCCTGCAGAGGTCTGAGACATTGCACAGCTAGTCTGCCAGAACACATTAATTTGTATTTCTTCTACAGTTAGGAAAGACCTAACGACAGTTGCCTATTGTAGTATCAGTAGTGATCAATAGTGAAAAGCTTATATATATATATATATATATATATATATATATATATATATATATATCCTCAACCCCTTTTGTTTCACTGGGATTTTTGCTTGGAAGTGGTGAAATGGAAAATGGAAGGAAGTTTGGCATTCAGTCTAAGAAGGGATTACTGAAAAATATTAAGAGCATTGGAGAATCGAACTCTGATCTACCATGATTCTGCTGGCTTCTTAGATTGGCCCTTAGGGCAAACAGAAATAGACATGGAGGGGGTAACCTGCACCAATGAATCAAACAATCAATCAATCACACAGAGTCTTGTCCATAATGTTCACATTACATTTTTTAGACTGACTATGCAAATTGTATTTCATCTCATCCTATTCAAGGATGTGGTCAAATGTAAGCATAAAATAAAAGCTTTCTGAGACAATTTTTTTTGTTTGTTTGTTTTTTGTTTTTATGCTATAGCAAGTATGACAGCCTGCCCTCAGTATCTGTGACTCTTCCATAATTGGCTTAATCATGTTATTTTGTTACAGCTAGAAAACCAAACATATTCTGGGAAATCGTTTTCTTTGGATAATTATTATAGTAAACAGGGATTATAAAAATATAAATATTCTCATTATGATATGTTTTATCTTATTAGGCCTATATTATCTGTGAAAATAGCAAGAACAGCAAATATTCTATGCAGTCTTTCTGTGTTTACATGTTTGTTTACATTATGCCTCATTTTAAATTACAAGTTTACCTAAAAGTGCTTTATATGCATAAGAATCATCTATAAAACTGTGAAGCAAAGACACTTCTACATCAACATAGTACTTTCACACTAATTACACATAAGTCTGAAAAAGGGATTTGAGTGCAATTTACTCACAGTTGCAAACACTTTAGTGCTCCAATACAATACAGTAGTTACGTTTGAAATTTTTGTGTTAATGTTACTTTGCCATACATGCATTAAAACCGAAAAAAAAAAATACAAATACAAATAGCAATAATTACTTAAAAATCATCATTCATAATGATATACTGCCTGTTAAAGACATGCTGCAGATGGTAAACAATTAGCATAATCTCTTATCAAGTACTGTGAATGCATTATATCTACTGACACCAGAGCAAAACCCAGTTTGAAATTATTTTATTGCACCAAAGGTGTATTTAGTCACAGTACGACCATTCACCTGTATGGGTTATGATTATGGCTTCTTTTATATCACTGCTATAACCACTGTGGAAACTAGTACTGACTCAATTGTATGCTTCATTTATTGCACTACTTTGTGTAACAGATCATATGAGTATCATTATAGGAAATAAGAAAAGGACATTCAAGAAAAGGAGACTTCCTGCACTGTTACATTTTGAAGTCTAGGCTATATGG